>NC_079193.1:270071670-270426670 GCF_029499605.1 Hyla sarda | reverse complement strand
ATATGAAACATATGTATACTGTATTATTTTCATGCGCATGAAGTCCTGGGAACGGTCACAAATGTTTTATTCCACAAGGCACCTAAATCTGACAGTATTTGTATATTTACTCACTTTCCGGTCTGTGAAGACAGATAACACTTGGGTGTACATATCGGACTGATCTATGACCGCTTGTCCTCGCACAGGTCTTTTCACAAGGGCGTTACTTCTCCCCTGACTGCTCTCCACAGCCTGCAGCACAGAAATCAGTTAAAGGGGTACTCCGGTGGAAAACTTTTTTTTTTTTTTTTTTTTAAATCAACTGGTGCAAGTAAGTTAAACAGATTTGTAAATGACTTCTATTAAAAAATCTTTATCCTTCCAGTACTTATTAGCAGCTGTGTGCTATAGAGGAAATTCTTTTCTTTTTGAATTTCTTCTTTGTCTTGTCCACAGTGCTCTCTGCCGACACCTCTGTCCATATCAGGAACAGTCCAGAGCGACATAGGTTTGCTATGAGCATTTTCTCCTGCTCTGAACAGTTCCTGACATGGACAGAGGTGTCAGCAGAGAGCACTGTGAACAAGACAAAAAAAAGAAATTTCCTCTGTAGCATACAGCTGCTAATAAGTACTGGTAGGATAAAGATTTTTTAATAGAAGTAATTTACAAATCTGTTTAACTTTCTGGCACCAGTTGATTTAAAAAAAAATAAAATAAAATAAAAAGTTTTCCTATAGAGTACTCCTTTACTAACATTATAACGGGGGTAAATGTAACAAAAAAAGAAATGTCATCAAGTTTTCCTAACCAATGTGTAGCTGTGCTCGGCCTCCAGATATTTCTTGTATTCACAGTTGAGTTTATCGAAGACTGTAGCAATGACAGGCAGGGGCGCTCTATCCTTTTCCGATAACACTGAAGAACAAAATCCATTAGCAGAAAGTAGAGATGAGCGAACTTACAGTAAATTGGCTGGTAGCGAACCTCGCCGCTCGGCTGTTGATTACTTTAGTCTGCATAAATTAGTTCAGCTTTCCAAGGGCTCTAGTTGCCTGGAAAAAGTCTGGGATGACAGTCGTAGGTCTCCTAGCTCTGTATCCACTTTTTCCAGGCAACTGGAGCCCTTGGAAAGCTGAACTAATTTATGCAGACTAAAGTAATCAACAGCCGAGCTGCGAGGTTCGCTACCAGCCAATTTACTGTAAGTTCGCCCAACTCTAGGAGAAAGCACAACCATGCGGGGAATACGTCTTGTCACAATGAATAGAAGCCAGTACTTACTCTGTGAGCAAACTGATAAAATAACAGATTTACAGTCTTTACGTTGAAGAAGGAAATCCATCAATCGACCTTTGTCTGTGAGCAAGTAAACAATGGGCTGAAGCTTGATGCGCAAATACCAGAGGTATCCTGTGTAGATAAGAGAAGGAAAAAGTCATGGACGAAACGAAAACAAATTATTATTATTTTAATGGTTTTAAAGGGGTACTCCTAAAACGAATGCTTGGAGTGGGCGGCGGAGGTCGTGACCTCATGGCCACGCCCCTCGTGACGTCACACCACACACCCCTTAATGCAAGTCTATGGGAGGGGGCCTAGTGGCATAGACTTGCATTGAGTGGGTGTGGTGTGATATCACAAGGGGCGTGGCTGTGATGTCACGACCCCCGCATTCAGCATTCTAAACGAACGACGAGTGCTGCACTGAGATCGCGGGGGTCCCAGCTGCGGGACGCCACCAATCAGACAGGTTATCCCCTAGCCTTTGGATAGGGGATGATGTCTAGGGGCAGAGTACCCCTTTAAGTCCTGCTATTGACTTTAATTGCAGGATTTAAAGGGCTGATTACCGCTGCAGGCAATGAGCTGCGCCCCCCTGTCTCTCGATACCAGTCCGCACGAAGTGGGATAACAACGGAAAAAAGGGGAAAGGGTCTTAAAAATTTCTGAATGCATTGTATATGACATGTTTATCTAGGTTACATTTTTTTTCTATGTTTTTGAGCTCTCACACCAATGGGGGATCACAAGATCATTTCCTTCTGGTCATTGACAGGCTGCCCATTAACATCTATGCAACACATCAAATCTTACCTTCACTAGCGCTTATGATGATGTCTGGCTGAAAGACAATCCAGGAAGAGGAATATGTTTCAGTAGTTAAGAAAACGTTAAACAGCTTGTCCAGATCAATCTATGAAATGCAAAGTCTGTAACAGGGACCTAGCACCTACCATGCACTGTGCATCGTCTTTTGTGGCTAAGAGGCCTTTGGGCCCTTAAGACACCAGGACCCAGGTGGTATTGCTATCTCTGCATCCCATATAATAGGGTTTCCCAATCTTTTTGAGCTCAGGGCACCCATAGGGAAAAAATATTTCGCAAGGCACCCCTACCGAATAATATTCAACATATAAATAAAAATGGCTAAAAAGAAGCAATGCACAATAGCTTTATAATATTTTTAATGACAACCTTTATATCTGTTGGCTATGTATATTACCTTGCTGCTATATGCAAGGACTCACAGATGACGTCTTCTCTGATCAGAGTCGTTCACTTTTCCTATTTTTTTTTTTTCCCCCATCTGGCCCAGGGCATCATGACTATTTTCTCCTGCCACAACTCTTCACCTCAGAGCCTGCAACACAAACATATTAGGCTCTGCACTCAAATGCATCCATCCCTCCCTCCTAAAAGGCGCCATCATCCTCCAATGACCCCCCCCCCCCCCCCCCAATGCCTCCATCCTCCCCCTGCAAATGGCTACAGCCCCCCACCCTCAAATGCAAAATGCTTCCATCCTCCTCCGACCTCCTCCCTCAAGCCTCCATCCTCCCACAGCAATTGGCTTCCGCCACCCCACAAATGCCTCCATTCTCCCCTGCCTCTCCCATTAAGTACCTGTGAGCAGTGGGCTCACAGAGGGTCCAGCAGGCCAGAGGGTCCTCTCTGGCTGGGAAGCATGCAACGTCATAGGCGGCACTTGCTGCACTGACACAGACGCTTCCCGTCTAGAATCCATTCTTGCAGAAGCATCCAGCCTGTGACACTTACGCTTCCCACATGGAGGGAAATTCTAAGTTTTTTCAGGCAGTGCTGCCATCTTGTCCACCGGAGCATGGCGGCCTTCCTGGCTGCTTTATAGCTTTATCCCTTGCAGTAGCCACAGTTGGATAGTCATTTGGATTTTATATATTTACTAATTATAGTCAACCCCAAAAATTCGCTTATGCCATGTTTACACACTGCAAAAAACATCAATTTATTGCTATACAGACATTTTTTCTGCCATGAAAGGCTGAAAAAATATTCCAAATTTACGGCATGAGAACATAAAAATATGAATAATACAGTTTGTGTGTGCACAGAAAACATCATTCGCTCCTCTAATACCACATAGGTGTAAAGGATACAGAGTTTACACTGTATAGGGAGCTGTCCAGCCACAGCAGAGGGACCTGAAGGAAGACAATGTGTTAGTGTTCGTATTTAGGTGTTAAAGGGGTACTCCTCTTTAACAAACTGTTCCGTACGCTGGAGCCGGGAGCTCCTTAAATCATAGCCCTGCCCCTCATAATGTCACACCCCACCCCCTCAATGCAAGTCTATGGGAGGGGGCGTGACAGCATAATCTCTCCTGTGTGATGTAGTGGCTATGATGTCACGAGCTTCCGACGCCGGCTCCAGCGCTTGGAACAGTTTGTTCCAAACGTTGAGCAGCGGAGTACCCCTTTAAATGTGTCTGTAAAGCAGAACATCTTCTTAATGGGTATGGAGAGTCACAGATCTATGCTAGGCAGATGGGTTACTGAGTGAGTTCAGTGCACACATCCTAGTAGTTAGAAATGAACCTGTGCACGGAACTTGTTGGCCGCCATATGATTGCCTATGCAACTCATTCTCCCACCGTGGACCTATGTTTCTGCCCGAATAAACTGAAGAACAGGCAGAAGATCAGCTTTACAGGTACTGTACACTCCAACAGAACAATGGTCATTCCACTACACCTCCTACAGTCATCAATGTTTCCACAGTTTGGGAATTTCTCCCCCAAGGCAAATGTCAAGGTGAAGTCCGTAAACTCCTTATATTTTTCTCAGCCCTGGTTGCAGACATTTGTACCTGCTATGGGTATCTGGTAAGGGTGTATGGAGCGAGCAGGAAGGACTGGCTGATGTAAGGTCACCGTGCCATCAAACTCCCCCCGCAAGCGGATGTCAAAGATTACAGAGGTCTGAAAGATGCACAAAGAAGACAAACTGTTACCTCCATACCAACTCCACAGCTATGTCTGTCACCTAAATGCAACTTACCTCTGTATCCTGGTGATGGACAACAACCAGATTATCAACCACATTTAGAGCAAATTTTCCTGTTCTGTTAAGCTTCAGGATATGCATCTTTTTACATGGACCTTCACTAAGAAAGACACAAACAGAAACATGAGCTTTTCATAATAAAAAGGGAGCTTGTGCAAAAAAAAATGTGCGCAATTTTGCCATTCTGTGCTGGCGCAGGGAATGATAAATTCCCCTTAGACTTCATCTGTGCAGTTGCCTTTGGAGAATCCCTTCCCAAGGAACAAACTTGTTTTGTATTCATGGCTTTGCGTCCCAGTTATATGTGAGAACAGGGCTAGATCACATGAACAATGTATGGCAAGTGATGACAGGACTGCTACTGGAAAAAAATAATATTACTTAAAGAGACACTGTCATTATGAAAAACGTTTTATATTTTCTAGTAATACTGATAAAGATTACTTTTTAAATATACATTTATTTAAAAAAAATTAAATGTTACTAAAAAATGAAAATAGCCAGACAGGTACTTTATGCAGACAAACAACTCTATTTTGCAGCATACTGGATACCGGCAGTAAAGTGTGTTGGTATCCAGTATAGGAGAACACCATTTCACCACTGCAGCCTTCAGCTGTTCCTAAACTACAACTCCCATGATGGGAGTTGTAGTTTTGAAACAGCTGGGAGTAAAACTCTGTTTTAGAGCTGCGTATTCTCAAGCTTTGTGCCTCCAGCTCTTGCAAAACTACAGACAAAGGATGTGTGGGCATGCTGGGAGTGGTAGTTTTGCAACTGCTAAGGGCAACACTGCTCTAACACAATGCTTTAGAAACACTGCTGATCCAGCTGTTACAATGCAAAACTACAACTCTCAGCATGTTTGAACAGCCAAAGCTTTCTGACTCCTGAATGACAAAGAAGCTGATCAGACATTCAGGAGTCTGTGAAAGCTGAATGACACACATAGTGACAGCTATGCTGATTAGAATCCAGCTAGAACAGATAGAAAATGTATGCATAAAAACTACTGTACAGTGACCTGCAGTCTGCCAGGCTGCTCCCGAGACTCAGAGCAGATGAGTCATCACAGTGAGGGAGAGAGATGGACACGCCCCCTCCAGAAGGCAAGAACACAAAGCAAGTGAGCAACATATAAATGCTATTTGTTAGGGATATATACGTTCTAGACACATAAAAATGTATGTACATGATCAGGATTAGGTACTGAGTAACATATCACTTTTTTTTTTTTTTTTGCACTACAACAGGAACGCTTTAAGTTATTACTGTTTTTTTGATTCAATAAAAGAACTTCACAATCCTCTGTAGATGGTAAATCCCCAGAAGAAGCTTTGTGCAGATATTCAGCTGACAGACTTCAGCTCTGAAGGCAGCCGAACTAAGAATGCAGCTCTAGGCTATAATTCAGAATCAATACAAGATAAGTAATGCCTAGTTGCTTCATTGTTTACATACAGTGAACACAATGTAATTGACAAACACAAAAACAGAGAACAGAAGCAGGGCTGATATACATCATGGTCATTACCGAGGCAAGTGGTAGAGGACGACCTCAGCTCCTGGGCTGCTGGAGGCTTTTGCATGATGTCTTAAGAACAAGACATAGAGCTGTCCGTATCTGAAAATAGGGAAGAAATTTATAAAAACAGCATCAAATGATCAGGCGCTGTATGTAAAGCAAACAATATAAGCACTAGACCTGCCATATGACCAAAGCTACATCAATGTAGAAGCTGAAGGTCATCTCTCTTATCCACCATTTAACTGTGCTGAAGTGAATAAAGAAGGGCGATTATAGTGGAAGGGCCAGGTCTTTGTGGCTCTATTCAAATAGAGGGGCACAGAACCCGTTTTGTTGTGTTTGGTGGGGATCCTAGCAGTCGGGAGTTTATTATGGGAAAACAACTGTAGAAAAGATGTTAACAGTAAATAACATGCTATTTAAAGGGGTACTCTGCCCCTAGACATCTTATCCCCTATCCAAAGAATAGGGGATAAGATGTCTGATCGCGGGGGTCCCGCTGCTGGGAACCCCCGCGATCACCCCTGCAGCACCCAGTGTCATCTGCTGCACGGAGCGAACTTCGCTCCGTGCAACAGATGACACTGGGTGCTGCAGGGGAGATCGCGGGGGTTCCCAGCAGCGGGACCCCCGCAATCAGACATCAGGGGATAAGATGTCTAGGGGCTATAAGGACAGAATACTACACAGATAGTTCACAGTACGACTATATTTAACATGTCCAGCACTAGTACACAGACCACAGTCATTGGAATGACTGGATGAGGGTGGTGCTGCAATGCCAATTGTGATGGTATGGGGGTAAGTTCACACACTAAATGCATAGCCTAACTCTATCAAGAGAACTTGCTATGTGAATTTTATGGATGGCAAAACAATGAAAAATGTAAAGCAATGTCAGACACAGTGACCTCTGTTGTTTTCTTCTTTTCACACTTGTCATTCACTTAACACTCACATAGACGCCATCGCGATATCTCTTTCAGAGATCTTGGCTATCTTGGCTGTAGATGCCGGCAGCTCTATTTCAAACTTTGCCATTTTTGCCATTGTCCCGCTCTGTGAAATACAAAACAGAAAACATATCTTAATAGGTATTACATTAATTATACTGAGCACAAAATGTTTACAATGTCAATGTTTCCAGCATCTCGACTTATAGCGTCTCGAAAAGATATGTAACTTTCTAAGATACTATCATGGTTTTTAAATTACATGCCTACCCTGGTCATGTGACGCTCACTGGTGCCTGACTTGTACTCCGGTGGAAAACTTTTTTTTTTTTTTTAAATGAACTGATGCCCGAAAGTTAAACAGATTTGTAAATGACTTCTATTAAAAATCTTTACCCTTCCAGTACTTTTTAGCAGCTGTATGCTACAGAGGAAATTCTTTTCTTTTCTTAATTTCTTTTTTGTCTTGTCCACAGTGCTCTCTGCTGACACCTCTGTCCGTGTCAGGAACTGTCCAGAGCAGCTTAGGTTTGCTATGGGGATTTTCTCCTGCTCTGGAGTTCCTGATAAGGGCATCAGGTGTCAGCAGAGAGCACTGAGGACAAGACAAAAAAGAAATTCAAAAAGAAAAGAATTTCCTCTGTAGCATAGAGCTGCTAAAAAGTACAGGAAGGATTAAGATTTTTTAATAGAAGTAATTTACAAATCTGTTTAAACTTTCTGGCACCAGCTGATTTAAAAAAATAAAATAAAAAAATTTCACTGGAGTACCGCCCTCCGCCCACTCCCTTTCTATAATGTGGGGCCATACCACCCTGTACGTGGAAAAATAAAAAAGTTATAGTGGTCAGAAGATGACAATTTCAAACGTATACATTTTCCTGCATGTAGTTATGATTTTTTTCAGAAGTGCGACAAAATCAAACCTATATAGGTAGGGTATCAATTTAATGGTATGGACCTACAGAATAAAGATAAGGTGTAATTTTTACCGAAAAATGCACTGCGTAGAAACGGAAGCCCCCGAAACTTACAAAATGGTGTTTTTTCTTCAATTTTGTTGCACAATTATTATTTTTTTTATTTATTTCATTGTAGATTTTTGGGTAAAAATGACTGATATCATTACAAAGTAGAATTGGTGGCGCAAAAAATAAGCCATCATATGGATTTTTAGGTGCAAAATTGAAAGGGTTATGATTTTTAGAAGGAAAGGAGGCAGAAACGAAAGTGCAAAAATGGAAAAACCCTCCGTCCTTAAAGGGTTATTCCAGGCAAAACCTTTTTTTATATATCAACTGGCTCCGGAAAGTTAAACAGATTTGTAAATTACTTCTATTAAAAAATCTTAATCCTTCCAATAGTTATTAGCTTCTGAAGTTTTCTGTCTAACTGCTCAATGATGATGTCACGTCCCGGGAGCTGTGCATGATGGGAAGATCAGAAAGCAATTAGACAGAAAACAACAACTCAACTTCAGAAGCTAATAACTATTGGAAGGATTAAGATTTTTTAATAGTAGTAATTTACAAATCTGTTTAACTTTCCGGAGCCAGTTGAGATATAAAAAAAAGTTTTGGCCTGGAATGCCCCTTTAAGGGGTTAAGGCCAATTCACACTAAGGAAATTCAGCAAGGAATGCCCATTGACACACAGCACTTTCCTAGTGGATTCCTAGTGGAAAATTTTCTATTTTCTGCCGGAATCCAATTCCTTGTTGGAAGTTTCGCAATGGATCTGTGAACTAAGCAGCAGAATTTCTTGGAAATCAATGTGAGGCTGCTGCAAGCAGATTCCGTGCAGAATTTCCATGCAGAATCTCTGCAGTGTGAACGGGTCCTTACACATTGGTGATAACTGTAGTGTAACAAGCCGGGCACCTGTTCATCCAGCACATGACCGGGACTGGTGTTCATCCTCTGGAGTACTGACTCCTGAGCTACTACAGGTCACATGCTGAACCAGTGTGCCTCCAGCTGTTGCAAAACTACAAATCCCAGCATGCCCGGACAGCCTTCGGCTGTCCGGGCATGCTGGGAGCTGTAGTTTTGCAACAACTGGAGGCACCCTGGTTGGAAAACACTGCTCTGAACACCACAACAGGAATTTGTTATAGACAAGGAAACAAATATGAGAACAGGATCTGGACTCACTCTGAAATGTAATGGCTGCAGCACATTGCAGAGGTTGGCAGTAGACAGCAGGATCACACAGCTCTCTGGACAATACATGTACCAGTTCACGTTAATGCTCTGACTCTTCAACAGCTTTAAGGACCGCTTCTCAGCCAATACCTGAAATCAATACAATTCAATAGTGGGGACACATAAATGGCTGTGCCAACAACAATATCAAATGAAGAAAAGGTGCAGATGCTCCAGCTCCCAAATAGAAATAATATTTAAAAGTCCAAAATGTAATTAATCCATATTAAAAATAGGGAACAACAAAAATCCACGTGAGGTTAAAAAGAAAAGCTGAAACGCCGACGCGTTTCGAGCCGTGCGGTTCTTAGTCATGGCACAGTATCCAGTGTGCCAACAACAATTACACAATAATCGAGCTGTCCATTGAAGTGGTGATCTGTCCCAGGATGGACACCTACAACACATAATGGAGTTAGGCTCCTTCCTAGAGTCTGTTTGACGGTAATAATAGTGCTGAATACTGCACTGTTGTTAACAGGATTTGTGATGATGATCCAAATAATGGCAGTGTAAACAGAGCTTTACTTATATCTGAATTAAACAATAAAAGGGGTACTCCGGTGGAAAACTTTCTTTTTATTTATTTATTTATTTTTTAAATCAACTGGTGCCAGAAAGTTAAACAGATTTGTAAATGAATTCTATTAAAAAATCTTAATCCTTCCAGTACTTATTAGCTGCTGAATACTACAGAGGAAATCCTTTTCTTTTTGGAACACAGAGCTCTCTGCTGACATCACGAGCACAGTGCTCTCTGCTGACATCTCTGTCCATTTTAAGAACTGTCCAGAGTAGGAGAAAATCCCCATATGCTGCTCTGGACAGTTCCTAAAATGGACAGAGATGTCAGCAGAGAGCACTGTGCTCGTGATGTCAGCAGAGAGCACTGTGTTCCAAAAAGAAAATCATTTCCTCTGTAGTATTCAGCATATAAGTACTGGAAGGATTAAGATTTATTAATAGAAGTAATTTACAAATCTGTTTAACTTTCTGGCACCAGTTGATTTAAAAAATAAATAAATAAATAAATATGTTTTCCACCGGAGTACCCCTTTAAAAGAAATAGGAAGCTTCTGAAAAATAAATGTCATGGGAATGTCTGTAGGAGTGGCATGAAAGAAGCCAATGTACGACGTGATTTATCATCATGATGTCTACATACCTGTCCTCACAAATCAAAACACTAAAAAATGATTTTTATTAACTTCAAAATTACTCAGAATTATGCAGCATCTATCCATGTGTAATACGACTAAGCAGAATTTGTGTTTACGGAATCATTTTTTTTATATTTCTTTTGAGAAAGTGTTTCAAGCGACACTCCATCCCCCAAGGGGCATTAGTACAGTAAGCTAAACAGCCGTCCCGCTGCCCCTCTTAATGCACGGCTCCGATCCCCCACCAATTACCTGGCTCCGGCGCTAAATTGTGACCAGCTGCTGTACACATAGTTTTGTGTGTGAAGCAGAAGTCACTTATTAATGTAACTCAATGAGACGCTCAGAGCTACATAAAGTGACTTACGTGTTAAACCGCAAACCCACGCGTGAAACGGCTGTTGACAATACAGCATGCCAAGAATAGAGCAGAGAGATTAGCGGGAAACGGAGCCACAGTAGGAGCACAGCGGCTGTTTCGCTTGACCCTGCTACTGCCCCTTGTACAATAAACTTTAGGGCTGGAGTTTCGCTTTAAGAAAAATAATTAAAGTAATCTAGAGAATCTAATCTGGGTTATAGGATAAAAGGATTATTAAAACATTACCCAACCAGCCATACAGCAGTAAAACGTGACATCTGCGGCTTCGCAATAATAACAGCCGTACCTGATAGAACTCAATGCCTTGGTCCGTTATGAACACAATCTCTGTGGCGCTGGTCCAGCAGAATCCCAGAATCCTTGCATTTTTTGTCTAGAGAAAAAAAAGTAAATATGATATTTAGAGCTTGTTAAGCATTATCTGTGTAACCCTCTCACTGCCACCTACAGTCCTTTGGTGAACCGGCTGTGGCAGGAACGTGAGATACAGTAATACCATAATAAAGCAGAATTAGAGGAAAACAACTAGAGATGAGCGAAGTTACAGTATTTTGATTCGTCACGAACTTCTTGGCTCGGCAGTTGCTGACTTTATTCTGCATAAATTAGTTCAGCTTTCAGGTGCTCCGGTGGGCTGGGAAAGGTGGATACAGTCCTAAAAGACTCTCTCCTAGGACTTTATCCACCTTTTCCAGCCCACAGGAAAACCTGAAAGCTGAACTAATTTATGCAGGAAAAGTCATCAACTGCCGAGCCGAGAAGTTTGTGACGAATCGAATTACTGTAATTTCGCTCATCTCTAAAAACAACATGGATATAGGCTGCTACTTCTAGGAGGCACTGACACCAAGTCAAATAAAGGGAGTGACAATTCCTGAGCAGTATATACCCACCCACTGCAGTAGAAGTCAACCATATGAGTGTGAATCAGGCAAAAGAAGAAACATAAGGGTGGGTGTTGTGTCCCCAAATTAAGACCAAGAGAAAGAGATTTTATAGTGAGTACAGAAAATTCTCATTTCTTAAAGGGGCACTCCAGTGGAAAACCATTTATTTTCAAATCAACTGGTGCCAAAAAAGTTATACAGATTTGTATATTACTTCTATAAAAAAAAAATCTTAATCCTTCCAGTACTTATCAGCTGCTGTATGCTCCACAGGAAATTGTATAGTTCTTTTCAGTCTGACCATAGTGCTCTCTGCTGACACCTCTGTCCATGTCAAGAACTGTCCAGAGCAGGAGTAAATCCCCATAGCAAACCTCTCCTGATCTGGAAAGTTCCTTACACGGACAGAGGTGTCAGCAGAGAGCACTGTTTTCAAACAAAAAAGAACTAAACAACGTCCTCTGTAGTATACAGAAGCTGATAAGTACTGGAAGGATTAAGATTTTTAAACAGAAGTAATTTACAAATCTGTTTAACTTTCTGGCACCAGTTGATTTGAAAAAAAAAAATTTGTTTTCCCCCGGAGTACTCCTTGAATCGTTTAATTCGGGGGACACAGGAGACCATTCGATGTCCAAAAGCAATCCCTGGAGTGGGGCAAGAAAATTGCCAAAACAAAAAAGGATGAATGAGGCACTACTGCCAATAAAACTTCCTAACAAGACCTGAGTAACGAAGCAAAATAAAAAGGTGACAGCCAGAAAAAAAAGAAGGCGGGAACAAACTGCTGAGTTTCGGTCTCCTAATGACAGCAGCCTGTACCCATGGTCTCCTGTGTCCCACAATGAAACGTCAGAGAAATCACTTTTATTTTCAGCCAAGTGTTAAAGAAGCAGTGTTGAGCTGCTCGAGTGGCACAGCTCCTCGACCAGCGTTTCCCAACCAGGGTGCCTCCAGCTGTTGCAAAACTACAACTCCCAGCATGCCCGGACAGCCTTCGGCTGTCCGGGCATGCTGAGAGTTGTAGTTTTGCAACAGCTGGAGGGACCCTGGTTGGGAGACACTGTCCTAGACCCTTCTTGGTTGATGTAAAGAGCCCTGGAAAAAGGGAATGGCTATGCTGTGTGACAGCCACCATCAGCTCCAGGACTGGGACAGTTTGCTTTTGTACCCTAACATCTATCCACAACAGTGTCTGCAGCTCTTAGTAGCAAATACAGCTGACAGATTCCTTTTAAATTCTCAAGAAAGCAATGTCCGGCTTACCTTACATTCCTGAGAATATTCCAATTGAGAATAATCTTGGATTAAATTAATAAAATCCTGTGAATGAAAATATAAGAAAACCAAATGATTATTTAGATTTAAAAAGATAAAATTACCGTAATCTTTCAAAACCACTGATCGAAAATAGAAAAACAGATGATGGATTTTATACTAGTGTTCTTAGCGTTTAAAAGGGGTTCTCCAGCATAAGGTGATTTTAGTACGTACCTGGCAGACAGTAATGGACATGCCTAGGAAGGATCTGCACGTGTCTTGGGGATAAATGGCTGTGTTGTGAGATTACCATAATACTGTGGCTAGCTTTTTGTGAACTGGTATTTCCTGTTTGACTTTTCTTTTTTTGACTACAAATCCCACAATTCCATTTTGCTCCCCCTCACACATCAGCCACCCCACCCATTGAAACATAAATGAGCAGCATCCATTCAAATCAGTGTGGTTTTCAATCAGGGTGCCTACAGCTGTTATATTAGTTGCAGATTGATCTCTCTCCCACCAAGCGATCCCTCCACCCATTGAAGCAGACAGGCTCCCTGTCATCAGCTGACTAGTGAGTCAGGTCTCGGCCACATTGCAAGCTGGGAGACAGCAGTCATTTTGTATGCTGGTAAAAATAAATATTGGAGTGAAAATCACATAAGAATTGTGAGAAAACCGTCACACACAGGTACAGACACCATATTATGAACTACACTAGGCAGTTGATCAGGCATGTCGAAATCCACTAACATCTGCCATTGGGGGGGTGGAGACAGCACAGACTCGTATACAATCAGTAGTTGGCCAATTGCACTAAAATCAGTGAATTCAGCCAACATTTATCTAAAATGTATGAGCACCATTAGGGCGTTAAATGGGCACTGCCAGAATAAAAAATAAAAATAAAAACTTTTGATATGTTGTACATCTTGGCAAAACATTAAAGGGGTACTCCCGTGGATTTTTTTTATTTTTATTAACTGGTGCCAGAAAGTTAAACAGATTTGTAAATTACTTCTATTAAAATGTTTTAATCTTTCCAGTACTTATTAGCTGCTGAATACTACAGAGGAAATGGTTTTCTTTTTGGAACACAGAGCTCTCTGCTGACATCATGACCACAGTGCTCTCTGCTGACACCTCTGTCCATTTTTAGGAACTGTCCAGAGCAGCATATATTTGCTATGGGGATTTTCTCCTACTCCTAATAGTTCTTCAAATGGACAGAGATGTCAGCAGAGAGCACTTTGCTCGTGATGTCAGCAGAGAGCTCTGTGTTCCAAAAAGAAAATAATTTCCTCTAATTTCTAATAAACCATTTCCAGCTAATAAGTAATGGAAGGATTAAGATGTTTTAATAGAAGTAATTTACAAATCTGTTTAACTTTCTGGCACCAGTTGATTTAAAAAAAATAAATAAAAAATAAAAAAGTTTTCCACGGGAGTACCCCTTTAACCTTTCTAATATACTTCATAAGAAAATGTTCCTCATTTTTATAGAGAGTGTGGCTAATAAAAAAACACACAGCTATAAGCACTGGCTGGGACAAAGTCCAGGAGCTGAAGGCAGGACTAGCACTCCTCTGTGCTCACTCTTGTCCTGTCTATAAGACCAAAGCATTATAACAGACAGGGCAGCCTGCAGTGATCGGATGGAGAGATTCAAGTATAGTTCATTTTATTGTTCATCTATCCCTTTAGAAATCCCAAATAGATTTCAAAGATTAATAATCCGTGAATCCTTTTGGACTCACAAGCTCGGTACATTGACCCCATAAGGTTATAATGAATCTATAGAAAACCCTCGCTAAATTATATTTTTTTGATCTATGGAAAATGTTTGTTCATTTTAGGTAATCCTTTTTCTGTATTTTTTCGTTATAGTATTTTTGGTCCGTTCACATTAATGCAGATTTGTCCGATAACAAAACATCATCTATTCAGCTGATTACTTGCTGTTTATTAAACAGTTTTTCTGGCCGTTCACATTAATGTGGATTTGCCCGATAAAGTATTTATTTAATCGATTGTGTGTTATCATTCAAACATATTATATATATATATATATATATATATATATATATTTGTTTTTCTCTTTTGTGATAAGAATGTGTGTGTGTGTATATATATATATATATATATATATATATATATATATATATATAGCCACAGGAGAATATATATATATATATATATATATATACATACATATATACATACACACACACTTTTTGGTACACAGAACATTACTTTTAAATGCATCTTTCTGTGGGCTCCATTATTGTATTGTGAATATTGTAAAGGGTTAATCCCTACGGGTATATACCCTGTGCGATTGCCCTACTTGATATGCCTGATGAAGCTGCGCATGCGCAGCGAAACGCGTTGCATCTCTGTTCAATAAACCCACCTGGTTATTTTACCTATCGCTCTCCTGTCAGTGTTCGTCCATGGCCGGAAATATTCCTGCATCTTCAGTCACTTCATGGTCTCCTCATTCTCAGGAATGCTGCGGACGACTTGGTTATTACCTTCACACGCTGTCCATTGTTGTGTGTTAGTTCACACACCGATTCTGGTAAGCGGCTGTGGATGGTTCCCTTCCCCTCTTTACCTGACCGAGAGGTTCTACACATGGAGCGCCTTCTACCTTTCTTTCTCTAGTTGTCATTGTATGAGCTCATACTTTATACTATACCCACTAATGTTCAGTCCCTGAGAATAGATATTCTGTCCATGGTAGATGAGAACTCTATACCTGTCCCTCATCGTGTGGGGATTGTGCGTCAGTAATAGAGATGAGCGAACTTACAGTAAATTCGATTCGTCACAAACTTCTCGGCTCGGCAGTTGAGGTCTTATCCTGCATAAATTAGTTCAGCCTTCAGGTGCTCCGGTGGGCTGGAAAAGGTGGATACAGTCCTAGTAAAGAGTCTCCTAGGACTGTATCCACCTTTTCCAGCCCACCGGAGCCCCTGAAAGCTGAACTAATTTATGCAGGAAAAGTCATCAACTGCCGAGCCGAGAAGTTCGTGACGAATCGAATCTACTGTAAGTTCGCTCATCTCTAGTCAGTAACATCAGAGTAATCAAATGACTGCAGGATACAGGTACAATGTCCATACGGTGCTCCTTCTATCCAGCTCCCTGTATAGAGTTATAGACTGGAACACACTATTAGGAGAATGTTCCAATATAACTAGGACTGATAGGGTACAGGCCACATACTCACCACAGTCTTATTGGTCCTTTGTACAGCCAAAATTTTGTTTCCCAGGGAAAATTTTATGCACTTCACCTCTCCCTTGTCTACCATCCTAGAGAAAACAATAAGTAATATTACAACAACTCAAAAGTAAGTTGTATAGAAAACTGTACACTAGGGCTGGGCGGTATGACCAAATGTGTGTATCACGGTAATTTGTAAACTTTTGGCGGTTCCACGGTATATAACGGTATTTCCCAATACCCCCCCAATATTAATTATCAGCCCACATCCCCATCAGGGTAAATACTCGCATATCACCCGCAAGTGCTGCCCTCCTCGTCCTGTTTGTTGTGGCCGCCGGCACTGACATTCTATACTGTGCGGTATCCCTATGCCCGGACTGCAGAAGGTAAACAAAATAAACTTTAACGCACCTACGTCGGCCTTACGCTGGGGACGGGAACATCGAAGAGCTGTCAGCCTATCACCGGCCGCAGCGATGTTCCGCCTTGGCCGGTGATAGGCTGAGCCCACTGTCATGTAAGAAGCCGGCTCCTTACATGACAGTGAGCTCAGCCTATCACTGGCCGAGGCGGAACATCGCTGCGGCCGGTGATAGGCTGATGGCTGTCCAACGTTCCCGTCCCCAGGAAACAAGTGAGGCCGGTACCGGACCAACGGGAGGTGAGTCAAAGTTAAATTTTGTTTATTTTTTGCAGCCTGGGCATAGGGATACCGCACAGTATAGAGCAGTGGTCTCCAGCCTGTGGACCTCCAGATGTTGCAAAACTACAACTCCCAGCATGCCCGGACAGCCAAAGGCTGTCCAGGCATGCTGGGAGTTGTAGTTTTGCAACATCTGGAGGTCCGCAGGTTGGAGACCACTGATATAGAGTGTCAGCACCGGCGGCCTCAACAAACAGGACGAGGAGGGCAGGGCATGCAGGTGACATGTGAGTAGTACCCTGATGGGGACAGCGCTGGGCTGATAATTAATTGGGGGGCAGAACAGCGCTCACAGGTCACATAGGATTAATTCCCCAATGTGGGGACAGCACAGCGCTGATCTGATTCATTCATTTCCAAGGGGGAGGGGCCAAACCGGTATTGCGGTATGGGTTAAAATTCATTTCGTGCAGCACAAAAATTTCGGTATGAACCGGTATACTGCCCAGCCCTACTGTACACTAAGGCGCAATTCACACTATGTTTTTGGCGAGGTATACTGTACAATTGGAGTGCATTCACTGTTTATACGCACAGTGTCATACATTATGTAGCGGCCATGTCTGATCACTACAATACTCCTGGCCTATAACAAGTATAATATATAAATAGACAGACAGATTGCCAGATGCCCAATATATTTCTTTATTTTCTCCTCAAATCATGAGAAGTTTTAAATGGAGAAAATATCTCTGGAATACCCCTTTAACACCCCCATCTGGTAACTTTTCATCATTTGTACCGTAAATAAAGTAACACTAACAAGAAACCAGAAAATAAATTCTAGCACTGGGACAATGTTACCTGAAAGAGATGGGAATTCTGTCTTCCGGCCCCTTTACCACAACGCCGGTGGCTCCACCAGATCGTACAGCAAACACCTTCAAGAGAACAGTCGTCCTTGTTATATGGAACAGATTTTATGTCCGCAAAACCAAATGTCACATAGCAAAAGAAAGAGGTAAGTATAAAGAGGTCTCACAGAACATCTAGGAACAAAGTCATGTTAAAGGGGTACTCCGGTGAAAACATTTTTTCTATTAAATCAACTGGTGGCAGAAAGTTAAACATATTTGTAAATTACTTCTATTAAAAAATCTGAATCCTTCCTGTACTTATTAGCTGCTGAATACTACAGAGGAAATTATTTTCTTTTTGGAATACTCTCTGATGACATCAAGACCACAGTTCTCTCTGCTGACGTTATTATAATAATAATAATGTTCATTTATTGTTGTCCTTAGGGGGATTTGAACCCAAGTCCAGAGCACTGCAAGGCAGCAGTGCTAACCACCGAACCACCTTGCTGCCCTTAGCATAAATCTGCTATGCATGGTTGCTCAAATGGACAGAGATGTCAGCAGAGAGCACTGTGCTCGTGATGTCATCAGTGTTCCAAAAAGAAAGGAATTTCCTCTGTAGCATTCAGCAGCTAATAAGTACTGGAAGGATTAAGATTTTTTAATAGAAGTAATTTACAAATATGTTTAACTTTCTGCCACCAGTTGATTTAAAAGAAAAAAGGTTTTCACCGGAGTACCCCTTTAAAGCCTATGACATGTCAGAAGTTATGTGAATATTTACGTACACTTTTAACTGTTGATGTGCTGCACAAACATGTCAAAAGTTAAAGAGGTGAAATACAACTTATCCCCTATGCATAGGATAGGGGAAAAGTGTCTGATCGCAGCCAGGGGTTCCACTCAGGAAATCGTGTGGGGTCCCAGCGGTCGGACCCCCCATGATCAGACACTTATCCCCTATGCTGTGGATAGAGAATAAGTTGTATTTCACTGGACCCCCCCTATAAGATTGGTCAGGGTCTCAGTGCTGATACCTTCTCCAATCTTTAGTTATATCGGGTAAAGTACGTGGCAGTGTGCGTCACTCACCTCAGCGCTCATTGCATGAGACAGCTGAATAGACTAGAACAGAGCCCATTTCCCGAAAATCAGATGGACTGGGCACAGAGTCGAGAGTGAAGCTTGCTGCCATGTGCTTCACCTAGCTATATCTAAAGATCAGAGGACGTCTTAGCACCAAGACCCCGACCAATCTAAAGCTATGACAAGTTTTGAAAAGTCTGATTAAAGGAAATCTGCAGCAAAAAAACATATCCCCTATCCACAGGATAGGGCATAAGTGTCTGAGTGCTGGGACTTGATAACCCCCCCCCGCGGTCTCCTGCATGGGGCCTGCAGCTCTCCCACGCAGGAGGCGTGTCAGCCACAGTATGACGTTGCGGCCGTTACGCCCCCTCCATGTATCTCTATGGGAGGGGCGGGGAGGCAGCGTTCATGCCTCCCCGCCTCTCCCATAGAGCTGTATGAAGGGGGGCTACGCGCATTAGCCAGCGCACAGCGCAGCAGTGCCGGGGCCCCGTTCGGGAGATTGCTGGGGGTCCCTGCGGTCGGACCCCCCCCCCCCCCTGCAATCAGACACATCCCCTATCCTGTGGATAGGGGATGCGTTTTTTTTTCACTGCAGATGTCCTTTAAAGTGTACCCGTCAGATCCAACAAAAATGTATTTTTTTTAAATATATATTGCCTAATCCTGACCATGTGCATTTAACATTTATGTGTCTATCACCTTTATTTATTTATTTTATTACACTTTTAATTCAGCTCACTAGTCTCAATTCCTCTCAAAGGGAGGGGGCGTGGCCTCACTGTGCAGGTCTCCGCCCCCTCCCTCAGTATGCTGTCTGCTCACATCTCCCCTAGCATTAGCAAAACTACAACTCCCAGCTTGTCCTCACTGACAGTAGCGGGACACAAGATGACAGTGGGAGGATTTTTCCTCCAGCTTTGAGCCCTGCACTCACAGCTGTCAATCAAGGAAGTGTGTCCATGACATAGGTGATGATGCATGGACACAGCAGGACTAGTATGAGTCCAAGCAGGCCGGGCGGCTTTTTCAGTATGAAATACTGAACATTTTCTAATGAAAGCAATTGCCAAACCTATTGGTTATACATGCTTTACAACATATCAAAGGTTGTTGTATCTGACAGCGCCCATTTGACTTACAGTAACGTTTTAATATGTGCCCGTCAGACCGTCACTTGCCAAAACTTTTGACATGTCCTAGAGACACGACAACATTTTGGATCATTCGGAGACTAAGAACGAGTCAGGAGAAAAGGGGGCACTGAGCGCTCCTATCCCTGCTCTCTGTACATGTGACAGACACAAACCCATAGACTCGCAATATAAGTTGGTCTCTGTCACATGAAGGAGCTTAGATCTGAACACACAGACCCCGACCTATCAAAACTTTTTTTGACAGGTCTCTAGGAAATGTCAAAAGTGTTTCCTTAGGCTGTGTTCACACTAGAATCATATGGAAATGTTATTGGATATTTAGGCCTCAATTCATGGTCCAACTGCAGGTCTGATGACCCAACGATCAGTTCTGATCATCAGACTCACAGTCACAAGACTTGCAGCCATTATACCAGTGGTCTACAAACTGTGGGCCTCCAGCTGTGGCAAAACTACAACTCCCAGCATGCCCGGACAGCCAACGGCTGTCCGGGCATGCTGGGAGTTGTAGTTTTGCCACAGCTGGAGGCACCCTGGTTGGGAAACACAGTCACCTGTTTATTGGCCTCATCGAAGAAGACGCTGTTCACACTGGTGGCTTTTTCAAACAGGACCGGCCTGTCACTGAGCTCCAGGTAGAAGTCGTCGCTGTCCATTGCCGGGTGACAGCGGGTGCCGTGACCACTGCCTGCAACTACCGAGGGAGAGGCGCAGACCCCAGCACTAGTGTCAGACCCCGCCCCCTCACTATAGGAACCCGCGTCACATGACCGGCCTCTTCCGCGACCGACTCTTCAGTGTCACATGACCGCCCGGACTAAACCAGAGGAGAACGCGAATCCTCGTGGCCTGGGATAGTCCATTCTTGTCCCTGGAACGGGGAGGTTTTTTTTTTTATTGTTGCTGTGGTATCGCCTCTTCTCATGACTTACTGCAGGGAAGAGCATCACGGGACAATTAATGTCCGGGCATGCTGGGAGTTGTAGTTTTGTAACAGACCCCAGTGCGGAAAATTGAGGTATAATATGATATAGATCAGTGTTTCCCAACCAGGGGGCCTCCAGCCGTTGCAAAACTACCAACTCCAAGCTTTTGGCTGTCCTGTTTTGCAACTGCTGGAGGCACCCTAGTTGGGAAACACTGCCCTATGCCATGTCACACCTCAGTTTTCCACAGTGGAGTCTCCAACCTATGGCTTTCCATATCTGTGCATGCTGGGAGTTGTAGTGTCGTAACAGCTGGAGAGCCACAGGTTGGAGACCCCACTGCATGTGATTGTAGAAACTATTAGGCTATGTTTATATGGCAATTTTTTTGCAAAAAGTCCACCCGGGCAGATATTCCGCAAAGAAGCGCTGTTCTGCCGGTGCTAGGACCGCTCGGAAATATGTCTCCATAGATGGCAATACATTTCCGAACAGATTCTACAGAAAGAATTGACACCAATTCTTTCGGAAGATGCAGAAATCAGGATTGCCGTTGCAGATGTTTCTGCCATGGAAATTCTGAGGTGCAGCAGAATCCTAAATTCTGTAGTGTGAACATGGTCTACAGAGGAATAACAGACGGCGGTGTTGGGGTTGTCGTGACTGTGTAATATTGGACATATGACGTTGTAGTGACTAGAAAGGACTGTGTTGCAGTGACCCAATCACCGTCACATGGCAAGTTTGGACTTCCATCCGATTGTAGCAGCGCAAGTGTTGTAAAGCTACCGTGTACATTTTTGTCAGCAACTCTGTGATATTTGGCTGGGGCACAAGACAGGACTTTTTTTTTGTACATTGTTTGGGTTGTTCTACTATGATAGTTGCAGAACAATGTTAATAGATACTGTGCTGTATCACCAGACACCAGTGGCACTCCACAGATATGTGCATCACACGTCAGGGGGGTTGTACTGAGCGCAAAGCTCTTCTTGAATTAACCCCTTAAGGACCAAGGGTGTACAGGTACACCTTTGCTCCCTGGTACTTAAGGACCAAGGGTGTACCTGTACGCCCGTGGGAATTTCGGTCCCTGCCGGGCGGGGACCGGACCGGGGTGACTGCTGATATCAATCAGCAGGCACCCCGCGCCAATGCCCAGGGGGGTCATCATACCCACCCCCCCCCCCCCCATGGAGGCGATAGGCAAAAATTGCAAGTGAATTCACACTTGCGATTTTCGCCTATTCCGATGATGCAGGTCCCGTGTGACCCGCTGATCCAGAGATGCAAGGTGATCAGGGGTGTAGAATACACCCCCTATCACCCTCTGTATCTAAGGAGAGGTGGCGATTTCGTCACCCCCCCCCCCCCCCCAGGAACGCTGCTATTGGCCGGACAACCGGCCAACAGCAGCCGGCAGGGGAGTGGTTAACGGCCCCTTCTTGCGGCTCTGCTAGTCCTCTGAGTTCATTCAGCGGGCAGAGCTGCAAGAAGGAGCCAGGGACCCCCCCTCTGTGAAGATCGGAGCCCCTCACAGAGGAAGACCCCCCTTAGAGCAGGGAGAGAGTACAGCCCCACGGACAGGTAGGGTTGACCCCCCCTGAACCCCTAATAGGACCTAAAGGGTCTGCCACAATTGTTTTAGTGTGATCCGGGCCCTATTAGGGGTTCATGGTGCTGCATTTGGCCCCCCCATTATAATTTTTTTGGCCGCAGTGCTTTTTTTTTTCTCCACACAGTTACACCAATCACACACACTACATACTCACCCCCCCCACACACACACACTACATACTCACCCCCCCCACACACACACACCCGCCACCAACACCCCCCAACATTTCATCGCCCACCACCCTGATTCTGTTATGGCCATCCCCAATGAATGGTGCGCCATTGATACAGCAGAAATTAGGACATTTTGGGGCCTCTTGCTGCATATGGGCCTGGTCAAAAAACCAAGTGTCAGACAGCGGGGACATCTTCTACCAGACCCCGCTTTACAGTATGGTCATGACACGGAGGCGGTTCGAGGCCATTCGGAAATGCCTTCATTATGCAGATAATGAGGCATGTCCACCCCGAGGTGATCCCGCCCATGACCGGCTTTACAAAGTGAGGCCGGTCAACGATCACTTTGGGGACAAATTTTTGGAGGCCAAGTACCCCTCGGGGAGCTCTCGGTCGATGAGTCTCTTATCAGTTTTAAGGGGAGACTCATCTTCCGCCAGTATATTTCCTCGAAGCGGGCGCGGTATGGCGTGAAGCTTTATAAACTTTGCAAGAGTACCTCTGGGTACACTCTCAAGTTTAGAGTGTATGAGGGACGAGATTCCCGTATTGAACCCCCAGATTGTTCCCCCACTCTGGGTGTTAGCGGGAAAATCGTTTGGGACCTTATGTACCCATTGCTGGAAAAGGGTTACCACGTGTACGTGGATAACTTTTATACCAGCATCCCTCTGTTCACATCCCTTGCCGCCAGATCCACATCCCCTTGTGGGACCGTGCGGAAAAACTAGAGAGGCCTCCCTCTTAATTTTCTGCAGACACCTATGCCCAAGGGTGAGTCCCGTGCCCTTACCTATGAAAACCTGTTGCTGGTCAGGTATAAGGATAAGAGGGATGTCCTTATGCTGACCACTATTCATGGTAACGGCAGCTCACCTGTCCCTGTGCGAGGTACCACAACAACGGTCCTCAAGCCCGATTGTATTCTGGACTACAATCAGTATATGGGGGGGATTTGATCTCTCTAATCAAGTCCTCAAGCCGTACATGGCCATGCGGAAAACGGGTATGGTACAAAAAAGTTGCGGTCTACTTGGTACAGGTTGCCATGTACAACGCTTTTGTACTATCCCAGTACGCTGACAACACAGGGACATTCCTCCAGTTCCAAGAAGAAGTCCTAAAGGTCCTGATCTTTGGCGACCGGGAAAGAGCAGGCCGGACTTCCCAAGGAACTGGAAATATAGGTGCCAGGATCGTCCCAGGCCAGCACTTTCCAGGTGAGGTCCCCCACACTGGAAAGAAGGGACGATCCCAGAAAAGATGCAGAGTGTGTAACAGGAGGGGGATTCGGAAGGACACCACTAGGGATCGACCGATATCGGTTTTTTAGGGCCGATACCGATAATCGGTGCAGGTTAGGGCCGATAGCCGATAACTTATACCGATATTCCGGTATAAGTTATCGGCTATTTAACCCCCTGCGACACCGCTGCAGATCATTGATTTAAAGCGGGCGCTTTAAATCAATGATCTGCAGTGGCTTTTGCGGGGCCATAGGCTGCCGCCGCCACTACCCGCTTCTCTCCCCTTACCTGTCAGGGTGGTCCGGGCCATCCATCCATCATTCCTGTAGCGTCCGGGGGCGTTCCGGGTGGAGGGTGGTCCGGTCCGGGCTGTCCTTCTTCTCCGGCGGGCCTCTTCTCCACTCCGGGCAGGCTCCGGCCTAGTACGCTGCATTGACGTCGCTACGCACTGACGTCACGGCGTAGCGGCGTCTATGCAGCGTACTAGGCCGGAGCCTGCCCGGAGTGGAGAAGAAGACCGTGGGAGAAGAAGGAAAGCCAGGACCGGAACGCCCCCGGACGCTACAGGAACGATGGATGGATGGCCCAGACCACCCCCATTACGGGTAAGTTTAATTTTTTTTATTGACTGGGAGGGTGGGGGAGGGGCCCGACCGGTATAGCGGTATGGGAAAAAATCCATACCGGTATACCGCCTAGCATCACGGTGGGGGGTGCGGTGGGTCGGCGGTGCGGTGCGGCGGGTCGAGGGGGTGGCGGTCGCGGTGCGGGGGGCGGGGCATTATCGGCTTATCGGCAAGATAATTGCCGATACCGATAATGCCCAAAATCGTGATTATCGGCCGATAATATCGGCCATACCGATAATCGGTCGATCCCTAGACACCACCACTCAATGTGACAATTGCCCCGATAATCCGGGCCTCTGCATTAAAAACTGCTTCAGGGAGTATCACACTTCCATGGAGTACTAAATTTTCCCTTTTCATTTAAATTTTCCATAATTTGACCCCAATGTACCAAGTCCAGAGTACATTCCAAATTTTAACCCCATAAACCACTAAATTGCCCAAAAAAAACTCATCTAACATCTAAAAAAAAAAAAAAAACTGATAAGACCTCTGGGGTATTTTTTTCTCTGGGTCATGGGTCACTGAGTCACTATCATCGGGGACTTTTTTTGTTGCCTCAAATGCACAGCGCTCTCTCTCCACCTGAGCGGGGTGCGCATTTGAGGCAACAGGTTAGGGACGGCCACACACATCACATTCCCAGAATGATGATTCAGAGCATAGGGTTTGGGGTGGGCATATTTTTTAGTTTTGGCTATGCTCTGGGTCATCATTCTGGGAACATAACCTGTTTTATAATTGTATGTCCCACTGTACCCCATTTTAGTTATTTAGTGTACCCCATGTAATGCCCCTTGAGGGGGGGGGGTCCCACTGTTCTGGCTCCATAGGCCGCAACGCAGAAGCTCAAGGCCCCTGAATGCGACCTGCTCCTCTGAGACCAGTGTGCAAACTGTTTACGCCCAGACTTGAGGTATGTCTTTACTCCAAAGAAATGTATTTACACATTTACAATTACATTTTCTCCTTTTACCACTTGTGAAAATGTAAAATTTGGGGTAACCCCAGCATTTTAGTGTAAAAAAATAAAAATTTTCATTTTCACATCCCACTTCATGAATATTTATCAAACACCTGTGGGGTGTTAAGACTCACTGTACCCCTTGTTATGTTCCTTGAGGGATGTAATTTCCGAAATGGTATGCCATGTGTTTATTTTTTTTTTTTGCTGTCCTGGCACCTTAGGGGCTTCCTAAATGCTACCTGCCCCCCCCCCTCCCCCATTTCAGCAAAATTTGTAAATGTGACTCCTTCTCTTCTAAGCATTGTAGTGCGCCCAAAGTGCACGTAACGTCCACACATGGGGTATTTCCATACTCAGAAGAGATGGGGTTACACATTTTGGGGGGCATTTTCTACTATTACCCTTTTTAAAAATGTAAAATTTGGGGAAAAAACAGCATTTTAGTAAAAAAAATATAAATCATTTACATATCCAAAGTCGTCAAACACCTGTAGGGTGTTAAGGCTCAGCGGACCCCTTGTTATGTTCCTTGAGGGGTGTAGTTTCCAAAATAGTAGGCCATGTGTTTTTTTTTTTTTTTTTTGCTGTTCTGGCACCATAGTGGCTTCCTAAATGGGACATGCCCCCCAAAATCCATTTCAGCAAAATGTGCTTTCCAAAAGCCAAATGTGACTCCTTCTCTTCTGAGCATTGTAGTGCGCCCGCAGTGCACTTGACGCCCACACATGGGGTATTTTCATACTCAGAAGAGATGGGGTTACAAATTTTGGGGGGCATTTTCTCCTATTACCCCTTGTAAAAATGTAAAATTTGGTGGAAAACCAGGATTTTAGTGAAAAAAAAATTAAAAAATCATTTACACATCCAACTTTAACGAAAAGTCGTCAAACACCTGTGGGGTGTTAAGGCTCAGCGGACCCCTTGTTACGTTCCTTGAGGGGTGTAGTTTCTAAAATGGTATGCCATGTGTTTGTTTTTTTTTTGCTGCTCTGACACCATAGGGGCTTCCTAAATGGGACATGCCCCCCAAAAACCATTTCAGAAAAACTCACTCTCCAAAATCCCACTGTCGCTCCTTCCCTTCTGAGCCCTCTACAGCGCCCGCCGAACACTTGACATACACATATGAGGTATTCCCTTACTCGAGAGAAATTGGGTTACAAATTTTAGGAAGATTTCTCTCCTTTTACCCCTTGTAAAAATTCAAAAACTGGGTTTACAAGAACATGCGAGTGTAAAAATTTAAGATTTTGAATTTTCTCCTTCACTTTGCTGCTATTCCTGTGAAACACCTAAAGGGTTAACACACTTACTGAATGTCATTTTGAATACTTTGAGGGTTGCAGTTTTTATAATGGGGTCATTTGTGTGGTATTTCTAATAAGAAGGACCTTCAAATCCACTTCAAAACTGAACTGGTCCCTGAAAAATTCCGCTTTTGAAAATTTTGTGAAAAATTGGAAAATTGCTGCTATACTTTGAAGCCCTCTGATGTCTTCCAAAAGTAAAACATTTCAACTTTATGCTGCAAATATATAGTAGACATATTGTATATGTGAATCAAGATATAATTTATTTGGAATATTCATTTTCCTTACAAGCAGAGAGCTACAAAGTTAGAAAAATGCAAAATGTAAAAATTTTTCATAAAATGTTGGAATTTTTCACCATGAAATGATGCAAGTATCGACAAAAATTTACCACTAACATAAAGTAGAATATGTCATAAAAAAAAAAAAGAATCGGAATCAGAATGAAAGGTAAAAGCATCCCAGAGTTATTAATGCTTAAAGTGAAAGTGGTCAGATGTGCAAAAAACGCTCTGGTCCTACAGTGGAAAATGCCTGGTCCTTAAGGCGTTAACCCTAAATTAGGGATTGCATAGGGGTGGACATAGGGGTATTCTACACCAGTGATTCCCAAACAGGGTGCCTCCAGCTGTTGCTAAACTCCCAGCATGCCTGGACAGTCAGTGGCTGTCCGGAAATGCTGGGAGTTGTTGTTTTGCAACAGCTGGAGGCTCCGTTTTGGAAACACTGCCGTGCAATACGTTTTTAATTTTTATTGGGGGGGGGGGGGGGGGGACAGTGTAAGGGGGTGTATATGTTGTGTTTTACCCTTTATTATGTGTTAGTGTAGTGTAGTGTTTTTAGGGTACATTCACACTGGCGGCGGTTTACAGTGAGCTTACCGCTAGGAGTATGCGCTGCGGCGAAAAATTTGCCGCAGCTCATACTTGAAGCAGGAAACTTACTGTAAACCTGCCTGTGTGAATGTACCCTGTACATTCACATGGGGGGGGGGGGGGGGGCAAACCTACAGCTGTTTCAAAACTACAACTCCCAGCTTGCACTGACAGACAGTGCATGCTGGGAGTTGTACTTTTGCAACAGCTGGAGGCACACTGGTTGGAAAACCTTCAGTTAGGTTCTGTTACCTAACTCAGTATTTACCAACCAGTGTGCCTCCAGCTGTTGCAAAACTACAACTCCCAGCATGTACTGATCGCCGAAGGGCATGCTGGGAGATGTAGTTATGCAACAGCTGGACGTACACAACTACAATTCCCAGCATGCCGAGACAGCTGTTTGCTGTTAGGGCGTGCAGGGATTTGCAGTTTTGCAACATCTGGAGGGCAACAAGTTAGAGATCTCCAAACTGTGGACCTCCAGCTGTTGCAAAACTACAAATCCCAGCATGCCCTGACAGCAAACTGCTGTTTGGGCATGCTAGGAGTTGCAGTTTTGCAACATCTGGAGGACCACAGTTAGAGATCACTGCCAGTGATCTCCAAACTGGGGCCCTCCAGCTGTTGCAAAACTACAAATCCCTGCATGCCCTAACAGCTGTCTGGGCATGCTGGGAGTTGTAGTTTTGCAACATCTGGAGGGTTACAGTTCAGAGATCACTGTATAGTGGTCTCAAACTGTACCCTCCAGATGTTGCTAGGCAACTTATCGGCTTCCGTCGGATCCAGGGAGCCAGCCGCACGACATCGCCAGACTCCGGATGGTCGCCCGCAGCCTCGCCCGCAGGGTAAGTGGACGTCGGCACCGGTCTTCTGTCGGTTCCCCGTTCTGCCCCGCCTATTGTGGGTGGGCAGGACGGGGAAACCGAAAGTAAAGCCCCCCGCTTTACTATTGATGGTCGCGTCTAGACCACCAATAGCAGGGATAGGAGGGGTGGCACCCCTGCCACCTCACTCCTATACCTTCAGGGGGATCGTGAGTGTCTTGGACACCCGCGATCCCCCTTATATTCCGGGTCACCATAGACCCGTATGACCCGGAATAGCCGCAAATGGCAAGTGTGAATTCACTTGCGATTTGCGCCGATTGCCGACATGGGGCGGTCTGATGACCCCCCTAGGCATTTGCGCGGGGTGCCTGCTGATAGATATCAGCAGTCACCCCCGTCCGGTCCCCGCCCGGCGCGCGGCAGGGACCGAAATTCCCACGGGCATACAGATACGCCCTTGGTCCTTAACCCCTTAAGGACTCAGCCCATTTGGACCTTAAGGACTCAGACAATTTTATTTTTACGCTTTCGTTTTTTCCTCCCCCCCTTCAAAAAATCATAACTTTTATATTTTCATCCACAGACTAGTATGAGGGCTTGTTTTTTGCGCGACCAGTTGTCCGTTGTAATGCCATCACTCACTTTACCATAAAATGTATGGCGCAACCAAAAATATACTATTTCTGTGGGGAAATTAAAAAGAAAACCGCAATTTTGCAAATTTTGGAAGGTTTTGTATTCACGCCGTACAATTTATGGTAAAAATGACATGTGTTTTTATTCTCTTGGTCAATACGATTAAAATGCTACCCATGATTATACACTTTTCTATTACTGTTGCGCTTAAAAAAAAATCGCAAACTTTTTAACCAAATTAGTGTGTTTAAAATCCCCCTATTTGAAGAGCTATAACTTTTTCATTTTTCCGTATAAGCGGTGGTATGAGGGCTCATTTTTTGCGCCGTGATCTTTACTTTTTATTAATATCATATTTGCATATAAAAATTTTGGATTTTTTTTTTAACGTTCACGCCGTTCACTGTACGGGATCATTTAACTTTTATTTTAATAGTACGGATATTTACGCACGCGGCGATACCAAATATGTATATAAAATAATTTTTTTTACACTTTTTGGGGGTAAAATAGGGAAAATTGGACAATTTATGTTTTTATTGGGGGAGTTGGTTTTTCACTTTTTTTTACTTTTACTTTTTTTACTTTCATTTTTACACTCTTATAGTCCCCATAGGGGACTATTTATAGCAATCACTCGATTGCTAATCCTGTTCAGTGCTATGTATAGGACACAGCACTGATCAGGGTTATCGGTCATCTTCTGCTCTGGTCTGCGGGAAGGCAGATCAGAGCAGAAGACTCCCGGAAGACAGCGGAGGCAGGTGAGGGGACCTCCGTCTGCCGTGCAGGATGATCGGATCGCTGCGGCAGCGCTGCGGGCGATCCGATCATCCTGTTAAGTGATTGCGATGCTGCAGATGCCGTGATCTGTATTGATCATGGCATCTGAGGGGTTAATGGCGGACATCCGCGGGATCGCAGGTGTCCACCATTACCGGCAGGTCCCTGGCTGCGATCCACAGCCGGGACATGCCACGCATGATGCCGGCATCGCTCCAATGCCCGCGGTTATGCTCAGGACGTAAATGTACATCCTAGTGCGTTAAGTACCACGTCACCAGGACGTACATTTACGTCCTGCATCGTTAAAGGGTTACTCCGGTGGAAAAACTATTTTTTTTTTCTTTTTTAAATCAACTGGTGCCAGAAAGTTAAACATATTTGTAAATTACTTCTATTAAAAAATCTTAAACCTTCCTGTATTTATTAGCTGCTGAATACTACAGAGGAAATTCTTTTCTTTTTGGAATGCTCTCTGATGACCTCACGAACACACTGCTCTCTGCTGATGTTATTATAATAATAATAAAAATCATAATAAGTCTTTATTTATTGCTGTCCTTAGTGGCATTTGAACCCAAGGCCCCAGCACTGCAAGGCAGCAGTGCTAACCACTAAGCCACCATGCTGCCCTTAGCATACATCTGCTATGAACGGTTGCTAAAATGGACAGAGATGTCAGCAGAGAGCACTGTGGTTGTGATGTCATCAGTGAAAGGAATTTCCTCTGTAGCATTCAGCAGCTAATAAGTACTGGAAGGATTAAGATTTTTTAATAGAAGTAATTTACAAATATGTTTAACTTTCTGGCACCAGTTGATTTAAAAAATAAAAAATAAATTGTTTTTCTACCGGAGTACCCCTTTAACCCCTTAAGGACCGGAGGTTTTTCCGTTTTTGCATTTTCGTTTTTTGCTCCTTGCCTTTAAAAAATCATAACTCTTTCAAATTTACACCTAAAAATCCATATGATGGCTTATTTATTGCGCCACCAATTCTACTTTGTAATGACGTCAGTCATTTTGCCCAAAAATCTATGGTGAAGCGGGAAAAAAAATCATTGTGCGACAAAATTTAAAAAAAACGCTGTTTTGTAACTTTTGGGGGCTTCCGTTTCTACGTAGTACATTTTTCGGTAAAAATGACACCTGATATGTATTCTGTAGGTCCATACGATTAAAATGATACCATACTTATATAGGTTTGATTTTGTCGGACTTCTGGAAAAAATCATAACTACATGCAGGAAAATTAATACGTTTAAAATTGTCATCTTCTGACCCCTATAACTTTTTTATTTTTCCGTGTATGGGGCGGTATGAGGGCTCATTTTTTGCGCCGTGATCTGAAGTTTTTAACGGTACCATTTTTGCATTGATAGGACTTATTGAATTTTTTTGCGCGCACGCCATTGACCGTGCGGTTTAATTAACGATATATTTTTATAATTCGGACATTTCCGCACGCGGCGATACCATTTATGTTTATTTTTATTTTTATTTACACTGTGTTTTTTCTTTTATGGGAAAAGGGGGGTGATTCAAACTTTTAATAGGGAAGGGGTTAAATGATGTTTATTCACTTTTTTTTTGCACTTTTTTTTTGCAGTGTTATAGGTCCCATAGGGACCTATAACACTGCACACACTGATCTTTTACATTGATCACTGGTTTCTCATAAGAAACCAGTGATCGATGATTCTGCCGCATGACTGCTCATGCCTGGATCTCAGGCACTGAGCAGTCATTCGGCGATCGGACAGCGAGGAGGCAGGTAGGGGCCCTCCCGCTGTCCTGTCAGCTGTTCGGGATGCCGCGATTTCACCGCGGCTATCCCGAACAGCCCACTGAGCTAGCCGGCATGCTTTCGGTTTCACTTTAGACGCGGCGTTCAACTTTGAACGCCGCGTCTAAAGGGTTAATAGCGCGCGGCACAGCGATCAATGCCGCGCGCTATTAGCCACGGGTCCCGGCCGTTGTTAGAGGCCGGGCCCGACCCGCTATGACGCGGGGCCACGCCGTGGCCCCGCGTTATAGATCGGGAGTGGACACATGACGTTCCAGTACGTCATGTGTCCTTAAGGGGTTAAGTACCAGGGAGCAAAGCCATACCTGTACGCCCTTGGTCCTTAAGGGGTACTCTGGTGAAAAACTTTTATTTTTTTTTATTTTATTTTTTTAAATCAACTGGTGCCAGAAAGTTAAACAGATTTGTAAATTACTTCTATTAAAAAATCTTAATCCTTCCAGTACTTATTAGCTGCTGAATACTAGAGAGGAAACACAGAGCTTTCTTTTTGGAACACAGAGCTCTCTGTTGACATCATGACCACAGTGCTCTCTGCTGACATCTCTGTCTCTGTCCGGAGTAAGAGAAAATCCCCATAGCAAACATATGCAGCTCTGGACAGTTCCTAAAATGGACAGAGATGTCAGCAGAGAGCACTGTGCTCGTGATGTCAGCAGAGAGCTCTATGTTCCAAAAATAAAAGAATTTCCTCTGTAGTATTCAGCAGCTAATAAGTAATTTACAAATCTGTTTAACTTTCTGGCACTAGTTGATAAAAAAAAAAAAAGTTTTTTTCCACCGGAGTACCCCTTTAACCAATACAACATCAGGTGGCAGAGAGTTCCATAGTCTCACTGCTCTTACAGTAAAGAATCTCTGTGATGATGATGCATCTTTCCTCTAGACATAGAGGATGCCCCCTTGTCATGGTTACCGGCCTAGAAGTAAAACGGCGTAACCTTACATTTAAAAGTGCATAACCTTACATTTATCCACATTAGCCATTTGTCTGCCCAGGCTTTTAATGTTCCCTCTGTAGTGTAATATATAATACTTTACAGAGCTTAATACTATTAGGTAATTACAAAATATATTAAAAGTATTGAGACACATGAAAAATCTCACAGGACAACTTCAAAAACTCTCTGACCAGTCCTATGGTCCTTTTCTTGGACCATTTTTCAGGACTCTAAGTTGATTCTAGCACATTAGTTAACACATTGCTTTAAAGGGTTATTTTTTCGCGTTTCCTCCTTTATCTTTTTATTCACTGGAAAACCCCTTTAAATTTATATTGGGCAATATCTTCATTCAGCCAGTTTAGTACCTTACCAGCACTCGCCCGGCCTGCGTCAGCTCCTCCCTCTTCCTTTGTACAGTGGGAATCAAAAGTTTGGGCACCCCAGGTAAAAATTTGTATTAATGTGCATAAAGAAGACAAGGAAAGATGGGAAAAAAACTCCAAAAGGCATCAAATTACAGATTAGACATTCTTATAAAATGTCAACAAAAGTTATATTTTATTTCCATTATTTACACTTTCAAAATAACAGAAAACAAAAAATTGGTGTCTGCAAAAGTTTGGGCACCCTGCAGAATTTATAGCATGCACTGCCCCCTTTGCAAAGCCGAGACCTGCCAGTGTCATGGATTGTTCTCAATCGTTATCTGGGAAGACCAGGTGATGTCAATCTCAAAGGTTTTAAATGCCCAAACTCATCTGACCTTGCCCCAACAATCAGCACCATGGGTTCTTCTAAGCAGTTGTCTAGAAATCTGAAACTGAAAATAGTTGACGCTCACAAAGCTGGAGAAGGCTATAAGAAGATAGCAAAATGTTTTCAGACGTCAATATCCTCTGTTCGGAATGTAATTAAGAAATGGCAGTCATCAGGAACAGTGGAAGTTAAAGCATCTGAAAAGATCTGGAAGACCAAGAAAAATATCGGACAGAACAGCTCACAGGATTGTGAGAAAAACAATTCAAAACTCACGTTTGACTGCACAAACCCTCCAGAAAGATCTGGCAGACACTGGAGTTGTGGTACACTATTCCACTATAAAGAGATACTTGTACAAATATGGTCTTCATGGAAGAGTCATCAGAAGAAAGCCTCTTCTACGTCCTCACCACAAAAATCTGCGTTGAACTTTGCAAATGAACATATAGACAAGCCTGATGCATTTTGGAAACAAGTTCTGTGGACCGATGAGGTTCAAATTGAACTTTTTGGCCGGAATGAGTAAAGATACGTTTGGAGAAAAGGAACAGAATTTAATGAAAAGAACCTCTGTCCAACTGTTAAGAATGGGGGTGGATCAATCATGCTTTGGGGTTGTATTGCAGCCAGTGGCACAGGGAACATCTCACAAGTAGAAGGAAAAATTGATTCAATAAAATTTCAGCAAATTTTGGATGCTAACTTGATGCCATCTGTGAAAAAGCTGAAGTTAAAGAGAGGATGGCTTCTACAAATGGATAATGATCCTAAACACACCTCGAAATCCACAGGGATTACATCAAGAGGCGTAAACTGAAGGTTTTGCCATGGCCTTCACAATCTCCTGACCTCAACATAATTGAAAATCTATGGATAGGCCTTAAAAGAGCAGTGCGTGACAGACAGCCCAGAGATCTCAAAGAACTGGAAGACTTTTGTAAGGAAGAATGGGCAAAGATACCTCAAACAAGCATTGAAAGACTCTTGGCTGGCTACAAAAAGCGCGTTTACAAGCTGTGATACTTGCCAAAGGGGGCAGTACAAGATATTAACTCTGCAGGGTGCCCAAACGTTTGCAGACACCATTTTTTTGTTTTATGTTATTATGAAAGTGTAAATGATGGAAATAAAATCTAACTTTTGTTGACATATTATAAGAATGTCTAATCTGTAATTTGATGCCTTTTGGAGATTTTTCCATCTTTCCTTGGCTTCTTTATGCACATTAATACAAATTTTTACCTGGGGTGCCCAAACTTTTGATCCCCACTGTATATATACAGAACTAAAGAACCCATTCAGTAGCTCTGCCTTCTATTGATCCCCAGTGACCACCTCCCCATTATTATTAATGGGTCCTACATGCTCTGTTCTTGGATTTGTGCATTTATATATGTAAAAATATATATTGTACTTCTTATGTTTTCTCTCACACTGCGTAGGGATTGTTCTCCGTCTGACTTTTTCTTATTCCCTTTTCATAGTGGTTTTTCTCTGTATTGACCCAACCAGAGTAAGTTCCCATTAATCCCCACCCTTTGTTTCCTTTCACTGAGCCAAATACTAATCCATTTTCATTTCTTCTTACTCTGTCCCATCATCCTCATTTTATGTAACAACCTTGTATATGGCACAGTATCAAATGGAGTAGGAAACTACAAATACACAATATCCACAGCTTCACCCCGGTCCATGCCACAACTGAGGCTGAAAACATTTGTCTGACATGTCCTAGTTTTAAACAGTTGGGGAGATTTATCAAAACCTGCAAATAAATGGAATGGTTAATATCAAAGCATGTCCTGAATCTAATTGAGAATCTGTGGTAAGACTTAAATGTTGCTGTTCACAGTTGGTCTCCATCCAGACTGACAGCTTCAGCTTTTCTGCCAAGAAGAATGGGAACACATTTCTATCTCTAGATTTGTAAAGATGGTAGAGACACAACCCCTTGCAGGAATAAACACTCCAACAGATGGCAATTTTTTTGTTTTTCATTATTGTTTGTATCGCAATAATGCACTTTTAGTCCAGGTTTCCACTTGCCAAGCTCTGGACAGAAAACTTCCGCCAGGAAGTTCTGAATTAGTTGATCTAAGGCCGCACAGACATTGCAGTCCCCTTAGAAGACAATTTCTGCAGAGCAAATGTCTGAAATTCTGACCAGAAAATTCCACAGTGAGAAAACAGATTCACCAGCATGGTAACCTTCATGCAGTGGAATTTCCAGCTTTAAAGAAGTATCATGAAAAAAAAGTTTTAGATTGCGGGGGCCCCCCCGCAATCTCCTGTTTGGAGCCGTGGCTCTCCTTCACGGCGCATCACGACCCCAGCCCCCTCTATATAACTTTAAGGGAGAGCCGAAGATTGCTGAACGGCTCTCCCATAGAGCTATATGGAGGGGGCGTAGCAATCGTCACGCCCCCTCCTATAGACCTGAATGGAGGGGGTGTGGCCGTGGCTTCAAATCTTGGAGGCAGCACCTGGCACAGAATGCTGGGGCTGCTTCCCCTGTCCCGTCTTATCCCCTGTCCTTTGGATAGGGGATAAGATGTATGAAGTCGGAATACCCCTTTAAGAGTACTATGCATGCTGTGTTCATCATATGGTAAAAGTCTATTTGAATTCCAGTTTGTAACAGTAGCAAAATGGGCAAAAAGTCAAAGGGGGCAAATACTTATGCAAGGCACTGTACATATTGCAGATAATCACCGAGTCCAGATTGCATCCACCCATGAGTTTATGGTGTGAGTACACACTTATATGATTTGGCACAGTCATGGTTCAGGCCGTTCTTTTATCAAAAAAAAAAAAGGTCTATTGATTCAAAACCATGTATTCAAAATATATATATATATATATATATATATTTAAAAGTGGGGAAGAGTACGGCAATGCCGCCGAGCTTCTTGCACTCACCGCTACAGCTTCCAAAGGTAAACTCCTAAACGGACTCCTCCCGCGGGGACCTCAGATGACAGGGGCGCTCAGACTTGAGGCGACTGCCGGCGGTTTCGCACAGAGCGTGCTTCGTCCGGCCTCCTTATATATATATATTTGTTTCATAGTATTGCAGTCCATGAGAAGTACTAACACCGTAAGGAATTCATGAAACTCATAACTCTTTCAATTTCTCGGTCGTTCTTCATTGGGGGACACCTTACAGATGGGTATATGCTCTTGCCACTAGGAGGCGCTGACACTAGGAAAAAAAAGTCGGCTCCTCCCTGGCAGGATATACCCACCCACTGGAAGTGAGGTAATCAGTTTTAGCTAGTGTCAGCAGGAGGCAAGACAAGTCTGGGAGCTCCCCAGACCTGGTCTTTTTTTAATTATTTTCTAGTAAGGGCTGTTTAGTTAGATTTTTTACTCCCTTTTGTTTTCTTTTTTTCAGGTGGGGGTTCAGGAGCATGGTGCTATCTGTTCCCCCATAGGCGGCTAAGGGGCACGGGACATAAAGCAAAATGCACAGTTAACCCCTTCCCACCAACGGCCAGCACCTGGGGTTGTACCTAGGGTCCGGGTCCCCCTTTTTTCCCTGCTCGTCTTGTCTGTTGCAGCATGACGTGATGCAGGTGACTAAAAAGCTGGTTGAAGAGATCTTGAGGTGAGTATAAGAAGACAGGTGAGTATGTATCCCCCCTCCCCCCCTCTCCCCTCCTCTGTCCTTTATTGGGTTCATATTGGGGCTACCTCAGGTCCCCTGGGGAGGCTGTGTTTTATGCATTCGGGTCCTGTGGAGGACAGCAGCCGACATTTTGCAGCGGCTCCCTCCACAGGAGCTTTTGCCGGCTCACTTCTCAACAGCCTTGCTGTTCCCTCTCGACGGTTATTTCTATGGGGTGAGGGCCGCCGCACTTTGTGCCTGCGGCATATGTAGTACCCGTTGCCGGGAGTCCAGGGTCCTGGCGGCGCATGGCCGCCTCTCTTATTTCCCTGTCCCAGCTACCAGGGCAGTATAGCTCCACCCTTCTTCTTTCCCCTATTCAGTGCGCAAGCCTGGAGATCAGAGCTCCTCCCCTCTGGCTTGGGTACTGCTGGAGTTTCCTTTTCAGCCCTCCTTCCCCGTTCCGGGGGTCAGCGTGGGCAACAGTACTTGGCTCCCGCGGCAGCAGCCCGGCAGGAGCTCGCGGTCCGGCCCGTGATTGTCACATCCCGGAGAGGCAGCTTAGTAGGCGCTTATAGCACACTACTATGTGCCGCCGCTCCTCCATGGGCTTACTGTCTGTCCCCTATGGGTAGCTCTTGCAGGGTGCCCTGCGCCCAATGTCCCCTTTCTAGTCCATATTTAATATATAATATTTTAATGCATATTTCTTGGTCACTCAGACCATTTGTTGGTGTTTGGCTCCCTCTTGTGGCCAACATTTGTATTACAGTTTGACTTCTATTGTTGCTCACTTCATTTAAAAAAAAAAAACAGGAGCACATGATAACCGCCGTGGCGGGTTGGTGCCAGGGACTCAAGTTCCCTTGGAGTCGGGGGTCATATTCCAACAATAGGTTCTGCCATACAATGGGCGAGTTCTTTTGCGTTCCTGGCAGACGCTCAGGTTTCTTTTAAGATTTCTCATCTGTAAGGTCTGCTAGCGCTCCATCCTAGTGCTACGGATCCCCTCATCCAGCGCACGATCCTCAGGGGAATATCCCTGCGTGGCATGGATTGGATATGATATTATTATGCCAGATAGTAGTCTCGCCTATTACTCATTCCATGGCTGCCACGTCCAAGGCTCACACTCGGTACCCCATGGTACCTCACTACTGAGTTAGGCGTTGTCTACTATGGACCCATACCAGTAAGCCAGACAGTGGTCTGCATGGTTGCCTACTCCGCCTGTCATACATCAAACAGCTGATGTATCTGCGACTGGAGTTCAGGTACCTCACTGCTGTGTGAGGTGCCGATGAGATGACTCGTTGTCTTCTTTGGACCCATACCGCGGGGCTTCCGGTGATTTTGTTTCCGCAGTTCTGCAGCGGTTAAGCACTTCTGTTCTGACATGGGGCCTGCTGGGGTGACAGTCAATTCAGCTCCTCCCTTTGCCTCCAGGTGTGTTTTCCGGGGTTTCTGTCCGGGGTGGCTCAGGCACCTAGTCGTTAACTGTCTGGAATGACTCTCAACACGTCTTGTAGTCTTTGTCCAGCCCCAGTGTACAGGATTCCGATCCCTCTTGGGACACAAGGTGGCTCCTCCGGACAGCGTTGAGTGTCATTGGGGCCTGGGGGCTCTGTCCAGCCAGTACTTGTCCCGTGGCTGTGGGGCAGCATTTCCCTGCTCCTACTGCACCTGGTGCGTTTTGCCAATCTCCTTTACACAGGGGGTACAGGGATCAGGGTGCTTGGCATGGGTCTGTACTTGAATTTTCATCTCGACCACCCTTGTTTTCCCTCCTCTGGAGGGACTGTTTTGTTGATTTTTTTTTCTTCTGCCGCCAAGATGATGCCATCTCGCTGTTCTCTTGGTATAGGTGGAGTTTCTGGCGGGGCCCCTGTTTTTTTGCTGAGAACATTCCACGGAGCCTTTTCCTGTCTAGGCTTGTGGGCTTACTGTCCACTATCACAGCCTGTCTCTCTCCTCTGTTGGAGAAGTTTGTACAACCTCCCTGGAAGGGGTGTGTTCTTCCTTCTTTTTTGTCTGTGTCAGTTGCACTGCACTGACACCCAAGTCCTCTGGAGTCATCCTTCCTGTGCCCGGTCCCTGAGAATCCCAGCTGGGTTGTCATCTGTTTCTCCCTCCGTTTCCATTCTGGCGGGATGTTTCTTCAGTGTGCTCTGGTCCGCTCAGACCTCTGGGGTCTAGGACTGGTTGGTGTCATTGGCTTGGACTGTGTCCTAGGAAGCTGGGGCGTGCCTTCTTTTCAGGTGGCTCTTCCGATTCCTTGGGCCTTGGTGATGGTTCAGGTCTTGGGCATGTGTAGTGATCCGGCCAAGACTCCTCCGCGATCCCATTAGTCAGGGCGGTCTTTCTGTTCTGCCCTCCTTCACTTTTTCATGTAAGTTTGTCACCCATAGAGTTTTCACGGGTGTTTGTTTTCCTTACTCTTCAGGGGTTCGTCTTCCAGGTGACTTCCAGGTGTCTATGTCTCTAATTTACTTGTCGGTCTCTCTGGTATACGAGATGCCTCCCTTTTCAGGGTGTTTGCAGCTCCTTTCTTCCTTCAGGGTCCCTGTCCTCCCGAGTTGGAGGGTGTTGAGGTTATCTGCATTCCACCAGTACGGCTATTTCGCCTTCTGGGTGCTCATGGCAGGCCCCTAGGATAGGGTTTTTTGGGTCTGCGGCTGTTCAGGTCTTTGCTCTCATGCACCAGACCTCTCCAGAGCAGAATTCCATCTTTCTTTTTTTCCTGTGGTTTCTTGTCTCTCTATATAAACCGGGTGTCTTGGGTCTCTTCAGTGGACGGCCCTTTCCTTTGGCGTGCTAGTCCTTCTCCTTGGATGGGAGATCTTCCGGAGTTCAAATTCTGGGCCTAGTGTGTATCTGCCTGGGGGGCTCGTCCGCAGGCCTTGTGGACACGTGAGTTCAGTCTCGGGACTGATTAATTTTCTCTGGTGGTTGTTTTTCCCACCCTAGGGGATTGCTTTGGTACGTCCCATCTGTAAGGTGTCCCCCCCAATGAAGAGCCTTCATTGGGGGACACCGCACCCACCAATTTCTTCTTTTTTCCGGACTATTTTTAGTTAGCCGGGATTTCTTTCTAGGGTCTTTCAGATGTATTTTCTTGTTGGCTTCTCCTACTGCTTTGTGACAAAACTGATTACCTCACTTAAAGTGGGTGGTATATCCTGCCAGGGAGGAGCAGACTTTTTTTTCCTAGTGTCAGCGCCTCCTAGTGGCAAGAGCATATACCCATCAGTATAGGTGTCCCCCAATGAAGGCTACGAGAAAGAGATTTTACGGTGAGTACAAGAAAATCTCCTTTTTGCCCCTACAGACCCATATGATGGCTTGTTTTTTGCGCCACCAATTGTACTTTGTAATGACATCAGTCATTTTACCCAAAAATCTACGAGGAAAGCAAGAAAAATAAAAAAATAAAAAAGCCATTTTGTTAATCTTTGGGGCTCCCGTTTCTACACAGTGCATTTTTTATTAAATTTACACATTACCTTTATTCCGTAGGTTCAAACAAATTAAATGATACCCAACTTATATATGTTTTGTTTTACTTCTGGTGAAAATTATAACTGTTTGCATGAAAACTGGTACATTTAAAAATGTCCTTCTGACCACTATGTTTTATATTTTTCCACATACAGGGCGGTATGAGGGCAAATTTTTTAGTGCTGCGAACTGAAGTTTTTATCTGTACAATTTTTGTTTTGATGGGACTTTTCGATCGCTTTTTATAAATTTTTTTTATTGTATTCAAAGTGACCAAAATACACTATTTTGGAATTTGGAATTTTATTACGTACACCATTGACCATGCGGTTTAACCTTCCTGGCGGTATGATTCTGTCTGGAAATTTGTACCAAAAGCGGTACAATTTTTTGCACTGAATTTCACATCTCCCCCCGCCCATTTCACATCTCCCCCGTCACATTCCCCCTCTCCCTTGTCACATCCCCCCCCCCCCGTCACATTCTCCCCCCTCCTTGTCACATTCTTCCCCCCCCCTTGTCACATTCCCCCCCTTGTCACATCCCCCCCCCCCCCCCCCGTCACATTCCCCCCTTTGTCACATTCTCCCCTCTCCTCACCTTGTCCTGCAGTAACATACACTGGGTTTGACTGGCAGATTTCAAACCTAGTGTATTTGCTGAAGAACAAGTCCTTTCCCCTTCAGCCAATCACAGGCTTTACACCACTGCGGCCTGTGATTGGCTGAAAAGTTAAAGGTCCTGTAAGATGAATAGTGAAGAGAGCAGGGACCAGAGCGCACGGAGGGGAACGGCATATGCAGGGACCGGGATTAGGTAAGCAAAAGTTTTTTTTTATTTTACTCCTTTTTCCTTTTACACTTAGCTCAGTGTTTTTCTAACAGGGTGCCTCCAGCTGTTGTGAAACTACTACTCCCAGCATGCCCGGACATTTTTCTTTACCTGCTCTGGCCGGCCACCACAACGGGAGCCTACCAGAGCAGATAATCGCATGTTTTCGCGGGGGCCGCATCGCTATATCGCATTGCTTTTGCGATATATCGTGCAGCCCGGCCGGGAACTCTGCAATTCTACCCCGAGCGTGACTCGGGGTTACCGATCCTGGCAGGGAAAATTAACCCCGAGTCGCGCTCGGGATTACCGCTCAGGAGGTTAATTAATGTTACATTTTTATACACTGCTCAAAAAAAATAAAGGTAACACTTAAACAACACAATGTAACTCCAAGGCAATCACACTTCTGTGAAATCCCACTGTCCACTCAGGAAGCAACACTGATTGACAATTTCACATGCTGTTGTGCAAATGGAACAGACAACAGGAGTGGTTCTGCAGGTGGTGACCACAGACCACTTCTCAGGTCCTATGCTTCCTTGCTGATGTTTTGGTCACTTTTGAATGCTGGCGGTACTTTCACTCTAGTGGTAGCATGAGACGGAGTCTACAACCCACACAAGTGGCTCAGGTAGTGCAGCTCATCCAGGATGGCACATCAATGCGAGCTGTGGCAAGGTTTGCTGTGTCTGTCAGCATAGTGTCCAGAACATGGAGGGGCTACCAGGAGACAGGCCAGTACATGGAGGAGGCCAACAATCCAGCAGCAGGACCACTACCTCTGCCTTTGTGCAAGGAGGAGCACTGCCAGAGCCCTGCAAAAATGACCTCCAGCAGGCCACAAATGTGCATGTGTCCAGAGGTGGGGGTTGTGCTTGCAACCCAACATCATGCAGGACGTTTGGCATTTGCCAGAGAACACCAAGATTGGCAAATTCGCCACTGGCGCCCTGTGCTCTTCACAGATGAAAGCAGGTTCAAACTGAGCACACGACAGTCTGGAGATGCGGTGGAGAACATTCTGCTACCTGCAACATCCTCCAACATGACTGGTTTGGCGGTGGGTCAGTAATGGTGTGGGGTGGCATTTCTTTGGGGGGGCCGCACAGCCCTCCATGTGCTTGCCAAAGGTAGCCTGACTGCCATTAGGTACCCAGATGTGATCCTCAGACCCCTTGTGAGACCATATGCTGTGCGGTTGGCCCTGGGTTTCTCCTAGTAAAAGACAATGCTAGACCTCATGTGGCTGGAGTGTGTAAGCAGTTTCTGCAAGAGGAAGGCATTGATGCTATAGACTGGCCCACCCATTCCCCAGACCTGAATCCAATTGAGCACATCTGGGACATCATGTCTCACTCCATCCACCAACGCCATGTTGCACCACAGACTATCCAGGAATTGGCAGATGCTTTAGTCCAGGTCTGGGAGGATATCCCTCAGGAGACTATCCGCATCCTCATCAGGAGCATGTCCAGGCATTGTATGGGAGGTTATACGGGCACGTGGAGGCCACACACTACTGAGCCTCATTTTGACTTAAAGGGGTACTCCGCACCCCTAGAAATCTTATCCCCTAGATGTCAGTTCGCCGGGATCTCGGCTGCAGCACCCACCTGGACGGCTTCCACCTCACACCGGCAACGCTGGAGGCTCCGGATCCCAACCACAATGGCGGACGAGCGTGACGTCAATGCAAGTCTATGGGAGGTCTGTCACGCCCCCTCCCAAAGACTTGCATTGAGGGGGCGGGGCGTGATATCACACAGGGCGGAGTCATGACATCACGCTCGTCTGCCATTGTGGTCGGGATCCGAAGCCTCCAGCGTTGCCGGTGTGAGGTGGAAGCAGTCCAGGTGGGTGCTGCAGCCGAGATCCCAGGGGTCCCCAGCAGCGGGACCCCGGCGAACTGACATCTTATCCCCTATCCTTTGGATAGGGGATAAGATGTCTAGGGGTGCAGAGTACCCTTTCAAGGACATTACATCAAAGTTGGATCAGCCTGTAGTGTGGTTTTTCCACTTTGATTTTGAGTGTGACTCCATATCCAGACCTCCATCGGCTGATAAATTTGATTTCCATTGATAATTTGTGTGATTTTGTTGACCGCACATTCAGCTATGTAAAGACGAAAGTATTTCATACCATTAGTTCATTCATTCAGATCTAGGATGTGTTATCTTAGTGTTCCCTTTATTTTTTTGAGCAGAGTAGTTCGGTCATTTACAGACGCGGCGATACCAAATATATTTATATTGTTTACATTTTTTTTTTTTTTTATGGGAAAAGGGGGGGTGATTCAAAATTTTTTTTTTTTTTTTTTTTATACACTTGTATAGCCCCCATAGGGGACTATAACATGCATTTTTTTGATTGCATACACTGATCAATGTCATGCCACAGCATAGATCAGTGTTATCTGTGCTCTGCTGCTCCAGCCTGGATCTCGGGCATCGAGTAGTAGATCACCGATGGGAGGCAGAGGAGGAAGATAAGGACCCTCCTCGCGTCTTCTCAGCTGATCTAGACACCGCGGTTTTACCCGGGAAGCATTTATTTACATATTAGACTAAGAGGTCTAAGGGGTTAATACCGGGCATCACCACGATCGGTGATGTCTGGTGTTAGCAACGGGTCCCGGCCTTTGCTAGGTGCTGGGACCGACCCGCTATAACGTGGTGTGTGTGACCCCGCGTTATAGCAAGGGAGCGGGCGCAGGGTGTACAGGTAGACCCTGCGTCCTTAAGAGGTTAAACCGTGTGTGTGTATACAGTTTCATGGTTTATATATACCTAAAAACAGTATGCACAAACTGTGTGTGTGGGCCCCCTAATATTTTTTTTCCACTTCCAAATGGATTGTTTTGTGTTGGTCCATTACATAAAATTGCTATAAAATAAATCTTAATCTATATAGTTATACCATGACAAAATGTAGAAAAGTCAAAAGTGGGTGAATACTTGTGCAAGACACTGTAGAACACTAGTGCCAGAAAGACACACTGCTTTACAATCCTGGTCTTTGTGACAAGTTGCCCAGTCTGCCCCCTAATAACTGAATCCTCACAACACAGTACATAGTCATAAAATGAAAGGGAAAAGCCACACATACAGTCTATATGGTTTTTATTTATCAATCATGACATTACAGGCGTCTTACAGAAATTACTCCACACATTTACTCAATGCTATGAGATCCTAGTTAAGCATAATGTAATAAGCAATTTATGAAAACATAGAACACCACCTGCTCCTACCCATTACAGGCAACATAATAAATGCAGTTAATGTAGCTAAATATGTTTTTATGCTATCTGGTGGACATATAGTCCATGTCTGATCATGAGTACAAGACTGTTTTACTTAAAGTCACTCATTTCAATTTGCAAGACCTGTTGTCGATAAAAAGATGAAGATGCCTTTGTGAGCCACCCTAAATGCAAAGCACTCTATTGATCCATTTACTTCTACATCAAACAGCACCACAATAAGAAGTATAGGAGCCAAGCATTTTATCTAAACTTTAAAAACACACACCCAGCACTTTCTGCTGTTTGTGCCATCTCAGTCTCACTTTGTGTTCAAGCCACAAGTTAAAAAACATTTTCAGGAGGTTTGTTCTTTAGGGTGCCCAGAGATCTGGTTCGGCCCTTCCAACCTGCATTGAGCAGGGATGATAACCGCTGCATTAGTGCTGTAGGAACACAGCCGGCTATTTTTGCTTTACTTTTTTGGTTGCTTTTATTTAGAGCATATGTAGCATTGGGGTTATTCATCAAAGATTCGTGGAGGGCCATCATCATCCTTCTGGAACATTGAAATCTTCTTTCCATGATTTTGGACATGGTCTTCATTCGCCTTCTCAAGAACTTCAATCTAGGGGAAAAAAAGCAAGGTTTTTAGAAGACTTTTTACAGTTCCTTTAAGAAAAAAAAAATACCAATCTGAATTTCGGCAAAATGTGAATAATCTAAATGTGAGTCATCTATATTAAGGCTTAAAATTGTTAACAGAATATTTACCTCTGCCATGAAGTCCACCTGATTGTCGGATGCAATATTTAGCCCAGACACTATATTGAAAAGCTCTCGTTCATTGGGAGTCTCTGAAACACCACATTTCTGGAAGAACTATTGAGGAAAAAAAAAGGGGGGGGGGGGGGGAGGGGGATCAACACCAACATTTCAGTGCATGATTCTGGTTTAAGTAAATTGGCCTTAACTTAGACTAAACGGTCTACAGTTCTACCAGATTTACCAATATGATAACTCTGGCATTCAAGATTATCTGAATTAGACACCTTTAATGATTTCCCACCAATATGTGCTTTCATATAAAATGACCCTGCACACACAAGTGGAAAAAAAAAATATGTATTTGTTCTTCTCACTTAAAGGATTACCATGTCCAGAAATGTCAAAAGTTTGGATCACACCAGTTCTCACCCCTGTCCTGATGCAAATGCTAGTTATAAGCTGGGAAAGTTTGCGGCAGCATATGTCTTTCTGTTTGTCAATCAACTCTGACCTTTTTGGTATAGAAGTCTATGCAGTGAAAAAGGTCAGAACTGTCAGACAGGTCTATTGTGTTGCCGAGCAGTTCCCTAACATAACTAGTTCAAAGCGGAAGGAACAAAAACGGGGCACTCTCTCGTGTAGTATTGTGGGAATGAATGGAACACGGCCCACCACCTCACCTATTGTGTCGTACTGACCTGTAGGAAATGTGCAACAGAGCAGGCACAATACTGTGATGGGTTGGGGTGGAGTGGATATATGCAGTGTGCCGCTCAATCTCCCCTATCCGTGTCCCCAAGGGTACAGAAATATGGAGGCAGGATGAACAGACAAAAAGTGGGGAATCTGTAGAGCGCTAATGCTAGCAAGGAAGGAAGTCTGGATGCCACAGGTGCACAGGACGATTTATTGAAATAAAAGATTTAGGACAACGCGTTTTGGCGCTGGCACGAGTCTTCCTCAGGTCAACAAACATTTAAGTAGAAGCATCCTGAAGTGTTTCCTGTGGCATAGCCACCAACGCACAAGAAACACTTCAGGACGCTTCTACTTAACTGTTTGTCGACCTGAGGAAGGCGCATGCCAGCACCGAAACGCGTTGTCCGAAATCTTATTCCAATAAATCGGCCTGTGTGTGTATCTGTGGCATCCAGAGTTCCTTCCTTGCTAGCAGTAGAGCTCTACAGATTCCCCACTTTTTGTCTGTTCATCCTGCCTAACATGCAACTAGCAATGGCAATGGGTGAGACCAAATGCAATTAACAACAAGTTTTTTTTTTTTTTTTTTTTTTTATTATAGGGCCACAAATCAAGTGTTTTAATGTGTATGCACATCTAGAAGTGCTTACAACATTTAGTTACCTCCTTAAAAATGTGTTGAAAATAAGATTACTTAATATTTCTGCAACTTAAGTGCTTCTTTACCTGGGAAACATTCCTACAGTCTCTGTATAGAAACTCCAACCCATGGGGGTGAGTGGGCTCCACAGACTGACTCACATCGATAAGCCACACCTGCAGGGAGAAACCAGTTTCGTATTATAGCTAGCCACCTAAGGACAGCGGTCAGGACTGTTACTATGCTTTAACAGTTATTTGTAACTTGACATATAAATTCTAGATTAACTATATATTTCTATAATGGTACTTGTAATGTATTTTAATCACTAATCCTTATGTTTATAAATCTTAACATAGAATCTCTAGATTAGTCATAACTGGATGTACTAAGACTGGGTTCACACAGCATTTACATAGTCTTTCTATGGTATACCACAGGGATGATCAAGTACAGTGATCCCTCAACTTACAATGGCCTCAACATACAATAGTTTCAACATACAATAGTTTCAACATACAATGGTCTTTTCTGGACCATTGTAAGTTGAAACCAGACTCAACATACAATGTGAAGACAGTCCAGATCTGTGAAACATGTCAATAGCTGGAAGAACTGACCAATCAGAATGGGCATTTTACTGGTAAAACCCTTGTATCCCTGAAGTGTATGCACTGACTGGTGTCTGGTAGCGCCCCCTAAAGTACAGGGAGGTATCACATGTTCTGTACACTTTACCTGTACCAGGGTTACCTGCTCCTTTGGACACCAGGTGAGGGCGGCTCCATGTTACTTTTTTATGACATTACCTGTACTGCACAGGACCCCGAAGAAGATTCTGTTCTCTACATAGACCAGTGTTTCCCAAGCAGGGTGCCCCCAGCTGTTGCGAAACTACAACTCCCATCATGCCCAGACAGCCTTTGGCTGTCCGGGCATGCTGGGAGTTGTAGTTTTGCAACAGCTGGAGGCTCCCTGCTTGGGAAACACTGACATAGACAGTGATTTATAGCTCCCAGCTGATCTTTCTTACTTTTATATGTAAGGATTTGCTTTATCTGTATTAGTTATCTACTTATTTTTCTTTAATTTTAACTTTTTCCTATTTTTGGATGACATTTTGGGTCTTCAGAACCAATTACCAGGTTTCCATAGAGTTCTGGTCTCAACATACAATGGTCATCCTGGAACCAATTAATATTGTAACTTGAGGGACTACTGTATACCATAGCGTACTGGCAGCGGTCTATTGAGTTTTATGGCCAGGGCGTAGTCTACTACTGACTGTGTTCAGGCCATCTCACAGACATATACTTTTATTTAGAGGGACTCCAGTGCATGGTCTGCTGCAGTTTTGATTCCTGCTGAACATACATAAGTGTGGAAAATGGCCTGAAAGTAGTCACCAGGTGACTACATTTGGGACATTAAACCGAATTAGCCTAATGCCTGTACACTGCCATTCACATTAGCATTTCTTTTTTACATGTAAAAACACAGGACTGTATACACAAGGAGTGATCTCAGCCTTAGTAAATTTAATAATGATGGAACGTTATAAATAAGTGTATATACCTTTCCTTCATGCCACAACATGTTATATTCACTCAGATCGGCATGTACAAGGTTGCACTTGTCGTAGAGCAGCTTCATCATCTTCAGATGAGAACAAGAAAGAAATTATTACAGGTTGGAGATTGTACTTTCATAAATATACTGAACATCATCTAAAGGTTATAAAAGGCTCAGGTATTTCCACTAATGAAAACTAGTAGGCAAAGTGATAATCCAACAGCGCATAATTACTACTGCGCTGGATATTATCTTAAAAGCAAGGGTTTAAGGTGTCATCGCATCACCACATAGCTGGCCTACCGATCCGACTCATTCACTCTATAGACTAATACAGTGAGTAAGTAGGAGTTGAAAGCTGGGGTGAGGACAACATGGCAAAAGTTTATATTAAATGACACCAATGCTTTAAGTCAGTATGTATTAACCCCTTAAGGACCCGGGGTTTTTCGACTTTCGTTTTTTCTTCCTTACCTTTAACAAAATCATAATTCTTTAAATTTTGCACCTAAAAATCCATTTGATGGCTTATTTTTTGAGCCACCAATTCTACTCTACAGCAAAGCAGAAAAAAAAAAACATAATTGTGCAACAAAATTGAAGGAATAAAACGCAATTTTGTAACTTTTGGGGGCTTCCCTTTCTATGCAGTACATTTTTTGGTAAAAATGACACCTTATCTTTATTCTGTTGGTCCATACGATTAAAATTATACCCTACTTATATAGGTTTGATTTTGTCGTACTTCTGAAAAAAAATCATAGCTACATGCAGGAAAATTTATACGTATAAAATTGTCATCTTCTGACCCCTATAACTTTTTTATTTTTCAGCGTATGGGGCGGTATAAAGGATCATTTTTTGCGCCGTGATCTGAAGTTTTTAGCGGTACAATTTTTGTATTGATCGGACTAAATCTTTTTATAAATTTTTTCATGATATAAAAAGTATCCATTGACCACGCGGTTTAATTAACGATATATTTTTATAATTGGGACATTTCCGCACGCAGCAATACCACATATATTTTTTATTTACACTTTTTTTTTATGGGAAAAGGGGGGTGATTCAAACTTTTATTAGGGAAGGGGTTAAATGATTTTAACTTTTTTTCCCCACTTATTTATATTTTATTTTTGCAATGTTATAGCCCCCACAAGGGGCTATAACACTGCACACACTGATCTTTTACATTGATCAATGGTTTCTCATAGGAAACCATTGATCGATGATTCTGCCATTTGACTGCTCATGCCTGGATCTCAGGCACGTAGCAGTCATTCGGTGATCAGACACCAGGAGGCAGGTAAGAAAACCCTCCTTGTGTCCTACAGCTGTTCAGGATGCCGCGATTTCACCACAGTGGTCCAGAACAGCCCCCTGAACTAACCAGAATTAGTTTAGTTTCACTTTAGAAGCAGTGATCAACTTTGACCTCCTCTTCTAAAGGGTTAATAGCGCGCGGCACCGTGATCAGTGCAGCGCGCTATTAGCCACGGGTCCCAGCCGAGCCAGACCCGCTATGACACCGTGGCCCCTCGTTATAGAACGGGAGCGGACTCAGGACATACAGGTATGCCCTGGGTCCTTAAGTGGTTAACCTGGACTTACCTGCATAAACTGCAAAAGATTTTAATGTTAAAGTGTAATTCTGTAAGTCCAGCAGCAGGATACTGGTTTAAATCTCCTGGCAACTTCATAGCTAAGACTTGCCCGAGACTACAGTGATCAGGATATGGATTTGCCGGAAGCACCATACTAATCTTTATCCGGATTGCTCTAGTCTCAGGCAAGTCTCCAGCTGCAAAGTCAATGGGAGATTTACAAAAGGAAACCTGCTGCCGGATCAACAGAGTTAGCCTATGTTCACACTGCTCGTATATGCACCATTTCATAGACAGCAATGCATTTCCTTGCAGAAGCCTCTTAATAAAACGGACTTGTTTATTCTTTCTGTGGATGCAGAAATCTGAATTTCTGCAACCAAAACGCTGCCGTGTGAACAGTGCAAGCGAATGTCCGTGCGGGATTCTGCACAGAAATTCCATCATAAGTACATAGCCTCAGACTTTAAATCTGCAGTAGTTCCCTAGGATTTAGTGGTATGGATTTAAATTTTAGTAATTTAACCCTCTATCCATGTATTTGTAAATCCTTATTCACTTGAATAGCCTTGTACTTTTTTTGTGGATTTTGTGTACTGGACTACATAACTTGTCATTATCTGCCAGAAACTGAGGATGGCAAACACGTCATATGTATTGTGCTCAGTATAGGAAACAGTTATAAGGCCAGTAATAAAAATGGTTGCTTACTGCAAGAACTTGGTAATAGGCAGCTTTGGAGTCCTCCAAACTAAGCTTTGCTTCTTTTAGTGTAGGAGCAGGCATCTGATCCTTTCCAATAAAGGACATAACCAGAACATGCTTCTTTAACATGACAACTTCAGGGCAAGGAATTCCAGCCTTTGCCATTCTGTGTTTAGAAAAAAAGAAAAAAAAAGAAAGTTACTCATTTGCTAAGTACGTATCACAAATAACATCATGTATGTGTAAGAGGCACGAGTTGTAGATTCTTTTGTTCAGTGGGTAATAAAAAAATAAAAATAAAAAACACGGAAACACAAAACAGCAGGGACCAGAGCTTTGTTATCAGTGGCAGAGGAGCAAGGAAGGTAAGTGAGATATAATATATATATGTCAGAAGTGGATCGAGTGGGAAGGAGAAGTATAAGTCCTTCCTTTATATTCCCATTCCTTTTGGATACACTTCTGTCTTTGGCTCAAAAACTGCAGTGTCAGTTTTCCAAAAAATGCCAAAAAAGACCTGTGTGAAAACCTTGGCTCTGAAGTCCACTCTATACATCCTTAACAGCACAATTACATATGTGTACCTGATGGGTTGTTAAAGGGGTTAAATAATGGGCTTTGTGGAAAATCATGTTTATGGCCATCCTTAGAACAAGGCTCTATTGAGTGGCTGCAGCACTTCGAAGATTAGCAAAATAATACTGATAGGTTCATTCAGAACTTTGATTGTGCGCTCTACAAGACACAGGGAACAATGTCATTGTTAAAGGAGATCTGTAGTGCTCTGAACTTTATCCCCTATCCGAAGGATAGGGGCTAATTTTTAGATCGCGGGGGGTCTGAGCGCTGGGGCCCCCCCGTGATCTCCTGTACGGGGCTGCGGCAATGTACAGGAAAGGGGGCGCTACAGATCTCCTTTAACAATTGCTGTACACTGCTGCAGAATATGTTGCCACTATATAAATAAAGAATTGATTTATCCAGGCACTCCACTCGTATAGCTCCTGTATTCTGACAATCAATGTCTTTTCTCATAAAACCACATTTACTTTCTCTTTCCTAAGAAATTGTAGTTTTGTATATTGACTTACCTCTTCAAGTTATGCTTTTCTTTTTCTGCCCACATGCGAATGATTTTACGTGGATTGAGCTTGCTGAAGCGATCCTTGAACCTGTAGTCATCCTTTATATATTTATCCCTATTCTTAAACTCATTTAAAGTGGTCTTAAACACCTTGAGGGCACATTCAGAAGGCAATTCTTGATCTTCCATACTGAACATGGAAAGAGACAAACAAATCTATCATAAGATGAAAAGAATCCCAGTTTAGGTTCAAGAATATAGTCATACAAAATTCCCATCTGGTCTACCATTGCCTTAAAAAAGTTCACACTACACCATATCAAACCAAGTCTATTCAGCATTATGGGACCACACACCTTCCTCCATTTGCATGAAAAACAACGGACTCTTTTCCAGTGCTCACACAGCCATTAATAGTTTCCAGAACCCCAGCATTCACCATCTTGTATAACAGCAGCCTGGTCTTGGGGTCCACTGCTTTCTCCTGCAGCACAAAACATCAAAAGATTATGCAAACTTCCAGCAGTAAAACAATAGACAAGTCCCACGCAGGAGACGGACTGACTTACAGTAGTGGAGACTTCCTTCTTGTCGTGTAGTCTGGCACTCTTGCGCTGCTCAGATATGGAGTGTTGCTTCAATGCATTAAAAACCTGGTTGGAGAGTTTTAAGTCCATTCCAATTCCATCACCGACCTGAAACTCTGGTGCAAACTAGACAAAAAAAATAAAAAAAGGGTTAGGTTAAGTCTCCAAGGTGCCATTAAAATTGTAATATTAAAGGGGTACCCTTGCGGAAATTATAATTTTTTTTTTTTTTTTTTTTTTTTAAATCAACTGGTGCCAGAAAGTTAAACAGATTTGTAAATTACTTCTACTAAAAAAATCTTAATCCTTCCAGATCAGGAACTGTCCAGAGCAGGATAGGTTTGCTATGGAGAACTGTTCCTGCTCTCTACAGTTCCTGACATGGACAGAGGTGTCAGCAGAAAGCACTGTGGTCAGACAGAAAATAAATTAAAGAAATGAACTTTCTCTGTATTATACAGCAGCTGATAAGTACTGGAAGGATTAAGATTTTTAAATAGAAGAAATTTACAGATTTGTTTATCTTTCTGGCACCAGTTGATTTAAAAAAAATTAACTGTTTTCCATTTAAAAGCAAAATGCTGGCTAGCGGAAGTGTTTTCCTTCGCCAAATAATTTCTTGCAGGTATAAAGACAAAATCACAGACAAATAATGGAAGTTGTTTTTGTTAGATCTTTACATGATGAAGAGGGGGGTACATTTTAACTCTTTCCTTTCCAAGGACGTATCTCGTATGTCCTGTCAGGAAAGTACTTCAGTGGCCAAGGAATAGCTGATCCATCCCTGCTACATTATAATTTAGACTAGACTGTGAATTTCACCGATACTAATATTACTGCTTACACCGGTACAGGCTCAGGGCAGTGTTCTCAGACGTCTAAAACTATTCAGCAGATATTTTCAATAACTATTTTCTGCACCGACAAACCTTCTCTACTTACATTTTCCATGCGAGCAGTGTTCTTCCTGCCACAAACCACTTCATCATGTTTTGTTGTTATGTCCTTCCCTTTTCCTATGAATCCTTTCTTTGGTGTTGTGGTGGGCTTAACTATAGAGAAAAAAAAAAAGATTTCTCAGATTTCAAGTTGTTTTCTGACAAAGGTGGCAGAAGCTACAGAATAAACCTGGTCATGGAGATGAAGCTATGTTTAGATGACAGCCCTCTCTTCCGACTAACATATACCGTATTTTTCGCCCTATAGGACGCACCGGCATATAAGACGCACCCAATTTTAAAGGTGCAAAATCTTAAAAAAAAAAAAAAAAAAAAAAAAGATTCTGCACCCAACAGTGATCTTCAACCTGCGGACCTGCAGATGTTGAAAAACTACAACTCCCAGCATGCCCGGACAGCCATTGGCTGTCCAGGCATGCTGGGAGTTTTAGTTTTGCAACATCTGGTGGTCCGCAGGTTGAAGACCACTGGATAGGAGGTAGTACTCACATGTCCCCGCCGCTCCGGACCCGTCACCGCTGCCCTGGATGTCGCTCCATCGCTGTCGCTGCGTCGCCGACGCTCCGGACTTCTTCTTCCCCGGGATCCACGCTCTCAGTCGCCATCATCACGTCGCTACACACGCCGCTCCTATTGGATGACGTCGAAGGAGACGCCGGCCATGCAGGGGATCCCGGCACGGAGCAGACACCGAGGAGGCAGGTAAGGTCCCTCCCGGTGTCCTGTAAGCTGTTCGGCACGCAGCGATTTCACTGCGGCGGTCCCGAACAGCCCAACTGAGCAGGCTGGTTAGTGTCACTTTCGCTTCAGACGCGGCGGTCAGCTTTGATCGCCGCATCTGAAGGGTTAATACAGGGCATCACCGCGATCAGTGATATCCTGTATTAGCCGCGGGTCCCGGGTTGATGGCCGCAGGGACCGACCCGACAGGTGTGTATTCGCCGTATAAAACGCACCAACTTTTCCCCCCCAGTTTTGGGGAAGAAAAAGTGCGTCTTATATGGTGAAAAATACGGTATACACACATGCTTGGCTGAGTATACATGCTTATTGCAATGTGGATAAGAGAAGAAGCCACTAATCTCATACAAGGACAAAGACTGTGTTAGACACCTCCAATCCCCTAATCACACTATGGAATTCCTGTCCAAACATCTCTTATGTGCAGCGGACACCGCCAAATTCAATTGGTGCTACGACCGCCAAAAGATTGAACATGTTAATTATTTTGGTGGAGCCCGGAATCTAGAATCTCCATGGCAACAATTCTTCAGTGTGCACAGTGGAGCAGAATCATATTGAAACCAATGGGAGGCTTACATTGACATTTGTTGCTGGGGTGCACATAATAAGACATTTATCTGATGTGTTGTATTTTTATTGGTTGTATCTGCCATAGCACAAAAGTTATTAAAAAATCCCGCTCCTCTAGTTCAAGGAGGGTCATGGCAATTACGGTATAACACGTCTCTTACCAGCTTTGTATGGGTCATGACGGGTGTCCTGCCAATCCACTTCATCTTCTGAGCTGTCACTGTCTTCACATGGGTGCACCTTTCGGTAGTTCTCGAAAGATATTGAAACTAGGACAAACACAAGAAAGAGTAGAGTCATCATAATAGCTGCCTGTGCCGTCTAGTCTTCTCTGCCTGCACGAGCGTTTGTCTCTCCTTACCTTTACTGTCACCATTAAACTTCTTCTCTTCTCTTATCAGCTGAGCATCAAATTCCTTATCAAACTGCATCTGCAGCATCTGAGCCAACACTTCATCACTGGACGTATCAATGTTCTCAGAAGTCAGGAAAGGCCCATCCTCAGATCTGCAGTGTGAACAAGTCCAGACAGAAATTAGGGTCCAGCAATGTGTTCAGCCCAACAGGTCATTTATTATGATTACTTTTTATAAGCAGCAGCTATATAGCTACAGGCTGTCTATGGCATCAGGGCGAGCTAGATTCGGTTACAACCTCTAATATAACTCAAAACCTGTCAGTGGTTTTATGGTGCCTAAACTATGGGCAGTATTAGACAGGCTTTGTTAAGAAAACAAGCTATTATGGCTTAAAGGGATACTCTACTGCCCCAGCGTTCGGATCACTTTGTTCTGAACGCTTGGAGTGGGCGGCGGGGGCCGTCATGCCACTCCCCTTCAATCCAAGTCTATGGGAGGGGGCGTGACAGACTCCCATTGAGGGGGCATGACATGACGTCATGAGGGGGCGTGTCTATGATGTCATGACCGCAGCACCCGGAGTTCTAAACAAATGCTGGGTGCTACACAGAAATCACGGGGGGTCCCAGCTTCAGAACCCCTGCGATCAGACACTTTATCCCTTATCACGGGGCGCTCCAGGTAACCTCTATTCATCTCTATGGGAGAGCTGAGGCTCTTCAATAGAGCTAAAAAGACAGAGTGTGCCGATCTCTGCTCCGTGTGCGAGGAGAGCCAGTAGATTGCGGGGGGGGGGGGGGGGTCCCAGTGGTCGGTTCCCCCGCGATTAGACACTTATCCCTTTAAAGGAAAACTGTCACTAAACTTACTGGTAGTGCATGGAACGCTGATCAATATGCTGCCTACCATGCCCGGATCCGTCAAACCGTTCGCCCGTTATCTTCATTATTCCTGATATGCAAATAATCTAACTGCCATGGGCGGGATTACATGCTTTCATCTGGCATTGTGATGTCAGCGCTGCTCGACCGCAGCACCTTCCGGCTTATAAATATTCATCCCCTCCCTCCACCTCTCCTCCCGCTCTGTACAGGACTCCACTGAGGCCGCTTCCGGGTGTTCACAAGGGGCTGCACATGTGCGGTGGAGTCCTGTACAGAGCAGGGAAGAGAGGGAGAAGCAGAGGGAGAGGGAGGGGATGAATATTCATAAGGCGGGCGGTGCTGTGGACGGGAGACGGTGATGTCACAGTGCAAGATGGAGGCAAATAACCTCGCCTGTGCTAGTTAGAAGATCATTTACATATCAGGAACAATGAAGATAATGGGTGAATGGCTGGACGGATCCGGGCATGGTAGGCAGCATATTGATCAGCGTCCACCGCACTACCAGCCAGTTCCTCTGGTTTGTACAGGGGGAGTTTAGTGACAGTTTTCCTTTAGAGTCACAGTTCTCCACCAGCCTAAGTGATTGCTGTCCGGCTTAAATCATAGGTCTCTCCTTATAGATACATAGGACTTTCCTTTGGACACACTGTATCTCATTTCTTTAATCATTTACATAGCAATAAAAGACTATGGGAAACACACTTGGAGCCGCCCGTAGTGTCCAAATGATACAAAGTGTCAGGTGACAAATCCTCCAGTGGGTGCACCTCCCGCAGAAAGTAATATCCCAAGTCATGTGACATTTCCTCTGCTGTATCGAAGGAGAGCTGTGGAGTTAAGGGGAAAGATTGGACCCTGCATGAAGAGGTCCCACCACAGAACAATGGTGCTGCTAAGTAGAGGATTGGACCCTGCATGAAGAGGTCCCACCACAGAACAATGGTGCTGCTAAGTAGAGGATTGGACCCTGCATGAAGAGGTCCCACCACAGAACAATGGTGCTGCTAAGTAGAGAGTCTCTTTTTTCTTGTAAAACAACAACGCTAAAGGTGTATCCATGCCATACATGTTTTTCCTTTTTGTGAAATAACGAAACCTATAAAGTTGTCAGGATGCTGAATGTGTTACTTACACAACTTCCGGGGGGAACACATGGCTCTGCTCTTCCAGCTGAAGTTCTCTGGCGAGTTCCTCACTCATGACGTCGGCCAGTGAGCACTGCTGGACAGGTTTTGTAGGTAAACCCCATGGGCTCTAAAGGAGAATGGATTTAGTTTATAGATACATTTGATCAGCTCCGCATGTCATTGTAACTTCACAGTTACCTAGTAGAGTCTTGACAAAATAATGATATCATCTACACAAAAGCTTCCTTTTTAACACTTAGGACATTTTAAAGATGACCTCTGAACCCAGTGTTCCCCAACCTGTGACTCTCCAGCTGTTCCAAAACACAACTCCCATCAGCTGGAGAGCCAGTTTGGAGGATCACAGTCCTAACCTGTGTAAAACAATTAACCTACCTACAGACTTCAAGGAAGAACTGCATACAACTTTCTAAGAGCTCTGCAGCTCTACTGACATCCCGGGAAAGGCTATATATATATATCCAGCATAAATAATAGTTTTAGGGTATGCTCACACCTTGCAGATTATCCTTTTGAATACCTTTTAAACCTTTTATTTTTTTGTTAATAACAAAAACAAAACAAAAAACATAACACACCATATGCAGATAGATGTGCATTCTAATGCCCACAATTTAAAAAGGCGGGGTTTGTGTAAAAAGTCACATTGTGAAAGCAGGGGCTTGTTAAAAAATGTCCAATTTTTCTATTTCTAAAAAGCAAGCCTAATAAATCACTCCCATAAGCATGTGCAAAAATCATATAAAAATTAAGTTATGTCACATCAGCCAGGGATGTGAAATTCGTATCGCCCGACGCCCGGGATATACAGTTCCGGGTGCCGGGCAGGTGAATTTTTCAGGTCTTTATTTTTTAAGGTTCAGTCTGTATGGAGTGGCCTCCGGACTCATGCCCACTCCATACTCTGCAGCACCCGGCTGTTTTAAGTAGCTGGAGCCGTTGCTAATAGCCAGCATGCGGCCGATCGCTGAGGCTGGCTATTTACCCTTTATTTCGCCGCTGTCAAAGCTGACAGCAGCGTCTAAAGGGACATGTTAAAGCTCCCTGGTGGGCTAGTGGGCTGGATCGCCACCCCGAAGCACATTATAGATGTAGCCGGAGGGCTTACCTCTGCTTCCCTGGTTTCTATGGCTCTGTCATTGATAAAGCCTGGCTGGACCAGGCTCTATCAATGGATCGCAGAGCACACAGATCAATGGAGTTTAATAAAAGTGTAAAAAAAAAAAAAAAAAAGTTTAATAAAAGATTAAAAGTAGAGGTGGGTCGTATGACAAAAAGTGTGTATCACGGTATTTTTGTAAATTATGGCGGTTCCACGGTATTTACACCCCCCTCCATATCATCATGTGATGGGCCTTGCTTCCCCCCGGATTTATCAGCACTGCGAGCGCTGCTTCTCTCCCCCCCTGCCAAATAATTATTAGCCGCTGCACTGTACTGTACTTTGTATTCCTGTGCCCGGGCTGCAGCGATGTCCCGCCTCGGCCGGTGATAGGGTGAGCGCACTGTCATGTAAGGAGCCAGCCGGCTCCTTACATTACAGTGCGCTCAGCCTATCACCGGCCGAGGTGGGACATTGCTGCAGTCGGTGAAAGGCTGACGGCTCTGTGACGTTCCCATCCACAGGAAGCAGCAAGAGGACCGTAAGACCGGTTCCGGAGCAACGTAGGAAGAAGTTGAATTAAAAGTTTATTTTGTTTATTTCTTAAGCCCAGGATAGTACAGTACAGCGCAGCGGCTGATAGTTATTTGAGGGGGGAGAGAAGCGCTCGCGGGTGACATATGTGGGGAACAGCGCAGCGCTGGACTGATAAACCGGGGGGAGAAGCAGAACCGTGCCCCCAGGTGACACATGATTAGTTGACATGTAGGGGACAGCACGCTGCGGCTGATGATTCATTAATTCGAGGGGGGGGGGGGGGCAACCAGTATTGCGGTATGGGAAAAATTCATATCGTGCAGGAAAAAAAAAAATCGGTATGAACCTGTATACCGCCCAGCACTAATTAAAAGACACATTAACTCCTTCCATATTAAAAGTTCAAATCACCCCCTTTTCCTACATAAAACATGTAAACATAATTTAAAAAAATATATACAATTTGGTATCACCGCGTGCGTAATTGTACTATTAAAATATAGCATTACATATCCTGTACCGTAAATGATGTAAAAGAAAAAAATTGTACACCCCAGAATTGCATTTTTTTTTTTTTTTTTATAATATCCCAGAAAAAAAGTTAAAAGGGATTAAAAAGTTAGATCAATACCAAAATGGTACCAATACTAAAAAGAGATTATGGTGCAAAAAAATTAGCCCTCATACAGCCTGGTATACAAAAAAATAAAGTTACAGAGGTCGTAAAAAGTTCAGAATTAGTAAAATGTAAAGGAAACTATACAAATCTGGTATTGCTGTAATCAGGTCGGCCTAAAGTATCCAAATAACATATTCGCTCAACCACAAGATAATTGGTGTGTAAAAGAAAAACCACTACATTTGCTAAATTCCCTTTTTTTATAATTAAAATTTCACCTCACCAATAATTTTTCTTTTATTTTTTTTGCTTCAGAGCATATGTTGCGGAAAAATATAAGGTGCCATTACAAAGTGCAATTGGTCACGCAAAAAACAAGCCCTTATATGGGTCTGTAGATGGAAAAATAAAAAAGACTTATGGCTATTATAGGGCAAGGAAGAAAAAACGAGAGTGTAAAAACTAAAATTGGCCCGGACAAGTGGATTGTCATGAAGGACAAGTACCGTATTTTTTGCCGTATAAGACGCACTTTTTCTTCCCCAAAACTAGGGGGGAAAGTTGGTGCGTCTTATACAGCAAATACACATTAAAACCCTGTCATATCGCAGCGGTCCCTGTGGCCATCAACGGCCGGGACCCACGGCTAATACAGGACATCACCGATCGCGGTGATGCCCTGTATTAACCCTTCAGACGCGGCGATCAAAGCGAAAGTGAAACTAACCCGACTGCTCAGTCGGGCTGTTCGGGACCGCCACGGTGAAATCGCGGAGTCCCGAACAGCTTACAGGACACCGGGAGGGACCTTACCTGCCTCCTCGGTGTCTTCTCCGTGGCGGGATCCCCTGCATGGCTGGCGCTCTCCTCTGTCGTCATCGCGCACACCGTCCTGTCATCCAATAGGAGCAGCGTGCGTAGCGACGTGATGGCGCCGACAGAGCGAGGATATCGGGCAGGAGATACGTTCCGGAGCGACGGGTACATCCTGGGACATCCAGGGCAGGGGAGACGGAGCCGGTGACGGGTCCGGAGCGGTGGGGACACATGAGTACTACCTCCTATACCTGTGGTCTTCAACCTGCGGACCTCCAGATGTTGCAAAACTACAACTCCCGGCATGCCCGTACAGCCAACGGCTGTCCGGGCGTGCCGGGAGTTGTAGTTTTGCAACATCTGGAAGTCCACAGGTTGAAGATCACTGTCCTATACTTTACATTGTATTTGGTTCAGAATCTTTTTTTCTCGATTTTCCTCCTTTAAAATTGGGTGCGTCTTATATGCCGGAGCGTCTTATATGGTGAAAAATACGGTAGATTGGGCTGTGTTTTAGTCCCTTGGGCAAGTAGTTTTTTATTTACTTATTTTTTATTTCCACACCCCTGACATCAGCAGAGGCTTAATAACGTAGATACATGTAACCACAGCTCACAAAAGATATGAAACCTGAAACCACTTTAACAAAGGTAATTCAATTTTGTCACTGCTAATATGAGATAAGACCCGCTATATGTACAAGGGATCAGTCCAAAGTCTCCAGTGACAACGATTGTGCAATGTGTACACTGAGGGCAATGACTAAAACCTATAATGAAGCGATACATGACTGGGGATTGCCTGGACAGGAGTGAAACAAATGACATACTAAATTAATGCCCCTCCCACTGTAATCACAGGCTGTGATGTGACATCACACCCATCTGATGACATCATACACTATAATCCGGGGTATTATTATTTAGTAGGGATGGATGAGTGATCACAAATATTAACACGATGAGGATATTGACCCTAACATCATTACAGTATACTGTATACTGATACACGTCAAATTATCTCCATCTAATAATATCAGCTATGTGTAACCAATACATACTAATAACTAGTATATAGACATAATAGTGCATACTAATAACTAGTATATAGACATAATAGTACATACTAATAACTAGTATATAGAAATAATAGTACATACTAATAACTAGTATATAGACATAATAGTACATACTAATAACTAGTATATAGACATAATAATACATACTAATAACTAGTATATAGACATAATCGTACATACTAATAACTAGTATATAGACATAATCGTACATACTAATAACTAGTATATAGACATAATCGTACATACTAATAACTAGTATATAGAAATAATAGTACATACTAATAACTAGTATATAGAAATAATAGTACATACTAATAACTAGTATATAGACATAATAGTACATACTAATAACTAGTATATAGACATAATAGTACATACTAATAACTAGTATATAGACATAATAGTACATACTAATAACTAGTATATAGACATAATAATACATACTAATAACTAGTATATAGACATAATCATACATACTAATAACTAGTATATAGACATAATCGTACATACTAATAACTAGTATATAGACATAATCGTACATACTAATAACTAGTATATAGACATAATCGTACATACTAATAACTAGTATATAGACATAATCGTACATACTAATAACTAGTATATAGACATAATCGTACATACTAATAACTAGTATATAGACATAATCGTACATACTAATAACTAGTATATAGACATAATAGTACATACTAATAACTAGTATATAGACATAATCGTACATACTAATAACTAGTATATAGACATAATCGTACATACTAATAACTAGTATATAGACATAATAATACATACTAATAACTAGTATATAGACATAATCGTACATACTAATAACTAGTATATAGACATAATCGTACATACTAATAACTAGTATATAGACATAATCGTACATACTAATAACTAGTATATAGACATAATAATACATACTAATAACTAGTATATAGACATAATACATACTAATAACTAGTATATAGACATAATAATACATACTAATAACTAGTATATAGACATAATAGTACATACTAATAACTAGTATATAGACATAATAATACATACTAATAACTAGTATATAGACATAATCGTACATACTAATAACTAGTATATAGACATAATCGTACATACTAATAACTAGTATATAGACATAATCGTACATACTAATAACTAGTATATAGACATAATCGTACATACTAATAACTAGTATATAGACATAATCGTACATACTAATAACTAGTATATAGACATAATCGTACATACTAATAACTAGTATATAGACATAATAATACATACTAATAACTAGTATATAGACATAATCGTACATACTAATAACTAGTATATAGACATAATAATACATACTAATAACTAGTATATAGACATTGCTCACCAGCTCTGTATGATATAAAGGACACTACGGTACATTACAGCATGTGGAGAAACCTTCCATATAGCTACTGTGGTCAGTATATTCATGTTGCCTGGTTTTTGAACACATTTAGGGTGCGTTCCCACAGGGCGTATACGCAGCGTATTTGACGCTGCGCAAAATTTATGGCAGCAGCGGGAAATACGCTGCGTATTCCTTGGTCACTATACACACAGGGCTTTCCGGCGGCAGCCCTATGTGTGTAGTGAGTTTTGGAGGCGGAGCCATATGCCAGCGTGTCTGTGGCGCGCGGCTCCGCCTCCAAAACTCACTGCACACATAGGGCTGCCGCCGGAAAGCCCTGTGTGTATAGTGACCAAGGAATACGCAGCGTATTTCCCGCTGCTGCCATAAATTTTGCGCAGCGTCAAATACGCTGCGTATACGCCCTGTGGGAACGCACCCTTAAAAAGAAAAACTGAGATCATTTTCATGCTGCCTGAACCACAGCCATTGGTAGGGTCCTTGGCAGCTTCTCCCTGCTCCACCAGCCTTGATTGATAGATTTCTCCCTGTATCTAAACAGATCGATCCATCAAGTCTGGTGGGTGGGGGAGGCAGCATGAAAGTAACTGCCCCCATGAGAGACAAAACAAAAAAACAAACATTACACTGGGTATTAAAGGGGTAGTCTGATGGCCAGCCTCCGGAATATTTAGTTCCTAACAATGTGAGCATGCTGCGGGGGTCGGCCATGTCCCCTTGTGATGTCACACCACGCCCCCTTAATGCAAGTTTATGGGAAGGGGTGTGACAGCCACCATGCCCCCTTCCATAGACTTGCACTGAGGGGGCATAACGATTGGGTGTGGCGTGACATCACGATTGGGTGTGGCTGACCCCCGCAGCATGCACACATTGAACGCTGGCCAGTGGAGTACCCCTTTATGGGTAAATTATGCCTAAATATTGTGGTATTTTCTATCACAGAGTTGTATCACAACCTTATATGACACGCGTCCAGTGTGGTGTTTGTTTAACCCCTTAAGGACGCAGGACGTAAATGTACGTCCTGGTGAGGTGGTACTTAACGCACCAGGACGTACATTTACGTCCTAAGCATAACCGCGGGCATCGGAGCGATGCCCGTGTCATGCGCGGCTGATCCCGGCTGCTGATCGCAGCCAGGGACCCGCCGGCAATGGCCGACGCTCGAGATCTCGCGGGCGTCCGCCATTAACCCCTCAGGTGCCGGGATCAATACAGATCCCGGCATCTGCGGGAGTTCGCGATTTAAATGAGCGATCGGATCGACCGCAGCGCTGCTGTGGGGATCCGATCATTCATAACGCCGCACGGAGGTCCCCTCTCCTTCCTCCGTGCGGCTCCCGGCGTCTCCTGCTCTGGTCTGTGATCGAGCAGACCAGAGCAGGAGATGACCGATAATACTGATCTGTTCTATGTCCTATACATAGAACAGATCAGTATTAGCAATAGTGTTTTTTGGTTGCGCCATACATTTTATGATATAATGAGTTATGTCATTACAAAGGACAACTGGTCACGCAAAAAACAAGCCCTCATACTAGTCTGTGGATGAAAATATAAAAGAGTTATGATTTTTAGAAGGCGAGGAGGAAAAAATGAAAACGTAAAAATTAAATTGTCTGAGTCCTTAAGGCCAAAATGGGCTGAGTCCTTAAGGGGTTAAAGGGAACTAGCCATCTTAAACACAGCCCAACACAGCATCATGTAATAGAGCAGGAGGAGCTGAGCAGATTGATATTTATTTTTTTAAGGAAAAGTTCCAGGACAACTTGTCATCTTTTATGTAAATCTCTGCTCATTCTGGGCCAGGTAGTCAAGTGGGTGGTCCTAATGAGTGACTGACAGCCATCTTTATCCAACCTGCTACACAAATAACACAATTACTGAGTAGGACCACCCACATGACTACACAGCAGAGGGTTACATGAATAGTACTTTTCCCACAAAGTCTATGGCCCAGATTTATCAAACTGTGTGAGAGTAAAACTGGAGGGATGTTCCAACAGCAGCCAATCACAGTTCAGCTTTCACTTTACCAGAGCACATTAGCTGAGCTGTGATTGGTCGCTGTGGGAAAATCACTAAACCTGGGCTTATATCAATCCGCTCAGCTCCTCCTGCTCTATAACATGATGCCTGCAGACTGGACTGGATTTTCACAGTGACATGTTCCCTTTAAGGGTATAGTCACACCATCTGATGATCTGCTGAGATTTTTCTGCAACTGATCCCCGTCCAGTGAACATTCCTTATATGTAAAAACCCACAACCCTTTCCCAGAATAAACCTTGCAGCGCCCAGTAATGTGAAGAGTCAGTAAGCTGTCAGGGAGGAGGCGGGGACATGACACAGCATTCTGCGCTGAATACCGAAAATACATCCCAACCAGCAGCGGGCTCACGGCAGAGCGGATCCCTGACTTTACCTACATTACGTGTTCCCTTCAGCCACATGATTCTAGATCTGTGTCAAGTCACCTTAGTCTACAATGGGGTCACCCAGCAGGATAGAATGTTTATCTGCTTCCCAGAAAGCTGGGTGGCCAATCCTTAAAGGGGTACTCCCCCCCTAAACATCTTATCCCTTATCCAAAGGATAGGGGATAAAATGTCTGATCACGGGGGTCCTGCCGCTGGGGACCCCAGCAATCTCTCCTGCAGCACCCCTGTCATCTGGTGCACAAAGCGAGCTGGATGCAGGGGCTGGGTGATCATGATGTCACGGCCCCACCCCCTCATGATGTCATGGCCCTGCCCCCCCTCGTGATTTCATGGCTCCGCCCCTTAATGCAAGTCTGAGGGAGGGGGGTGACTGTCGTCACGCCCCCTCTCAAAGACTTGCATTAAGGGGGCGGGTGTGACATCATGAGGGGCGGGGCCATGACATCATGAGGGGGTCGGGCCGTGATATCACGATGATCCAGCTTGTTCCAGAGATTGCTGGGGACCCCCGTGATCAGACATCTTATCCCCCTATCCTTTGGATAGGGGAATAAGATGTCTAAGGGCAAAGTACGGTTTTCCCATGAAGCAAAGTTAGTAAAATCAGATGTAAACCACATCCATATATGTAAAGGAGGACAAAATGTGTTGTTTTGGAAAAATGCCCTCCATTCCTGTAATGTTCTTCTCCATGGATCTGATCACTTCCTGGTTTCCTCTGAACTGTGACCCTGTTGTTGCTAGGCAACAGAGCACCCACGTTCCCACAATCCCCCTTGCTTACATACACAGTAAGGACTAAAGCAATATGGAGTTGAACTGAGCATGTGCAGCCGGCCATAAGATGGTCGTAACCAAGGGCAACGGGCCAAAATGTCAGTTTAGATCAGTGATCTCCAACCAGTGTCTCCAGCTGTTGCAAAACTACAACTCCCAGCATGCCCAGACAGCCTTCGGCTGTCTGGGCATGCTGAGAGTTGTAGTTTTGCAACAGCTGGAGACACACTGGTTTAAATCTATTAAGCTGGAAAGTCACCCAACTTTCCCACAGCTATAGATCTGAAAGGATGACTGCCCAGCTTGTCATCCATATATAATGAACACAACAATGAAGCCGCTGCGTTTTCTCCCACTGTCCATCTCTCGAAAGACTACAACTTCCAGTGTGCTATGACAGCTGTCAGGGCATGCTGGGAGTTGTAGTGTTGCGACAGTGTTCTCCAATGTGGCACATAGGGAGTTAACCACAGCGATTAGTGACACGCTGTTGTCTTAGATCTGGCAATGAATCCGTGTGAATTGTGCCAGGATCTGGGTCTAAACGCTGCCTGTGTGAACAGGGCCTTAAGGTGCCGCACCGGTCCTGCCGTGGAGTCCGAATATGATCACTTACCGGCCGGACTTCGGGTGTTATGATCCCCACTTGTTCCATCTTCTCATTCAGGCTTGGGCTGGTGCTGCTCAGGAGAAGGCTGTACAGTATATGACAGTGAATCACAATGGACGGTGCTGGAAGTGAATGTGACCTGATGTAATGTGACAGAGAACACGGATCGCTCTATACCGGGACCGGTCGGTTCAGACAAGGAACAGCACAAGTGTCAGCTCAAATGGGATCGGCCTCGCCTCGACAACCGGGGTCTTACCAAGAAGCGCAGTGTCTTCTGGGAACTGTAAAACCCAACCCCGCCCCTCAACCGACACACGTGACTGTCAAATCCGAGTGACGTAACGTTCTCTCATCGTTCAGGAATGTCAACTTCATCCGCTAGAGGGAAAGCGATATCCCACTAAACGTGTTCAGAGTGTCTCCCATGACAGCTCGCGGTCTTCATACACCGCTACCGGAGGAAGGATGTACTTATCAGTATAGATTCTATGTATTCATACGTTAGGTACATGTTAGCGCCACCATACTAATGATATAGTGTTAAGACAGTTGTTTTTGAAGAGGTATATGCTATGAGAAGTAATGTGAGGCTTCAGAAAAATGGCTGCCGTGCAGGCGCGTTCTCTAGTGACCGCATCCCAGGATGACGTCATTCTGGGATGTACAGCTATATTCAGCTAAGTGGTAGGGTTGGAGATAGGGGACTCATCACTAGCAGGGCACAGGGCGTTACCATGGAGACTGCTGGTAGAAAACAGGAGTGACGTAGTCTGGGGTGTGCACCATAAAGAAGCTGGCGTCCTTGTGAGGTCACTGGTGAATCCTGACAAGCCGGTTTGTCGGCGACACTCCGCCCAGCTCCAGTGTCCCTGTTTTTTCTATGAAGAGGTGAACAAGTCTGGACATGTCTTACAACATCTTTGTTATTGCCATATATTTTCTGCTTTCATTGGTTTATTAACCCCTTAAGGTCCCAGCCCAAATATACCTTAAGGACCCGGCCATTTTTTTAACATCTGACCACTGTCACTTCAAGCATTAATAACTCTGGGATGCTTTTACCTTTTATTCTGATTCCGAGATTGTTTTTTCGTGACATATTCTACTTTATGTTAGCAGTAAAAGTTTGTCGATACTTGTATCATTTCTTGGTGAAAAATTCCAAAATATGATGAAAAAATTTAAAATTTAGCATTTTTTTAACTTTGAAGCTCTCTGCTTATAAGGAAAATCTATATTTCAAATAAATTTATATATTGATTCACATATAAAATATGTCTACTTTATGTTTGCATCATAAAGTTGACAAGTTTTTACTTTTGAAAGACATCAGAGGGCTTCAAAGTTCAGCAGCAATTTTCCAATTTTTCACAAAATTTTCAAAATTTGATTTTTTCAGGGACCAGTTCAGTTTAGAAGTGGATTTGAGGGGCCTTCTTATTAGAAATACCCCATAAATGACACCATTATAAAAACTGCACCCCTCAAAGTATTCAAAATGACATTCAAAAGGTTTGTTAACCCTTTTGGTGTTTCACAGGAATAGCCGCAAGTTGAAGGAGAAAATTCAAAATCTTCATTTTTTACACTCGCATGTTCTTGCAAACCCAGTTTTTGCATTTTTACAAGGGGTAAAAAGAGAGAAATTTTCTTAAAATGTGTAACCCAATTTCTCTCGAGTAAGGACATACCTCATATGTGTATGTCAAGTGTTCGGCGGGCGCAGTAGAGGGCTCATAAGGGAAGGAGCGACAGTGGCATTTTGATGAGTGAGTTTTTCTGAAATGGTTTTTGGGGGGCATGTCACATTTAGGAAGCCCCTATGGTGCCAGAACAGCAAAAAAAAACACATGGCATACCATTTTGGAAACTAGACCCCTTGAGGAACGTAACAAGGAATAAAGTGAGCCTTAATACCCCACAGGGGTTTCACGACTTTTGCATATGTAAAAAAAATATATATGTTTTTCACAAAAATGTGTGTTTCCCCCCAAATTTCCCATTTTTGCAAGGGTTAATAGCAGAAAATACCCCCCAAAATTTGTAACCCCATCTCTTATGAGTATGGAGGTACCCCATAAGTTGACCTGAAGTGCACTTTGGGCGAACTACAATGCTCAGAAGAGAAGGAGTCATATTTGGCTTTTTGAGAGCAAATTTTGCTCGGGGGGCATGTTGCATTTAGGAAGCCCCTATGGTGCCAGAACAGCAAAAAAAAACACATGGCATACCATTTTGGAAACTAGACCCCTTGAGGAACGTAACAAGGAATAAAGTGAGCCTTAATACCCCACAGGGGTTTCACGACTTTTGCATATGTAAAAAAAATATTTTTTTTTTTCACTAAAATGTGTGTTTCCCCCCAAATTTCACATTTTTGCAAGGGTTAATAGCAGAAAATACCCCCCAAAATTTGTAACCCCATCTCTTCTGAGTATGGAGGTACCCCATAAGTTGACCTGAAGTGCACTTCGGGCGAACTACAATGCTCAGAAGAGAAGGAGTCATATTTGGCTTTTTGAGAGCAAATTTTGCTCGGGGGGCATGTTGCATTTAGGAAGCCCCTATGGTGCCAGAACAGCAAAAAAAAACACATGGCATACCATTTTGGAAACTAGACCCCTTGAGGAACGTAACAAGGAATAAAGTGAGCCTTAATACCTCACAGGGGTTTCACGACTTTTGCATATGTAAAAAAAATATATATTTTTTTCACTAAAATGTGTGTTTCCCCCCAAATTTCACATTTTTGCAAGGGTTAATAGCATAAAATACCCCCCAAAATTTGTAACCCCATCTCTTCTGAGTATGGAGGTACCCCATAAGTGGATGTCAAATGCACTGCAGGAGCGCTACAATGCTCAGAAGAGAAAGAGTCACATTTGCTAATTTTGCTGAAATGGGGGGGGGGGGGGGGGGGAATGTAAATACATTTCTTTGGAAAAAGGACATACCTCATATCTGGGCGTAAAACAGATCTCCGGGTGCACACTGGTCACGGAGGAACAGGAGGGAAGTCAGGGGCCTTGAGCTTCTGCCTATGGAGCCAGAACAGTGGGACCCCCTCTCAAGGGGCATTATATGGGGTACGCTAATAACTAACAAGGGGTACAGTGGGACATAAAAGGATAAAACAGGTTATGTTCCCAGAATGATGACCCAGAGCATAGCCAAAACTAAAAAATATGCCCACCCCAAACCCTATGCTCTGAATCATCATTCTGGGAATGTGATGTGTATGGCCGTCCCTAACCTGTTGCCTCAAATGCGCACCCCGCCCAGGTGGAGATAGAGAGCACTGCACATTTGAGGCAACATAAAAAGTCCCCGATGATAGTGACTCAGTGACCCATGACCCAGAGAAAAAAATACCCCCAGAGGTCTTATCAGTTTTTTTTATTTTTTTTTATGAGAGTTTTTTGGGCAATTTAGTGGTTTTATGGGGTTAAAACTTGGAATGTACTCTGGACTTGGTACATTGGGGTCAAATTATGGAAAATTCAAATGAAAAGGGAAAATTTAGTACTGCATGGAAGTGTGATACTCCCTGAAGCAGTTTTTAATGCAGAGGCCCGGATGATCAGGGCAAGTGTCACATTGAGTGGTGGTGTCCTTCCGTATCCCCCTCCTGTTACACACTCTGCATTTTTTCTGGGATCGTCCCTTCTTTCCAGTGTGGGGGACCTCACCTGGAAAGTGTTGGCCTGGGACGATCCTGGCACCTATTACTCCAGTTCCTTCTGAACTCCGGCCTGCTCTTTCCCGGTCAGCAAAGATCAGGACCTTTAGGACTTCTTCTTGGAACTGAAGGTATGTCCCTGTGTTGCCAGCGTTCTGGTACAGTACAAAAGAGTTGTACATGGCAACCTGTACCAAGTAGACCGCAACTTTCTTGTACCATACACGTGTTTTCCGCATGGCGTTATATGGCTTCAGGATTTGATCAGAAAGATCAACTCCCCCCATATACCGATTGTAGTCCAGAATACAATCGGGCTTGAGGACCGTTGTTGTGGTACCTCGCACAGGGACAGGTGAGCTGCCGTTACCATGAATAGTGGTCAGCATAAGGACATCCCTCTTATCCTTATACTTGACCAGCAACAGGTTTTCATGGGTAAGGGCACGGGACTCACCCTTGGGCATAGGTGTCTGAACAAAATTTAGAGGGAGGCCTCTCTGATTCTTCCGCACGGTCCCACAAGCGGACGTCGATCTGGCGGCAAGGGATGTGAAGAGAGGGATGCTGGTATAAAAGTTGTCCACGTACACGTGGTAACCCTTATCCAGCAATGGGTACATAAGGTCCCAAACGATTTTCCCGCTAACACCCAGAGTGGGGGAACAATCTGGGGGTTCAATACGGGAATCTCGTCCCTCATACACCCTAAACTTGAGAGTGTACCCGGAGGTACTCTCACAAAGTTTATATAGCTTCACGCCATATCGCGCCCGCTTCGAGGGAATATACTGGCGGAAGATGAGTCTCCCCTTAAAACTGATGAGAGACTCATCTACAGAGAGCTCCCTAAGCGGTACATAGGCCTCCAAAAATTTGGCCCCAAAGTGATCGATGACCGGCCTCACTTTGTAAAGCCGGTCATAGGTGGGATCACTTCGGGGTGGACATGCCGCATTATCTGCATAATGCAGGCATTTCCGAATGGCCTCGAACCGCTTCCGTGCCATGGCCATACTGTACAGCGGGGTCTGGTATAGGACGTCCCCGCTCCAGTACTGCCTGACACTTGGCTTTTTGATCAGGCCCATGTGCAGCACGAGGCCCCAAAATGTCCTCATTTCTGCTGCACTGACAGCGTACCATTCATTGGACCTGGCCAAAAAAGAATCAGGGTGGTGGGCGATGAACTGCCTGGCGTACAGATTCGTCTGCTCCACCATGTGATTGACCAGGCTGTCACTGAAAAAATAACTGAAAAAGTCAAATTCAGTGAATCCAGCCGTGTCAATCCGGATTCCGGAGTCGCCAACAAACTCCGGAATCCGTGGCTGATAACCCTCTGGGGGTCTCCAGACAGGTTCACCGGAAGGGAGCTCCGGTAAAATTGCCTGGGGGGTCGGACTCCTAGTACGAGCGGCATCACCACTCGCACTAGTGCCAGCCACTGGGGCACTTTCATGGGGGGTGAGTGGCCTCGCCTGGCGGCGTCTCCGCCGCCATGCAGGGGGCTCATCATCAGTACTAGATGATGAGGAGGACGATGAAGAACACAGGAATGTTGGATCTTCATCGTCCTCACTGACAGATTCGGAGTCGGAGGCAAGAAAAGCGTATGCCTCCGCTACCGAAAATGCCCGGCGAGCCATCGCCTTTTTCTACGGTGGCGGGGGGCGGTGGTGGGGGAGAGGGGTGGGAGGGGGTGTGTGGGGGGGGGGGTGGCGGGGATGTATGTAGTGTGTGTGCTTGGTGTATACTATATATATAACGGTGTGTGATTAGAAATCACACACCGTTATATGAACAAAAATAAACAGCTGCGGCCCAAAAAAAAAGGGGGGCCAAATGCAGCGCCCTGAACCCCTAATAGGGCCCAGGTCAAGCTAAAAAATCTCAGGCAGACCCTTGGGGACCTATTAGGGAGTCAGGGGGGGGGGGGGGGATTTTTTTTTTTTACTTTTATTTTACTGTTTTACACTATTTTTTCCTACCTTTCCCTGGGGGTTTTTCTGTCCCTGCTCTATGGGGGATCGTCGGTCCTGAGGGGGCTCCAATCCTCACAGGGGGGGGTCCCTGGCACCTCCGAGCAGCTTTGCCCGCTGACTGAACTCAGCTAACGGGCAGAGCTGCAAGAAGATGCAGTTAACCCCTCCCCCGCCGGCTGCTATTGGCTGGACGATCGTCCAGCCAATAGCAGCTCTCCTGGGGGGGTGACGAAATCGCCACCTCCCCATAGATACAGTGGGTGATAGGGGGTGTATTGTACACCCCCGATCACCTTGTATCTTCGGGTCAGCGGGTCACATGTGACCCGTATGACCCGAATCGCGGCAGATCGTTAGTGTGAATTCACCAACGATCTGCCGCGATCGCCGACATGGGGGGGTCTAATGACCCCCCTGGGCATTTGCGCGGGATGCCTGCTGAACGATATCAGCAGGCATCCCGGTCCGGTCCCCGCCCGGCGCGCGGCGGGGACCGAAATTCCCACGGGCGTATGGATACGCCCTGGGTCCTTAAGTACCAGGACGTCAAGGCGTATCCATACGCCCTAGGTCCTTAAGTGGTTAAAGGGGTAGTCCAGTGGTGAAAAACTTATCCCCTATCCTAAGAATAGGGGATAAGTTTGAGATCGCGGGGGGTCCGACCGCTGGGGCCCCCTGCGATCTCTCTGTACGGGGCCCCGGCTCTCCGGCCAGATAGCGGGTGTCGACCCCCACACGAAGCGGCGGCCGACACGCCCCCTCAATACATCTCAATGGCAGAGCCGGAGATTGCCGAAGGCAGCGCTTCGGCTCTGCCATAGAGTTGTATTGGGGGGCGTGTCGGCCGCCGCTTCGTGCGGAGGTCGACACGCCCCCTTCCCGCTGGCTGTCGGGGCTCCGTACAGGAGATCGCAGGGGGCCCCAGCGGTCGGACCCCCCGCGATCTGCAACTTATCCCCTATCCTTAGGGTAGGGGATAAGTTGTTCACCACTGGGTCACCACTGGACTACTCCTTTTAACAAACTTAAGGTGTAAAAATATATTTATTATGAAGACTTTTTTTTTCTTTTCATTTTTACAGCTGCGTTTTAAGAGCCAAAACTCTTATTTTTCCATCTACAGACCCATATGAGGGCTTTGTTATTAGACCAATTGTACTTTGTAATGACACTTTGTTTAACTAAATTAAAAACGAAGGAAGGAAGGTGTGTAGAAGAGAATAAGGGGCTAGCCGACTGCCTTAAATACTTCTGTTCAGTTTTTACAGAAGAAAAGGACCTCCATTCTGGAGGAAGACTAATGAATTGTTTGATGTGTTTCATGTGTCTTTACAGAGGAAGAGGTTCTACGTTTGCTGTCTAAAGTGAAGACAAATAAGTCACAGGGGCCTGATGGGACACACCCAAAATTATTAAAAGAGCTTAGTGGTGAGCTAGCAAAACTATTTTATTTAACCAATCACTGGTAACAGGAGTCGTCCCGGAAGATTAGAAATTAGCAAATGTCGTGCCCATTCACAAGAATGGTAGTAGGGAGGAATCAAGCAACTATAGGCCAGTAAGTCAGACATCAATAGTGGGGAAATTAATGGAAACCCTACTAAAAGATAGGATTGTGAAACATCTAAAATAACATGGATTGCAATATTAAAAACAACATGGGTTTACTTCAGGGAGATCATCTCAAACAAATCTTATTGATTTTTTTGACTGGGTGACTAAAATAATTAATGGCGGAGGGGCAGTAGACATCGCATATCTAGATTTTAGTAAGGCTTTTGACACTGTCCCACATAGAAGACTTATCAATAAACTACAGTCTTTGAGCTTGGACTCCCATATTGTTGAGTGGATTAGGCAGTGGCTGAGTAACAGACAACAGAGGGTTGTAGTCAATGGAGAATATTCAGAGCACGGTCTTGTCACCAGTGGGATACCTCAGGGATCTGTACTAGGACCAATATTGTTTAATATCTTCATTAGTGATATTACAGAAGGTCTCAATGGTAAGGTATGTATTTTTGCTGATGACACAAAGATATGTAACAGGGTTGATGTTCCTGGAGGGATACGCCAAATGGAAAAGGATTTAGGAAATCTAGAAGAATGGTCACAACTCAGGCAACTGAAATTTAATGTGGACAAGTGCAAGATAATGCACCTGGGGGGTAAAAACCCTCGAGTAGAATATAGAATATTTGATACAGTCCTGACCTCAGTATCTGAGGAAACGGATTTAGGAGTAATTATTTCAGAAGACTTAAAGGGGTACTCTGGTGGAATATATATATATTTTTTTTAAATGAACTGGTGCCAGAAAGTTAACAGAATTGTAAATTACTTCTATTAAATAAATCTTAATCCTTTTAGTACTTTTTAGCAGCTGTATGCTACAGAGAAAATTCTTAACTTTTTGAATTTCTTTTTTGTGTTGTCCACAGTGCTCTCTGCTGACACCTCTGTCCGTGTCAGGAACTGTCCAGAGCAGCATAGGTTTGCTATGGGGATATTCTCCTGCTCTGGACAGCTCCTGATACGGGCATCAGGTGTCAGCAGAGAGCACTGTGGTCAACACAAAAAAGAAATTAAAAAAATAAAGATCCTCTGTAGCAAACAGCTGCTTAAAAGTACTGAAAGGATTACGATTTTTTAATAGAAGTCATTTACAAATCTGTTTAACTTTCTGGCACCAGTTCATTTAAAAAAAAAAAGAAAAAAGTTTTCCACCGGAGAACCCCATTAAAGGTAGGAAGACAATGTAATAGAGCAGCAGAAAACGCTAGCAGAATGCTTGGATGTATAGGGAGAGGTATAAGCATAGAAAGAGAAGTGCTCATGCCGCTGTACAGAACACTGGTGAGACCTCACTTGGGGTATTGTGCACAGTACTGGAGGCCGTATCTCCAGAAGGATATAGATACTCTAGAGAGAGTTCAGAGAAGAGCTACTAAACTAGTACATGGATTGCAGGATAAAACTTACCAGGAAAGGTTAAAGGACCTTAACATGTATAGCTTGGAAGAAAGAAGAGACAGAGGTGATATGATAGAGACTTTTAAATAAATAAATGGAATCAACACGGTAAAGGAGGAGAGCATATTTAAAAGAAGAAAAATTACCACAATAAGTCATAGTTTTAAATTAGAGGGGAAAAGGTTTAAAAGTAATATCAGGAAGTATTACTTTACTGAGAGAGTAGTGGATGCATGGAATAGCCTTCCTGCAGAAGTGGTCGCTGCAAATACAGTGAAGGAGTTTAAACATGCATGGGATAAGCATAAGGCTATCCTTCATATAAGATAGGGCCAGGGACTATTGATAGGATTCAGATTATTGGGCAGACTAGATGGGCCAAATGGTTCACATTCTACGTTTCTATGTTTAATTTTCACACAGTGTACTTAACCTCTTAAGGACGCAGGGCGTATGGATACGCCCTGCATTCCGAGTCCTTAAGGACGCAGGGCGTATCCATACGCCCGTGGGAATTCCGGTCCCCACCGCTAGCCGGTTGGGGACCGGAGCCGGATGCCTGCTGAAATCGTTCAGCAGGCATCCCGGCATATCGCCCAGGGGGGTCATTATGCCCCCCCATGTCGGCGATCGCCGCAGATCGCTGGACAATTCAGTCCAGCGATCTGCGGCGATTCCGGGTCAATCGGGTCTCCAGTGACCCGGAATTACTGGCTGTTCGGGGCCGTCTCTGACGGCCCCGAACAGCCAGAGCCTGCAGGGGTGAGGTGGCACTGGTGCCACCTCACGATCGCACCGATTCGTCGGCCGGATTACCGGCCGACCAATCAGGGCGCCTGCTGCGGGTGTCACTCCCGCACCCGCTCCGCCCCTCTTCCGGAGGGCGTCCATGTTGGGATCGGGGCCCCAGGAGCGACGGCGGCGGCGAGGGACAGCCTGCGATGGAGCAGCAGCAGGAGGTGAGTTACAGCCTCCTGCTGTTGCTTAGCAACAGCTCCCAGCATGCAAAAAGGGCATGCTGGGAGCTGTAGTTATGCAACAGCAGGAGGCAGACCACCACAACTCCCAGCATTCCCTTATGGGCATGCTGGGACTTATGGTTTTGCAACAGCTGTAGGCACATTTTTTCTATGGAAAAGTGTACCTTCAGCTGTTGTATAACTACAACTCCCAGCTTGCACAAACAGCTAAAGTGCATGCTGGGAGTTGTAGTGGTGCATCTGCTGGTTGCATAACTACAACATGCCCGTTCGCTGTCGGTGACTGCTGAGAGTTGTAGTTTTGCAACAGCTGAAGGCACACTGGTTGTGAAACTTAGAGTTTTTTTTTTAACCTAACTCAGTGTTTCACGACCGGTGTGCCTCCAGCTGTTGCAAACTACAACTCCCAGCAGTCACCTTACACCATGCACCGTACATGCTGGGAGTTGTAGTTTTGCAACAGCTGGAGGCACATTGGTTTTGAAACACTGAGTAAGGTCACAAACTCCGTGATACATAACCAGTGTGCCTACAGCTGTTGCAAAACTAAAACTCTCAGCATGTACAGTCTGTCAGCGTATGCTGGGAGTTGTAGTTTTGAAACAGCTGGATGTCCCCCCCCAATGTGAATGTACAGGGTACACTCACATGGGCGGAGGCTTACAGTAAGTATCGGGCTGCAAGTTTGAGCTGCAGCAAATTTTCTGCAACAGCTCAAACTGCCAGCGAGAAACTACTGTGAACCCCCGCCCGTGTGACTGTACCCTAAAAACACTACACTACACTACCACAAAAAATAAAATAAAAAGTAAAAAAACACTACATATACACATACCCCTACACAGCCCCCCTCCCCTCCCCAATAAAAATGAAAAACGTCTGGTACGCCACGGTTTCCAAAACGGAGCCTCCAGCTGTTGCAAAACAACAACTCCCAGTATTCTCGGACAGCCGTTGACTGTCCAGGCATGCTGGGAGTTTTGCAACAGCTGGAGGCACCCTGTTTGGGAATCACTGGCGTAGAATACCCCTATGTCCACCCCTATGCAATCCCTAATTTAGGCCTCAAATGCGCATGGCACTCTCACTTTGGAGCCCTGTCGTATTTCAAGGCAACAGTTTAGGGTCACATATGGGGTATCGCCGTACTCGGGAGAAATTGGGCTTCAAATTTTGGGGGGTATTTTCTGCTTTTACCCTTTTTAAAAATGTAAAGTTTTTGGGAAAAGAAGCATTTTAGGTAAATTTTTTTTACATATGCAACAGTCGTGAAACGCCTGTGGGGTATTAAGGTTCACTTAACCCCTTGTTACATTCCCCGAGGGGTCTAGTTTCCAAAATGGTATGCCATGTGGTTTTTTTTTGCGGTCCTGGCACCATAGGGGCTTCCTAAATGCGGCATGCCCCCAGAGCAAAATTTGCTTTCAAAAAGCCAAATGTGACTCCTTCTCTTCTGAGACCTGTAGTGCACCAGCAGAGCACTTTTCACCCCCATATGGGGTGTTTTCTGTATCGGGAGAAATTGGGCTTCAAATTTTGGGGGGTATTTTCTGCTATTACCCTTTTTAAAAATGTAAAACTTTTTTTTTTTTTACATATGCAAAAGTCGTGAATCACCTGTGGGGTATTAAGGTTCACATTACCCCTTGTTACGTTCCCCGAGGGGTCTAGTTTCCAAAATGGTATGCCATGTGGGGTTTTTTGCTGTTCTGGCACCATAGGGGCTTCCTAAAGGTGACATACCCCCCAAAAACCATTTGTCGCTCCTTCCCTTCTGAGCCCTCTACTGCGCCCGCCGAACACTTTACATGGACATATGAGGTATGTGCTTACTCGAGAGAAATTGGGTTTCAAATACAAGTAAAAATGTTCTCCTTTTTACCCCTTGCAAAAATTCTAAAATTGGGTCTACAAGAACATGCGAGTGTAAAAAATGAAGATTGTGAATTTTCTCCTTCACTTTGCTGCTATTCCTGTGAAACCCGTAAAGGGTTAAAACGCGGACTGAATGTCATTTTGAATACTTTGGGGGGTGCAGTTTTTATAATGGGGTCATTTATGGGGTATTTCTAATATGAAGACCCTTCAAATCCACTTCAAACCTGAACTGGTCCCTGAAAAAAAGCGAGTTTCAAAATTTTGTGAAAAATTGGAAAATTGCTGCGGAACTTTGAAGCCCTCTGGTGTCTTCCAAAAGTAAAAACTCATCAATTTTATGATGCAAATATAAAGTAGACATATTGTATATGTGAATAAAAAAAAATTATTTGGAATATCCATTTTCCTTACAAGCAGAGAGCTTCAAAGTTAGAAAAAATGCAAAATTTTCAAATTTTTCATCAAATTTTGGGATTTTTCACCAAGAAAGGATGCAAGTTACCAAAAAATGTTACCACTACGTTAAAGTAGAATATGTCACGAAAAAATAATCTCTGAATCAGAATGATAACTAAAAGCATTCCAGAGTTATTAATGTTTAAAGTGACAGTGGTCAGATTTGCAAAAAATGTCCTTAAGGTGAAAAAGGGCTCAGTCCTTAAGGGGTTAAAGGAGTCCTGTAGTGAAAGACAACTTATCCCCTATCCAAAGGATAGGGCATAAGTTATAGATAGCGGGGCTCTGACCACCAGGACCCCCCGCGATCTCCTGAACGGGGCCCCGGAAGTCTGCTGGAAGGGGGCGTGCTGACCCCCGCACAGAGTAGCTGCCTAAACACCCCCCTCCATGTGTCCCATAGAGATACATGGAGGGGGCATGCCGCTTTTAGCAGACTGCCGGGGCCCCTTTCAGGAGATCGTGGGGGGTCCCACCGGTCAGACCCCGGTGATCTATAACTTATCCCTTATCCTTTGGATAGGAGATAAGTTATTTTTCACTGCACCACTCCTTTAACAGTAAAATGTACATGTTATATTGGTTTAGGGGGTCAATACAATTAAAGCGATGCCCTTTTTACATGCTTTGTTAGTGTACCTCTTCTCAGGGTTGTTGCTGGGGGGGGGGGGGGGGGGGGCTAACGGGGCTGTATCGTTGATCACTGGTTTCTTATGAGAAACCAGTGATCAATGATGATCAGTGTGTGCAGTGTTATAGGTCCCTATGGGACCTATAACACTGCAAAAAAAAAGTGAATAAAGATCATTTAACTCCTCCCCTATTAAAAGTTTGAATCACCCCCCTTTTCCAATAAAAAAAAAAAACACAGTGTAAATAAAAATAAACATATATGGTATCACCACGTGCGGAAATGTCCGAATTATAAAAATATATCATTAATTAAACCGCTCGGTCAATAGCGTGCGCGCAAAAAAATTCCAAAGTCCAAAATAGTGCATTTTTGGTCACTTTTTATATCATTTAAAAATGAATAAAAAGCGATCAATAAGTCCTATCAATGCAAAAATGGTACCGTTAAAAACTTCAGATCACGGTGCAAAAAATTAGCCCTCATACCGCCCCATACACGGAAAAATAAAAAAGTTATAGGGGTCAGAAGATGACAATTTTAAACGTATTAATTTTCCTGCATGTAGTTATGATTTTTTCCAGAAGTGCGACAAATCAAACCTATATAAGTAGGGTATCATTTTAATCGTATGGACCTACAGAATAAATATCAGGTGTCATTTTTACCGAAAAATGTACTACGTAGAAACGGAAGCCCCCAAAAGACAGCGGGTTTTTTTTTTCAATTTTGTCACACAATGATTTTTTTTCCCGTTTCACCGTAGATTTTTGGGTAAAATGACTGACGTCATTACAAAGTAGAATTGGTGGCGCAAAAAATAAGCCATCATATGGATTTTTAGGTGCAAAATTGAAAGAGTTATGATTTTTTAAAGGCAATTAGCAAAAAACGAAAATGCAAAAACGGAAAATACCCCGGTCCTTAAGGGGTTAATTGGGTACAGCCAAAATTATTCTGACCCACAGAATAAAGATAACATCATTTTTACCGCACAGGGTACGGCATTAAAATAAAAAGCAGCATCAAAAATTTAGCACTAATATAAAGTTCAAAATGTCACAAAAAAAAAAATCTCAGAATCGCTTCACTCACAAAAAGCATTTCAAAGTTATTACCACTTAAAGAGACACTGGTCAGATTTGAAAAATGGGGCCCGGTCATAAAGGTAAAAATGAAGCATCACTGACGTGAAACAGTCTGTCGTTTCTTTGCTGCTCTCCTGCTTGCTGCTTTGGCCCCTTTCTCTCCCTCCCTGCACTGGGTGTATTGTTGCTATGTGACTACCGAAGCCTGAATAAAGTGCAGTTATTTATTTACAACTGGTGAGTGCTATATAGTTCAGTTTTCTTGTATTTTGGACTTATATTGGATTCTATGAACTCAGCACCGCAGTCTATGATTCAACTGGTCCCTGTTATCCTGTCTAGAGCTTGTAATGGTCTACCCCGGTGCCTATCCAGTCTCCTCACTGCCTATCACATCACATAACACCACTTGCGTGATGTGTGGCAATCAAGAGAAATCCTGCCTAGATGTGAGTGTGTGTGTATATATATATCTATAGATATTTATTTGTGGTCAGGGCAACAATCAGTAAGCTTCGAGTTAGCGATTCCAATACTATAATGTCGCCTGAGTTGTAACAGACATAATGACCAAGTAAGACTTACCGTACCTTATATACACAATAAAGCGGCTTGAATTGTGTCCTAGCCACCGTATTAAAGTATGCCTATAAAGTGGGCATGCTCTGTAAAAAAGTAAGTATGAAAGAATAAGAAAAATAAAAAAGGGTGTGGCATGCCTTGATTAAGTCAGGGTAGGAGACAACCTGAGAGCCTTAAGTAGGGACAGTAGCCCCTCCGACAGTAGTTGTTAACACCTAACACAACCAATGCCACTGAAGAGATAAACGAGGATGACGTGAACAGCTGGTTATGAATGCAGCATAAATGAGTTGCAATTCCCAAAAATACGGATATCTGTAGCCTAATACATATATATATATATATATACTGTTTATGGTACAGTATATGGTCTTTGGTGGTAATGACGGTGGTTGTCAGTCTGTCAGTAAACTCAGGTGACAGGCTGGCAACATTATTGCTCTTAGAGGTATTCCCAACATTTTAAATGATCCCCTATCCACAGGATACGGTATAGTTAGGATATTGGTGAGGTCTGCCTGCTGGTACACCACCGATCACCAGAATAGCAAAGTAATGTCCTTGATAATGCTTCTTGCATTCTCTTAGGGGCGTGTATGGGGTGTGGTTAGGGCATGCCTGAGGGTGTGGTTAGGTGGCATGGCTGGGCTATGGGCTCTAGCCCCGGTCTTTTGGAGACCTAGCAATGTCCCTGCCACTTGTTAACCCCTAGATAACATTGGGTGTACATGTACGCCCCTCCAGTCTTTTAGAAATGTATTTGCACATGGAATGAAAATATTCTAGAGCAGTACTTTCCAAACTTTTCATGTTGGTGACACCCTCTCTTGACGCATAGTTTTGTGACACACTCCTCACCCTACCGCCAATAGTACGTATCACTTTGTGTATCCTATGAAGCACAATGTAATACCAGTATTTATTATCAGCTTTACAAATGTGGCTGCTACCCCCTGTGGGATTTTATCACCCCCTGTGCCATTGAAATGGGCACTGTCAGATTCAAAAACTATTTTATATGTTGTCTATTGTCTATTTTATATGTTATTTCCTTTTTATAGAGATCGTATCTTATAAAATCATGGCTTTGTCCAAGTTGAAGCACAGGCATGAACAAAGTCCAGTAAGTGAGGGTGGGCTAGCGCTCCTCTTTGCTCTCTCCTGTCTGATAGGACTCCTCTGTGCTCTCTCCTGTCTGATAGTACTCTCTCCTGTCTGATAGGACTCCTCTGTGCTCTCTCCTGTCTGATAGTACTCCTCTGTACTCTCTCCTGTCTGATAGGACTCCTCTGTGCTCTCTCCTGTCTGATAGCACTCCTCTGGTTTCTCTCCGGTCTGATAGTACTCCTCTGTGGTCTCTGCTGTCTGATAGGACTCCTCTGTGCTCTCTGCTGTCTGATAGCATTCCTCTGTGCTCTCTCTTGTTTGATAGTACTCCTCTGTGCTCTCTTCTGTCTGATAGTACACCTCTGTGCTCTCTTCTGTCTGATAGTAAACCTCTGTGCTCTCTCCTGTCTGATAGGACTCCTCTGTGCTCTCTCCTGTCTGATAGCACTCCTCTGTGCTCTCTCCTGTCTGATAGCACTCCTCTGTGCTCTCTCCTGTCTGATAGCACTCCTCTGTGCTCTCTCCTGTCTGATAGCACTCCTCTGTGCTCTCTCCTGTCCGATAGGACTCCTCTGTCATCTTGCCTGTCCGATAGGACTCCTCTTTGCTCTCTCCATTTATCACCCCCTATGCCACATCATTCCCCCCCTTTATTCCCCTGTAACATTTCATCCCCCCCTCTTGACCACACCCTATGCCATATCATTCCCCCCCATGTCATTTCTATTCCCACCCTTTATCACCCCCTCTGCCACATCATTACATCCACATACCAACATAAGTGTTTGATCGCAGGCGGTCCGATACGGCTCTGTCACGGCTCTCCTTGTGCAGGAGGCATGTTGGCTGCAGCATGACGCTGTGGACAACACGCCCCCTCCATGTATCTCTATGGGAGAGGTGGAGAGGCAGCGTTCGTGCATCCCAGCTTCTCCCATAGAGCTGAATGGAGGGGGCGTGTCTGTCGACCTCAGTTGACGACACAAGCACTAGCTGCTCAGAGCTGCGGCAGTGCCTGATTCCCGCATGGTTGTTCCCAGCGGTCGGACCACCCGCTATTAAACACTTATCCGCTAACTTGCAGATAGGGAATAAGTTATATACTGCTGCAGATCTCCTTTAAATGGTTACTGACAGTCTGTTCTCCCATACTAAACCCAGGCTCTCATGGAAAAACTGAATATGCATATGAAAGGTGGACATTGCGCTTCATACATAGAAGGTGGGGAAGTTCGGCAAGCCGGTTTCCCCACTCCATTGAAGGAGTAGCAGTAGCATAAAGGTTCTGGGACCTGCTGTGCATGAAGCAAGTGCAGCTTCTGCGGTCACTTCATGCTGATGACGTAAATGTACATCATGGTGCACAAAGTCACAATTCCATCATCTTCCAAATTTTGATGTATCCATTACAGCTGGCATTCCCGATGGGCTTGTCAAGAGCACTGAGGGCTTAAAATGGTAATACCAAGATTAACCCCTAAAGGACATAGGAGATAAATGTACGTCCAGGTGAACTGGTACTTAAAGGGATACTCTGGAGAAAAAAAAGGATTTTCAAGTCAATTGGTGAAAGAAAGTTTTACAGATTTGCAAATTACTTCTATTTCAAAAGCACAAGCCTTCTAGTACTTCCACTATTATCAGCTTCTGTATGTGTTAGAGGAAGTCATGTAGCCTTTCCAAACAGACACAGTGCTTTATGTTTCCACCTCTGTTGGGGTCAGAAACTGTCTGGAGCTGGAGAGGTTTGCTATGGGAATTTGCTCATTCCTTAGGTCCTGCCACAGACAGAGGTAGCAGCAGGAAGCACCATGTCTGACTGGAAAGACAAGAAGTACCATGCATATAAAAGAAATATCAAGCACTCACCGATCTGTAGCATATACTTTTATTTGTCTTTACAAAATGATACACAAGGTAGTGGGGGTGTAGGAACAGAGCAGGGGTATCATAAGGCAACAGCCGTTTTGTGCCATTTATGGCACTTCTTCGGGCCTAAAGTGCAGTAATGGGAGAGAGGGCAGAGTGGGAGGGTTATGATGGAGAGCTAAGTGACAGCGATGCTTTTTCGGAATTGTAGTACTGAGCAACTGCTCAACCAGGAAGTAGTTAGAGGACATGAGGATTTTCATAGCCACAAAATAAATACATTTTTGGAGGTTTCAGGACTTTGGCCAACAGGTAAGCAATTTTATATGTTTCTGTAGTATATTTTTTTCCTACCAGATGTTAACTTTTCACTGGGTAGGAGATTCCTAACTGATCAGTCGAGGGGGACTGTTGAGACCCCCATTGATCATGAGAACACAGGTTGCTCCCCAGTGAATGGTTTCCTGTACTGGGCAATCTTTGTAAGTCCAACACAGATATAGTTTTCTATTATTTCAATGCTTTATCTCCAATAGTCTTCAGTACAAAAACTGTTATAGTATCATCACATGTACATAAAACATATATTCACCCAGGTGCAAGTTGGTCACTTTAGTGAAACATTACGGACACGGCATATGCATGGAAGTCCATTGCTCCTGCCGGAGCTTCAAATGTCCTCTTTCCCGTCCTCTCCTTTGGGGATAAGAAAAAAGAGCCCACACGCCTCCCAGCTCTGTCGGCAACGTTTCAGCATTACATCCCTTTGTCAAGCCTACAATAGTGCGCCCTCCACCATCTTACATAGCCCGCAATTCTCGTGAGAGGTACGTCTATAATTAAAAACACGCATAAGATGTAAAATTTTCACGAATTAACAAAATATTACAAAAATGCATTAAAGTTGCAGTGTTCATTAATACCATTAGGAGGAAGAGCATTCAACCTTGTTATCCAAAAGACTTCCTGTTGTAACAATTTCTTTTTTATATATTCATTATTCGGGCCTGAGATCTCTTCTAATACCATCCATATCAGTTCAGTCACGGAAATGCCTAGCGACACTCGTTTCCCCATATTTCTCACTGATACCTTCCTTCTCTGTTCTTTTAGCAAAATTATGGCTAGCACACTTTTATGTTCATTATTCCTTATTTTTACAGCTCTCATTGTTTGACCGACATATACCATGCCACATGGGCACTTTAGTAAGTACACTACGTGTTTTGTATTACATGTATACCACCCCTGGATGGGATAAGTGTGACCCGTCATTGGACGAGTCACCTTATCACCTTTGAGTATTCCACTTCAGTTCTGACATGAACCGCATTGGAAAGTACCTTTATTTTTTGCTTTTAAAAATGACAATCTTTGTAAGTCCCATAGAGAATGAATGAAGTGATGGATGAGCATCTACTGCTCCACTCACTCTTCTGGTAATCAGTCGGTGGGGGTCCCAGCAGTCAGCTCCCACTGATCACATGTGTTTCTCTTATTTTGTGCATAGGTTATAACTTTTAATTCTTTTTAGTGTTTATTCATGGCCCTGTGAGTTTAAAGTGGATTTCTGAGGAAATAGCCCCGAAATGCTATTATTACAGAAAATTACAATTCACTATCCTTTGCTGCATGTTGTCTTTTGTTCCCTTATGTAACATTAAGGGTCTATTCACACGTACAGTATTCTGTGCAGATTTGATGCGCAGGATTAGAAGCTGTGTTCAGTCATTGAGTTTACATTGAAATCTGCAGCAGAAAATCCTGTGCATCAAATCTGTGCAGAATACTGTACGTGTGAATAGACCATAAAGGGGTATATTCAAAGGATAGGGGATAAGATGGCTGATCGCAGCTGGGACCCCCCCACGATCTCCATGCAGCACCCACATTCTATGTGGGGCTGCGTCTCCAGGCTCTAAAACCTCTGGGTTTCCGGGATTGGAGACGTGCTGTAATACCACACCTCCTCGTGATGTCACGACCTGCCCCCTCCATTCATGTCTATGGGAGGGGGGGTTGCATGACGTCATGAGGAGGCGTGGCGTTACGTCACATCTCCAGTCCCAGAAACCCCGAGCCTGGAGACGCAGCCCCACATAGAATGCGCTGGGGCCCCTGCAGTCAGACATCTTATCCCTTGCCTGGAACACCCCTTTAGAGGGGTACTCCGGTGGAATTTTTTTTTTTTTTTTTTAAATCAACTGGTGCCAGAAAGTTTAACAGATTTGTAAATTACTTCTATTAAAAATGTAATCCTTCCAGTACTTATCAGCTGCTGTATGCTGCACAGGAGGTTGAGTTGTTCTTTTCTGTCTGACTCTCTGATGACACCTCTGTCCATGTCAGGAACTGTCCAGAGCAGGTGAGGTATGTGATGAGGATTTGCTCCTACTCTAGATAGTTCCTGACATCGACAGAGGTATCAGCAGAGAGCACTGTGGTCAGACAGAAAAGGACAACTCAGCTTCCTCTGGAGCATACAGCAGCTGATAAGTACTGGAAGGATTAAGACTTTTTAATAGAAGTCATTTTCAAATCTGTTTAACTTTCTAGAACCCGTTGATTTGTACCACTTTACCTGTATAAGTGACCACCACGTGATCGATCCTGATGAAAACCTTGGACACAAACTGCAAAACAGAAACCAATGTATCCAGGATTTACCCGGGCATAAAATGAGTGAGAAAAAGGAGAGTAGTTGTGTTTTCCTAATGTTTCCAGTAAAACAAATATTCCATCATTTGCAGTATGCTTTTTTTAAGCTCTATAAATACCTGAATAAATGTAATATAACCCCACATGGTATGAACATAGGCTGATGTGTGAGTTCGTACATCTCTGTGCGGTGCTTGTGACTGCTGTTCTATCTGGCCGCCGGCAGGGGGAGCTCTCTGGTTGGAGCTTTGCCGGGTCCTCACTCGCCCGCCCGCTGATTGGTTCTTCTCTTAGTAAACTTGGAGGTGTCATGGCGGCCTCCATCTGAGCGCTTCCTGTGCCGGTGCAGGATGTAGGTGTAGGCTGAAGTCTAGGCGCTAGTAGCTCTCAGCACTGACGTGGAATGCGGTGACAGATGTATTTTAGGGGGCCCGCCGTGGGTCTCACCTTCTGCTCTTTCCACCTGGCTTTTTTCCTCACCAACAAGGTAAATGCATGTCTGATGTGTGCGGAGGATGAGGAGAGTAGTCTACTGTGTCATGCAGAATGTGAACATGGTCTTACTCCTACATTAGTGTACTAGGTGACAGGCAGATCTATAGAAGCTTTACTAGTGCTTACAACCTGTCGCAGAACTACAATTCCTAGCCTGCCTGGACAGCTGATGTGGAGGATGAGGAGAGTAGTCTACTTTGTGACATATGTCAGCTGTGTCATGCATAATGTGACCATAAGGCCGGGTTCACACTGCACTGAATTCTGCATGAATTTTCTGCCAATTTACTTCAATGGAATTCCGCTGTCCCATTCACACTGAAGGAATTCCATTGAAGTGTATTGGCTATAAATTCATCCAGAATACAGTGCAGAAATTCTGCCATGTGAACCCGGCTTTAAATGGGCACTGTCATCATCTTTATATGTTGTACTACTAATGTAGAACAACATATTCCTAATATACTTTTTATTGATTTATTTTTTCCCCTAAATAGGGGTCTCCTTCCTAGTGGCCGGCTGCAGAGCTGCTGCCACCGCTGAATTCGGACTGATCCCAGCCGTGCATCAGTCCGAATTCTGTCAGCCAGCACTCGCTCCCTGCCTGTCAATAGGCCGCTCATCTATGAACACTCCCGACAGGAGCGCTGCATAGATGAGATAAGGGCAGAAGCCGGCGCTCAGCAGACTTCAGTGACATCGCGCCTGCTGGGGAAGTCCGCTTCCTGCTCAGCCAGGGTAAGCAGCGTGAGAGGCAGAGAAAAAAGACTTCAGAATGTAGGAAAAAATATTAGGTAGGGGCAATAAAAAAATAAAAAAACAAAGATGGTGGGAGCTACTCTTTAAGTGTTCTAGGTGATTCCAGCTGTTGCAGGACTAAAATTCTCAGCATGACAGCTGATGTAAACCAGATGCGTGCGGAGGATGAGGAGAGTAGTCTACTGTGTGACATGTCAACTGTGTCATGCAGAATGTGAACATCAGTGTACGAGGTAATTCAGCTGTTGCAGGACTACAATTCCCAACTAACCCGAACAGCTGACACTATATCATACATCAAAGTCCACAGCATGTCAGTTTGTGTGCAAAAGATTAAGGACCAAGGTGCACAACATTTCCAACATTTTTAGCTCTGTGGTCTAAAACCAGTGGGCCTCCTGTTGTTGCAAAACTACAATTCCAGAGTTGTAGTTTTGCAGCAGGTTGGAAACCACTGTTTTAGTTGTTCTGTGGCTCACACTTAAAGGGGTACTCCGCCCCTAGACATCTTATCCCCTATCCAAAGGATAGGGGATAAGATGTCTAATCACAGGGGGTCCCACCGCAGGGATCCCCTGTGACCTCTCCTGCAGCTCTGCTATATGTACCTGCAGCCTGGAGATCTGTCCCTCGCAAGATCAGCTCCCATCTTCCCTGAATTGCACACTAGAGGCGGGCCCGCCGACTGAGCGCTCACATGACCCACGACTATGAATGTTCAAATCGAGCCGGCGGGCCCGCTATTTCATAGTCTGGTGGCACTGATGGCAGACCCCTCACTAATGCTGATTGTCGGGAAGTCTATACATCTATACCTACATGTTGAATTGTATCATCTCCTGGCTTTATTTTCATGAATGTTTTTTTTTTTTTTTTTTGTCTTATTAGATTTTTGATGTTCTAACGTATTGATGTCTGTCCAATTAACCTGGTCTTTGTTTTCCAGTATGTTCTGTCTATTCTGAAATTTACCTACCCTACCCTTTTTCAAGGGTAAGTATTTCTATCTGTATGGAACATTTACATAACATAAATACCACTGATATTCTCAGATGGGCCCCTGCATGCTGAGGCAGGTTTGCATGATCAAGAGAAAGTATTGTTCAGTACTACTGGGTGCAATTGGACTCACTAGTCTGATCTTTAGGGTCTATTCACACATACAGTATTCTGCACAGATTTGATGCGAAGGATTTCAAGCTGTATCAATAGCAAAGAAGAGAGAGACAGCCTGGCGCTGCTTATTCACACACCTGTGGACTTCCTTATAGTATGACACTATGTTGCAGTATCCAGGTGTATGCATAAGTGGTGGTGGTGCTAAGCTTGCGTGGTGGTGGTGGTGCTAAGCTTGCGTGACTGAGCACAGCTTGAAATCGAAATACAGAAAAAGAAAATGACTCAAGCGCACTTACCACGTTTGTTGCTTCTTCGGTGCTCTTTATTTCATGTCACACAGACAGGGTGCAGGATTGCGACACAAGGGAGGTGTTTCAGGGCTACGGACCCGTCTCGCGCTACAAGCGCTTTATAAGGCCCCTCCAGCGTGAGTCTCCCTTTTTCCCCTCCCAGCAGTACCTAGCACTGGAGGGAGGTTAACCCCACCACAGCTGGACCCGGTTCATATATGGCGCAGTGGATCTATGAAGTGAGCTCAGGAGATGAGCTCGCTTCATACTATCTAATGCCGGACATCACCGATCTGGGTGATGGCCGGCATTAGCCCTTCAGATGCTGCGATCAAAGTTTATTGCATCATGTAAAATGCTGAAAACACATGGAGGTAGCTCAAGGGAGCTAATTGGAACACCTGTGGCAAAATCCGAGGGGTCCCAATCAGCTAAGAGGATGGGCAGAGGTTCCCTACCTGCCTCTGGCTTGTCTGATCGGCGCTTCAATAAAGCAGGCAGCCTCAACAGTAATGAAGCGCCGATAACAATGATCAATGTTATGCTATGACACAGCATTGATCAGTGTCTGCAACAGTAATGAAGCGCCGATAACAATGATCAATGTTATGACACAGCATTGATCAGTGATCACAAGATTGCAAGTAATATTCTCCATCACAGGTTTTTCCTAACCATGTGTCCCCAGCTGTTGCAAAACTACAGAACCCAGGATAACCGGATAGCAGATCACTGCACAAAAAATAAGCCCTCATCCAGCCCCATATGGGGAACAGTGATAGTTATATGGGTCAGAAAAGGACAGAAAAAAGTTGCCAAATTGCTTCCCCCGCCCCACCCCCCCCCCAATCTGTCCCCAAAAATATATTTATTTATGTTTTGTTTCACCATAGATTTTGGGGTAAAATGAGTGATGTCATTACAAAGTACAATTGGTGGCGCATAAATCAAGCCTCATATAGATCTATAGGTGGAACATTATAAGTGTTATGGCTATTAGAAGGCAAGGAGATCAGTCCACATCATTAGCATTATTTGCACCCAATGGGTGAGATTTATCAAAACCTGTCCAGAGGAAAAGTTGCTCATAGCGACCAATCAGATCGCTTCTGAAAAATGAAAGTGATCTGATCGGTTGCTATGAGCAACTTTTCCTCAGGACAGGTTTTGATAAATCTCCCCCTATGTCACTTCTGTCCTTTTAAACAGCAATAATTTAATATTCCAAAACATAACTGCAATATGAAAAAGCTACACTGACCAACATCCTTTCATGTGTCATATTATATCTGTACTATTAGACATGAAAGGTTTTAACTTGGTAAATAAATCTTATAACTTGGGATAACCCCTGTATTTGTTTATGCACTGTATTTTTCTTTGTAAATTAACAAGCAGCATGTACAAAATATAGAGTTGTTTAATGGGCAGTAAAAAATCTGATGCTCTTAGTTTGCCCGTGTTGGCATGAGTGTTTTACGCATTTCTTCTTTTTCTAGGTGGCAGACTTTAGTGGGTGGCGTCTTTCTTCACATATGTTGGAAGCTAGGCTGGGTGGAGATTAATTGCAGTTCAAGGTAAAATGCTCTTTCTCTTTGTACATTACATTGTCTGGAGCCTTCACTTGTATTTCTTCATGATCATTGTGTGAACAAGATATCTGCAAAATAATCCGAACAAGTGAAAATCCAGTATGAAGAGGAAGTTCCACACCAGCAGAATTTTCTAATGGTGTTGTTTTATTCAAATCACATATATAGTCAGCAAATATTTTTTTTCTTTCATTAAAGGGGTATTCCGCCCCTAGACATCTTATCCCCTATCCAAAGGATAGGGGATAAGATGTCAGATCGCCGGGGTTCCGCTGCTGGGGAACCTGGGGATCGCGGCTGCAGTACCCCGCTATCACTGCACGTAATGACGGGCAATACAGGGCCCGCCCTCGTCAATACAAGTCTATGGGAAGGGGGCGTGGTGGTCGTCACGCCCCCTGCCATAGACTTGCATTAAGGGGACGGGCCGTGATGTCATGAGGGGCGGAGCCATGACGTCACGCTGCTCCGGCCCCTGTATCGCCCGTCATTACGCACAGAGCGAACTCGCTCTGTGCAGTAATGATGGCGGGGTGCCGCAGCGGCAATCCCCGGGGTCCCCAGCAGCGGGACCGCGGCGATCTAACATCTTATCCCCTATCCTTTGGATAGGGGATAAGATGCCAGGGGCGGAGTACCCCTTTAAGGCTGCTTTCACACTATAAAAATACTTCCGTTATAAACGTCAGTCATAAAAATCTTGAAAATCGTCCGTTAAACGACCGTTAGAAAAATCCCATAGACTATAATGGGATTTTCTAATGGCCTTTAGGGATTTTCTAATGGTCGTTTAATGGCCCATTTTCAAGATTTTTATGACAGACGTTTATAACGGAGGTATTTTTATAGTGTAAAAGCAGCCTAACAGTATGGGAGGTATTATTCAATCCCTATATGATGGTGAAGTGTACTTCTGGCATTTTAGCATTTCTCAGATGTATAGCAAAAATATATATTCACTAACATTATGGAGGTATTATTCAGTCACTAAGGTGGTAACTAGTTGTCATGGTGTGGCTGTATTTTTATTTTTTATCCCTTGTATTGTCAGTATACAGGATTTGATCAGTAATATGTTTTCTCCTTCTTTACTGTAATTACTTGTAATATTGGTCTCGGCATACTGGTGGTGTTTGGTAATTGTATGATGTATTATTGAGGACATTTTTTACCTATGTTAATGTTATATATCTTGCACACTTCCAAAGAGGTTGCCTAAAAACAAAGCTTTGTCATCATAACCACTTAAGAGAAAAATCCAAAATCTATAGCATTTAGGCTGTTTAGCAGTGTACCTTGGCAGGGTGTATTGGAGGTATCAAGTCACCATGATGCTCCTTCCTTTTTTTTTTTTTTTTATTTGTGCATTTTTTACATATCCTTCTATCTTTAATTAGTGAATTAGTATTTTAATAAGTCACAGAAAATGTCTGATTTATTATATACCCAGCTATTCACACTTTATTTTGACTTATTATGAGTCTGGTCCAGAATACACATAGAATATATAGATTGAAGGCATCTGTCAGGAATTCCTCCCAGCATGTGCCTTAGGTATACTGTGGCATCATACAATCCTTGATTATAAATAGCTACTGTTTCTTATGTTACTGAATACTTCTGTATGTACTGCTGAAAAAATGGTATACTTCTGTATTCCTCTGAAAAGCACTCTGCACTTCAATAGGCAAGGAGTGTGATGTGATGTTGCCTTATTTTCCCCTCTGCACAGTATTTTTTACTGCACTGGCACTTTCTGGTTTGGCGATTGCCACAGCATTATAATGTGTGGCTATTGCCTCTTTATACCTTTTTATATACCGTACATAAGCGCTTTATTTATGGGGTTAGTCATTTACCCTTTTGTGTTGCAAGTAATTGTTTTGCAGCATTTACTAGATATGTTTTATACATAAAATATACGGTATTTTTATTTATTTATATATTTTTTGCTTTGTAGCCACCAGTTTTTCTTTTTAGCCACTACTTTTTTCTTTTTGTGGTTACTGTAATTTTTTTTTGATTAGGTTTGTTTTTTTTTATTTTATTTTAAATTTATAATATTTTCCTCTAATAAAGATTAATAATTTTGATTAAACTTTGTTTCCGGAGGTCATTCTTTCGTGTTTTAATATACTCTGCTGTACAGGTGAAATGAAAGTGGTATACCTCTTCTCAATATGAAAAGGATAGCCCCAGGGGATCTGCTGTGCCTTTCTTTTTCAAAGCTGCCTTTGTTCTGTTACACACACATATATATATATATATATATATATATATATATATATATATATATATATATATATATATATATATATATGCACCTAGTGACGAAACCTTTAGGGTACGTTCACACGTATGCAGATTTGATGCATAGGATTTTCTGCTGCAGATTTCAGTGTAAACTAAATGACTGAGCACAACTTCTAATCTGCAGTTATAAATCCTGTGCATCAGATCTGTGCAGGATCCTGTACGTATGAACATACCCTTAGACAGACAGAAAATGAGATTAAAAAAAAAACCAAAACCATAACATGCTAATAAAGGGGACAAACTAACTAGAATCACTTAATACAAGTTATGAAGGTCACTTCTTAAAATTCTTTAAGAAGTGACCTGTCTTTAAATAAACTTTCCTAAACTAACTCGGGCTATGTTCCCTAACTACACCTAACACCCACATTTTTTAAGAGCTTTAAACAGCTCTGTTTCATACCTTTTTCTTCTTGCTCACATAGAGTGAGCATCCAACAGGAGGAAGGGGGGCGTGCCCCAGCAGACGATAGGTCACTGAAGCCTGCTGGGGGGGACCGCTTCCACCCTCACTTCACGCTGGCCCGAGGGAGTCTGGACCAAGGCGGAGCAGAGGAGAAGCTGCAGGCCGGCACGGAAAATGTGAGAACTTCTTCCACAGCTCTGTCACCTGTCTCCAGCCGGCCAGCCATGTCTGCAGCGCTGTGCTGGTCACGTGTCCCGACTGCAGTCTGAGATTTCAGACTCCTGCCAGGCCAGTAAGAGTCAGAAATCAATAAGTGACTAGTGGCCTGGACCTGTAGGGAGACCCCCTAGTGGTGCGTTTTCCCAATGGAAATGAATTATTTTTTTTAATAACATATTTAGAAACTTATTAGAACTTGCTTAGCAACATATAAAAACTTTTTTTAATGACAGGTACTCTTTAACTTAGGTGAATTATTTTGAGGATGTTTCCATTATAAAGTTAAGATCCAAAATTCCTTTAGAGGACTTACTCCCATTCATCTAAATAGGGCTAATCTTATTCACCCTCTAATAAGGTGTTCAGTATATTTCAGTTTTTGGCACTATAGTTTCCTATTTTTAATTTTTTTATTTATTTATTATTATTATTTTATATAGATAGATAGATAGATTTCAGACTTGTGCTGGAGTCCTTAATCTCAGACTGCAGCCGGGACACAGACAAGCTCAGCTGGCAGCTCTGAATCTTCTCCTCTCTATTTACAACTGCATGTGCAGAGAGAAGATCGGAGTTCAGATAGTAAAATGAATGAGGGCATGCAGTAAGGCAGAGTATGCCCTGGAGTGGTATGAGCACAGTGCTGGCTCCTGCCTGTCTGACAGGCAGGGAGCAGTGCTGAGCTTGTCTGTGTCCTGGCTGCAGTCTGAGATTTAGGACTCCAGCATGAGTCTGAAATCTATAAAGAAAGAAAGAAAGAAAAAAAAAAAAAAAAAAGGGCTTGCAGCCAGAACTGGTAGGGAGACCTCTAGTTGTCATTTTTTCAAAGTGAAAAATTAACTAGAAAGAATCATATTTTTAAATAACATGCAATTGGAAAGATATTCTGCATACATTAATCTATAATATATCAAAAGTTTTTTTTGATGAAAGGTACCCTTTAGGTGTTTCACAGGAATAGCAGCAAAGTGGAGGAGAAAACTCAATCGCCTCCATTTTCAGCACTAACATGTTCTTGTAGCCCCGTTTTTTTTATTTTTTTATTTTTTTTTACTAGGGTTAAAAGGAGAACACCCCCCCCCCCCCCAAAAAAAAAAAAAGAATTTGTAACCCAATTTCGGAAACTACACCCCTCAAGTAACACGGGTTACAGTTAGCCTTAATGACCCACAGGTGTTAGATGATTTTTTGTTAAAGTTGGACATGAAAATGAAAAATTTGATTTATTTTTCACTAAAAAGACAGTCTGGGCATGCTGGGAGCTGTAGTTTTGCAACTGCTTAGAGGGAGATCATTTACCTTCCGCAACAATGCTGCCACCACTGGACCTCCGCACACCCGCCGCTCCCCCCCACTGGGTACATCCAGACTTCAGCTGATCAACCCGCGCAGCGCCACGGGAGTGCATTCTGCGGGAAGGGGTTAAAGGGGTAGTCCAGTTTAAGTAAAACCTAATTAATTTATTTAATTCCCTCATGTAATGATAAATATTTCTGTGTGTGTGTGGTAAAGAGCCGTGTGAAGCAGAGTTATGTCTATACAACAAATCCCCAGTATAATCCACCGCCTATTGAAATGACAGCCTCAATATAGCTCCATTTCAACTGTTATATAAACTGTAATAGCTTTCTGGGAATATGCACTTATAATTAAACAGCTTTTTTTTTTATTTTTTATTAACTTTATTTTATAGTTTTTTGCCATACAAAAAGAAACTAAAACCCTTCACTATAACCTTAATTTGCAAAATCTACTTTTATATCTTAGGCTTCATTCACACTACTGTTATGCCCCATTAATAACTGCCGGCAAACTATTAAATTTTTATTTTTTTTTGGGAGTTTGACGGCTGTCATTTTGACAGGCCGCAATGGAAAACAACTGGTCCCGATGGACCTCGTAATAGTCAATGGGGTCTGTCGGGCGCCGCTATTTTCAGAGGGAATAGCGGGAGAATAAGGCGGTGCAAGCACTATTTTATTTTCTCCTGCTATTCTAGCAGGTCATAACTGTAGTGTGAAGGGGGCCTTACCAGTATATTACAATTCCTTGACTAATATCATCTCCATTACATTTTTTACCCCTTCCTCTTTACATAAAATCCAGTTTTTTACCTGGGACCTGCACCCTCATCCAGCTTACGTTATTTAATTTGTCAGTTCTCCATCTTTATTCATTAGCTAAAAGAAAGAAAGATAAAGGCAAAGATACAGACCCTCATTTACTATTGCAAACCCAACATGTTTTGTCGAGTTGTGCGCCAGATTGTGGCATTCCGCCATAAATTCTGTCTGCGCCAGAATTGTAAAAAAAAAACTAACTCTCCATTTTTCTAAGAAAACCTGAAAAAGGGGCATGGCCGCTGGGAAAAGGGGACGTTTTCTCCGAAAAGGGGCATGTTCCCGACATTTTCACAAAAACCCAACATATTTATTAAGGTTTCCACATAAATTTGTGGAGGATTTGGGCTGAGGAAAACCCTACAGATCAGAGAAGGTGTAAAAAAAAAAGCAAAGTGTAGGGAAAGTGGAAAATGTAGGGAAACCTTAGTAAATACAGTGGAAAATAAATTGTAGGGAATTAAAAACCACAAAGAAAACTACACAACACTCTTAGGCTGGGTTCACATCACGTTTTGTCCCATACGGGACCGCATACGGCAGGGGGAGCTGAAAACTTGCGGTCCCTTATGTAATTCTTTTCAATGAGTTGACCGGAGTGAAAAACGCTGACTCCGGTCGGCTCATTTTTGCCCCGTATGCGGTTTTCCACCGGACCTAAAATCGTAGTCGACCACATATGGGGCAAAAATGAGCTGACCGGAGTTGGCGTTTCACTCCGGTCAGCTCATTAAAATGAATTACATACGGGAGCGCAAGTTTTCAGCTGCCCCTGCCGTATACGGTCCCGTATGGGACAAAATGTGATGTGAACCCAGCCTTAGTAAATAAGGGCCACAGTTTCTGTAACAGTTGAAATGGAGCTATACTAAGGCTGTAATTTTAATAGTGGTGTGGTTCTGACACCTAGTGGTGTATTACAGTATTACACTTTATTTTATTAATTTATTTATTTTTCATTTCACAGCACATTTTTAAATTGATCAATCAAAGTTCTATTTTAATAGGGAGGTTTCTTAGTTAAGGTAACCCCTTTAAGTGGTTGCTCCTAAAGTTGTTGTTGTTTTATTATGTGTGTGTCGTGAAGCAGAGCTGCGTGTGTGTATCTCATGAAGCATAGCTGTAGTCGCCTACGTTACCTCAGGGTCCCGGACCATACTAGCTGGGACCTCAGAGCCTGCAACTTGCTCTGGGGCCTGGCTTACTGCAGCATTTTTCTGGTAAGCTAGGCTTTCTTTGCGACGTGACTCCCAACCAGGGTGCCTCCAGCTGTTGCAAAACTACAACTCCCAGCATGCCTAGACAACCTCTGGTTGCCTGGTCATGCTGGGAGTTGTAGTTTTGCAACAGCTGGAGGCACCCTGGTTGGGAAACATTGTATTATATAAAAATATATGTATAAAATATATCTGACTATTATAGTGTAGTGTAATATATAGCAGTGTTTTTCCAAAAGCTGGAATATCCAGCTTTACAAAACTATAACTTTCATTAGTGTGCCCCGGCAGCCTTTTTTCTTGGTGGGCATGCTGCGAGTTGTAGTTTATCCAAAGTACATTTCTTGTAAACACCCTCTATATAGTGTGTGTGTATGTATATATGTGTATATATGTATATATATATATATATATATATATATATATATATATATATATATATATATATATATATTTTATACACACACAGTATTACAAAAAAAATGTATATTCTACATATATAATTTTTTTTAGTAATACTGTTTGTGTGTGTGTGTGTGTGTGTGTATATATATATATATATATATATATATATATATAATTTTTTTTTTTTTTTTTTTTTTTGGTGTGTACACACGTGTTTGTGTCTGATGCAAAATTATTTATGAAAAAAATGCATATATACACAATTATTTATATGAAAAAATGTATATGTCATGTATATATCCAATCTTTGTATATTATCTTTTAGTTGAGCTTTAATGGGGGCACACACTAATATATCTATATATCTCTATCTATGTATCTCTATCTATCTACAGAAGAATGCAGCAGCACACTGCCAGCACAAGGATATAGGTGAAACATGAAAATGCAGATAAAACATGGAAAGCTATACAGCTATGGTGTAATAGATGCAAATGTGAAACTATGAAATAGTGAGGCACTTAGCTCGCAAATTTGTCTCTCTTTTATATAGCATAAAAATTATAGTTATTTATTTATTCATACTATGTAGCAGTGTTTCCAAAAAAGGGTGCCTTAAGCTGTTCAAAAACAACGCCAACTCCACTCATGCACAGATGGAATTTTTGGGAATGCTGGAAGTTGTAGTTTTGTAACAGATAGAGGCACCCATTTTGTGAATCATTGCTATATAGTGTGTGTGTAAAATATATATATTATTAATTATAATATAATTCTATAGTTTATGGTCTGTTTTAGGGCTAATAAAGCGGTAGAAGGGCAAATTCACACATTTAGTAAACTACTAATACTATTAGGATGTGAAAGGACCGGGCTGTACAACAGGTTTCTTGCAGGTGATAGCCGGATGGGAATGGTTGCCAAGTAACATTACGAGTGTTTGGGCCAAGGGACTGGGGAAGAAAGCGGCAGTCATGAGGAAGTGAGCACTGAGCTGCAGCAAAGAATGCTGGGACCTGTAGTTTAAAGACATTGAGGGAGATTTATCAAAACCTGTCCAGAGGAAAAGTTACCCATAGCAACCAATTAGATTGCTTCTTTCATTTTGCAGCGGACTTGTTAAAAATGAAAGAAGCAATCTGGTTGCTATGGGCAACTGGCAACTTTTCCTCTGGACTGGTTTTGATCTCCCCAAGCGTGCGGGGAAGGGAACAAGTAGGACAGCAGTATCAGAAGCAGGTACAGACAGAAAAAAACGAAAAGAAAAGAACTTCCTTCGTTGCATACAGCAGCTAAGTACTGGAAGGGTTAACATTTTTTTAATTAGAAGTCATTTACAAATCTGTTTAACTTCCTGCCACCAGTTGATTTAAAAAATGTTTTTTTCCACCGGAGTACCCCTTTTAACCCCTTAAGGACTCAGCCCATTTTGGCCTTAAGGACTCAGACAATTAAATTTTTACGTTTTCATTTTTTCCTCCTCGCCTTCTAAAAATCATAACTCTTTTATATTTCCATCCACAGACTAGTATGAGGGCTTGTTTTTTGCGCGACCAGTTGTCCTTTGTAATGACATCACTCATTATATCATAAAATGTATGGCGCAACCAAAAAACACTATTTTTGTGGGGAAATTAAAACGAAAAACGCAATTTTGCTAATTTTGGATGGTTTTGTTTTCACGCCGTACAATTTCTGGTAAAAATGACATGTGATCTTTATTCTGAGGGTAAATACGATTAAAATGATACCCATTATTATATACTTTTATATTATTGTTGCGCTTAAAAAAAATCACAAACTTTTTAACCAAATTAGTACGTTTATAATCCCTTTATTTTGATGACCTATAACTTTTTTATTTTTCCGTATAAGCGGCGGTATGGGGGCTCATCTTTTGCGCCATGATCTGTACTTTTTTTTGATACCACATTTGCATATAAAAAACTTTTAATACATTTTTTATAATTTTTTTTTAATAAAATGTATTAAAAAAGTAGGAATTTTGGACTTTTTAAATTTTTTTTCGTTCACGCCGTTCACCGTACGGGATCATTAACATTTTATTTTAATAGTTCGGACATTTACGCACGCGGCGATACCAAATATGTCTATAAAAAATGTTTTTTACGCTTTTTGGGGGTAAAATAGGAAAAAACGGACGTTTTACTTTTTTATTGGGGGAGGGGATTTTTCACTTTTTTTTTACTTTTACTTTTACATTTTTTTACATTTTTTTTTTACACTTGAATAGTCCCCATAGGGGACTATTCATAGCAATACCATGATTGCTAATACTGATCTGTTCTATGTATAGGACATAGAACAGATCAGTATTATCGGTCATCTCCTGCTCTGGTCTGCTCGATCACAGACCAGAGCAGGAGACGCCGGGAGCCGCACGGAGGAAGGAGAGGGGACCTCCGTGCGGCGTTATGAATGATCGGATCCCCGCAGCAGCGCTGCGGGCGATCCGATCGTTCATTTTAATCGCGAACTGCCGCAGATGCCGGGATCTGTATTGATCCCGGCACCTGAGGGGTTAATGGCGGACGCCCGCGAGATCGCGGGCGTCGGCCATTGCCGGCGGGTCCCTGGCTGCGATCAGCAGCCGGGATCAGCCGCGCATGACACGGGCATCGCTCCGATGCCCGCGGTTATGCTTAGGACGTAAATGTACGTCCTGGTGCGTTAAGTACCACCTCACCAGGACGTACATTTACGTCCTGCGTCCTTAAGGGGTTAAGCATGATATATGTATTTGTATAGGTTTCACAAAGCATTTCATAAACAGTAAGGGACCATGTTACACTGCAAAGTTCTGGTTCAGCAGCCTCTCATTGTCTTCAAGCATAAAATCCCATCACAACAATTCAACAATTCGGACTCTGTTCAAAGAATGAACATGTTCAGTGCTGTCAGTGGGGACCATGCATGTCTGTGCGGTCCTAGCGCTGACTGATTCTGGCGGTGGAAAGATTTCCGTAGTGTGAATGGGCCCCCAGAATTGCTGGTTTTGGGAGCTTGTGTCTTGATACTAGCCGACCTCAATACCTGTATTCTCTTTGCTTTTGTTTTAATTGTAACAATAATGCTGCAGCCAGATGTTACCTGGGCGTCAGTAAGGAAACATGAATCTCCTACACACAAGGCATATTTATTTTTGATGTTTCCTCACCCTATTGTGGCAGTTATTCAGAATTTCCAAATATGCATCCTTCCCCCCCCCCCCCCCCCCCAAAGATTTGTAGCATTTTCCTCCCATAGATCTCTATAAATAAAAAATAAATAAATAAAAACACAGGTGTAAATGTACATGGGCATTTCTTCTGGTTACTATCTCCCCCCCCCCCCCCCCCCCCCCAATTATTTTTAATAGAAATCCTTGAATCAAATTATATGAGTCGCATTTGTCTTTAATTAAAAAAAACGCCACATAAAACACTTAAACTTATGCGTACTATTTGGGGAAAAAACATTATTATTTTTTTTTTGATCATAAAAATGCTTATCTGTTGTCTGTGCATATTCTAACTAAAGTGTTAAAAAAAAAGGGGGGTTATCCACCATAAGGTGATTTTAGTTCGTACCTGGCAGACAGTAATGGACATGCTTAGGAAGGATCTGCACTTGTCTTGGGGTTAAATGGCTATGTTGTGAGATTACCATAACACTGTGGCTAGCTTTTTGTGAACTTGTATTCCCTGTTTGACTTTTCTTTTTTTGACTACAAATCCCACAATTCCATTTTCCTCCCTCCCACACATAATCCACCCCACCCATTGAAACATAAATGAGCTGCATCCATTCCAAAGACCTGTGGCTTTCAATCAGGGTGCCTGCAGCTGTTGCATTACTTGCAGATTGCTCTCTCCACCCATTGAAGCAGACAGGCTACTCTCATCAGCTGACTAGTGAGTCAGGTCTCGGCCACATTGCATCCTGGGAAAAATCTGAGACAGCAGTCATTTTGTATGCTGATAAAAATAAATAGTGGGGTGAAAATCACATAAGAATTGTGAGAAAATAATCACACACAGGTACAGACACTATATTATGAACTACACTAACTTTACAGCCCCTGTAGCATAGTCAAATAAAAAAAAAAAAATTCCTGGAATACCCCTTTAAGGATAAGGCAGTTCATGATAAAGACTAGAAGAAGGAGACATCTGGAACTATATTCATTCTCAATATATATGCTTGAAAATGTACACCATTATCTGCATGTGTTTTACCTATTGTATTAAAATAATTAAAATCGGTCACAGAAATCTTCAGCATTCCTAAAAACTGAAGGAGTAACACAGAGCTAGAAAGTTGATATTCTGTTGATATAAAGTTGTAATTTAAAAAAAATAAAAAAATTGGCTGTTGTGTATTTTTTGTTTTTAAGGACCTAATGCTAAGTGACTAAGCAGTTTGTACTGATCAGTGGCAGCTACATCTACTAGGAATGACCAGCAAGTGTTTGTTGTGTTTTTTGTATGAATGTAAATAGACAGTTGAATCAGATAAGACAGTGGTTCTTCACCTTGTTGGAGGTACTGAACCCCACCAGCTTCATATGCGCATTCACCGAACCCCTCTTAATTGGAAAATAAAATATGATTTTTTTTCAAATTCAAAACATAGGAGGTATATATTTAAGTATATATTTATACATAGGTGCACAAAATGAACAAAACCATAAAGAACAAAACCATGAAAACATGATTTTCACACAAAAACATAATGAATATTTACTACAAATCAGTGTGACTTCTGCTGTTGTCTTTCAGAGACCAGTTCCGAAATGCGCGGCTTTACATTGGCAAGTGCCACTCATGTCACTTTCGCAACAATGGCAGAGTTCCCCCCCCACACATTAGGCAGGCAGAGTTCCCCCCCCCACACATTAGGCAGGCAGAGTTCCCCCCCCACACATTAGGCAGGCAGAGTTCCCCCCCCACACATTAGGCAGGCAGAGTTCCCCCCCCACACATTAGGCAGGCAGAGTTCCCCCCCCACACATTAGGCAGGCAGAGTTCCCCCCCCACACATTAGGCAGGCAGAGTTCCCCCCCCACACATTAGGCAGGCAGAGTTCCCCCCCCACACATTAGGCAGGCAGAGTTCCCCCCCCACACATTAGGCAGGCAGAGTTCCCCCCCCACACATTAGGCAGGCAGAGTTCCCCCCCCACACATTAGGCAGGCAGAGTTCCCCCCCACACATTAGGCAGGCAGAGTTCCCCCCCACACATTAGGCAGGCAGAGTTCCCCCCCACACATTAGGCAGGCAGAGTTCCCCCCCACACATTAGGCAGGCAGAGTTCCCCCCCACACATTAGGCAGGCAGAGTTCCCCCCCCACACATTAGGCAGGCAGAGTTCCCCCCCCACACATTAGGCAGGCAGAGTTCCCCCCCCACACATTAGGCAGGCAGAGTTCCCCCCCCACACATTAGGCAGGCAGAGTTCCCCCCCCACACATTAGGCAGGCAGAGTTCCCCCCCACACATTATGTAGGCCAGTGGTCTTCAACCTGCGGACCTCCAGATGTTGCAAAACTACAACTCCCAGCATGCCCGGACAGCCGACGGCTGTCCGGGCATGCTGTGAGTTGTAGTTTTGCAACATCTGGAGGTCCGCAGGTTGAAGACCACTGATGTAGGCAGTGTTCCCCCACAGACATACAGCCTCCAGCCATATACAGTGTATGGCTGGAGGCTGTATGCCTGTGTACTGCCCACTTCAGTGATGATGACGTGCTGCTGGTCACTTACCAAGCTGGCCAGCGCGTCTTCCTCCTTCTCTATCCTCCGGTCCTCGGCGCCTTCATTTCCATGGGTGCACGCACGGGACGTCAGTGACGCCCCGGCGTGCACTATGTCCCGGCGGCCCTGCGTTTTAAAACTTAACGCGGGGCCGCAGGGAGTTAATAGGGGGGGGGACTGCCCCATTGCTACAGGACAGGCAAACACCGGCTCTGCTTGCGCCCCCAAGCAATTGCTTGGTTTGCCTGTCATGTTGCGACCTCCCCCGCTGAACCCCCGGGACTGACTCACCGAACCCCTGGCTAAGAACCACTGAGATAAGGCCTTAGTAGAAACCGACTTAATAGTTTTCACTTTATGCCGCATTATACTGTAGTTGTTAGGAATGTTTGTGTGCTCTCTTCTCTAGCCACCAGGAGGCAGCATATGCTAGAGAATTCCATTGACTAGCAGCACACACAGTTCAGAACAATGGTATGTGGTAATAAATATTAGAAAGTCATTGACTATGGAAGCGCACAAAGCCCCAGACATGCCATCGCCCCCAGGCTTTTCACAGTATTCCTTGTGCTGTCAGTTTTGTGAACACTGAACTTGTTTGTAAGTCATGTAACAGCCCTGCGCTCAGTCACGCTGTGTTTTGTCTTTGGTGACGGATCTGATAGTAAAGTTGCAAAGTTTAAAATCTGTTATGGCAGATTACTTTGTTTTTGCATCAACATGTAGTCCTTTTTTTTTTATAAAAATACAATTGGCATCTGCTTTCAATGAAAAAACACAAATATTTCCTCTATTTACTTCTTTGAAACATTGTTATCTTTGTTTTTAGACTGTAGTATGGAACTGGTTGAATCAGGAATAAAGAGCAGTAAGCATGTAATCGTGAATGGAAAAAGTCTGCTACCCGCCCATACGTGAATCTTGCCTGAGACAGCTTCATTTACTTTTGGTATTTCAGTAAAGTGAATCTAAATAGGGAGCAGCTTTGTACATATTTGGGGAGATTTATCAAAACCTGTGCAGAGGAAGAGTGGTGTAGTTGCCCATAGCAACCAATCAGATTGCTTCTTTCATTTTCCACAGGCCTCTTTAGAGGCCTGTGGAAAATGAAAGAAGCAATCTGATTGGTTGCTATGGGCAACTGCACCACACTTCCTCTGCACAGGTTTTGATAAATCTCCCCCATTGTTGTTTTTTTTGAAGTACTGTAGGTGCTGTCAGCAGAATACAGGTGCTATTAACTGAATATTCTCTGGATCGACTACAACCTCAGACCTCTGTACCTACTGTACAAGAAAGTGACCTTTCTGATGTGCTTTCTCAACATTTTATGAGCATGCATTTCTTGGTGAGGAATATGTGCACATTGCATTTTATTAAGGTAGCCTGGCTGTACATATGTGACAGGAACTGTGTAGTATAGATAACAGGTTCCTGCGGCACAGGGGGTCGCCCTTATTAGGGCGAGTGCCCCAGTTACATGCCACACAGCCAGGGCGAGGTGTGCTTAGGGTTTGGGGTTGCATTACACTATAGGGCAGTGTAGGTAATATAGGGATAGAGCTCACTAGCCGTCCCTTATAAGATACAAATGGCCGATTTTTACAGGTTGTATTATATCCTACACTTGCCCCCATGTATGCATGTCCCAGGTGTGCCGTCCTTTTGGACTATCGATGAAACTAAAAAGCTAAAGTTAAATTTTATCTTTTCAAGTCATACCCCAGTTTTCAAATTTTTGCTGTCAGGTGTCTTGTGTTTTTTTATTTTTTATTTTTTTGCTTAGCTCCTCTCCTTTCATGGCTGAGATTCCATACAGTAATAATACAGTCTTAGTGTTCTTTCAATTCTAAGACCTATTTCTGCATGTGAATGAAAGTGTTTACTTTAGAGTTGCACATGAATACAAGAAAAGGTTTGCATAAAGACATAACAAAGTGTGCACAGTTATTACAATCTAAATGTACAAATAATGGTTTTGCAAAGCTTGTTAACCCAACTTCAAATCACCTGACTCCTCACCCCCCCCCTCCCAAAACCAGCCCAGAATTATACATGCCTGCTAGCTCTACAGAAAATGATTGGTGATAGTAGAATGACTGTATAACAACAAGGAGAAAAATAAATGCTGAAAATATTCTAATCCACAACATGATCATAATGATGCTGGAATGCTACTCTTTTTTTTTTTTTTTTTTTTTTTTTTTTACCTATTCAATATATACAGTGAAATCCACAAGTTACACATGCAAATTTTGCAGCAAAATCATCTCAAATTTGTGCTGAGATTCATGGCGGAATTTTCCCGTTGCATGTGGGTGTACCCCGAGTGAGCGGTTTGCCTGCCTTCGAGATGAGCATGAAGACTAAAGCTTTCAGGGTTTTTACCACTGCTAAGGTTAATGTGCATATAGAAAACTTATAGGAGCTCTCTGTATATTAAACTGTATGATACCTAGTGTCTGAGGAGGACGTGAACGAAAAGGGGATTCCCTCTCTGCATTTCATTAGTGCTGGGATTTATGCCACAGTGTATTACATAGAAATATAAAGAACACCATTGTATGTGTTTTACTTGTGGTATTTCATATATAGCTATTAGAATTTTAACCTAAAAAATCACCAGTGCCCTGTAGTGTCCAGTAGAACATGTGGTTCGTATCACTTTTATGCTTTTGGCATCAGCAATTTGGCCTCCATTTATAAGAGACGTACCAATGCCTTGAAGGATTAGTCGCGTGATGGACAATGGTGCCACCCAAATGACTCTAGTAACTTACAACAGTGTACATTATTTTGAAAGGAAATATAATCCTGAATGCAGTACCGTTTTTCTAGTCAAAATCGAAGGAATCTTAAAAAGGAGGCTCCTACCCAAGTCTTTGATGCAGAATCTAATTCTCACAACATTGTAGAAAAACATTTGATTGGTACCAGGTATTACAACAGATGCCATCATAATAGATCAGGTTATGCCTGCTGCAACAAACCTATTCTATGGCTAATGACCTGTAGAAAGAGAAAAAGGGAGACCAGAGGGAGGCGCCTCGTGTGATACCGTATGGGAAAAACTGATACAGCAATTCGTGGTCAAAATAAATGACCCCTAGGTAGTGGCTGCTCACCTGAGAGCAAGTAAAGACTTGCATATCAACCCACAATGGGGTTACCACAATTCAAGAAGTGCTGGAACCGCTGCTAAGCCGGAGGTCACAGGTAGAGGAGGAAGACCAATCCTGATGGGACTTGTGGTACAGAAGATGAAAAAGGACCTCTAGAGGCACTGAATGATCTGAAGAAGGGGGTGGCTCCCCCGAAACGCGTAATCACCTTTATTGTTTTATGTATTGCAATAGACCTCCCAGTGTTTTGTACTACTGTTACATCTCTGGCTTTGGTTTTAATTCCATTGGAATTAGTGACCGAATTCTGCCAATATCAATGAATTCTGGGTAAATGAGGTACATGTTCTATGCAAACTTACTAGGTGGAATTCAAGCTCTGAAAGTTAAAACCATATGTAAGCAAATGGACAGTTGTGTGTGCATAGTGTGCAACTATTTACACATAGCTTTGCAAATAAATAACTTGCATAACATAGTTTGTGCAATTTTTGTCCCCAACCATTGGATGGATGTGTTGGATCTAGTCATTTTAGCCTACTTAAGGAATCAAATAAAAGTAGTTTATTAAAGATGTAGTCAACTAACCTAACCTGTATCTATGTGCATATACAGACTGACCTGGGGGACCAGCCAGGTCTGTGTGTATGTGGATGCCTCAATGATTTTCCTTTTCCTTCTCTGCTTCTAAACCCCCCCTATAATCACATGTAGATAATATGCCCTGCAACTTCTGCCCCCCAACATGGTTACCAGCCATGCAGCCATACTTCCTCTTTTAAAGAGTACCTCTCATGATCTTGTTAGATTTTATAATCCTCCCAGTTCACTGTCCCATCATGATAAACCACCCACTGACTTTTATTTTTATTATTTTTTAGTTTTCTACTTTGATAGTGCTCTGTATTTTCTGCTCAGTTTCAGTCAGATTCACAGGCGTGACATCATCTGAAGCCATACAGGGGAGAACTTCCTCCCTCACTCTGCTATACACAGCCTAGATCAGTTCAGTGTGTGAGAGGAGCTATGATTGGCTAAAGCTGCGCACACACCCCTCAGCAAAACAGACTGCATTTCCTGATTTTGGACTTCTGCCAGGCCAGCAGGAGTCTAAAGTCTGAGCAAGACATGGGGGGGAAATGCGCTCTGGACAAGTAGGGAGACTCCTAGTGGCAGTTTTAAGCAAAGTATTAGAACATAAGTTATTTTCTTTTGTAAATAAAATACATTAGAAAGATTTTTTTATTTACCATAAGAAGTGCAATAGCAAAAAAATTTGTTTTCATGAGTGCCCATTTAAATGTTTAGTATTATCTTATCTATTGAAAGCCTAGTCTAACCTTTCCAAATCAACTTACCTGTTCTCCTTCTATGTTTTCATCCTCCAGTTCCTCTGGTTCTCCACCAAACCTAAGGGAGTATAGGGAGTAGTCCTGCTCACCACACCTGCATCTCCTTTTAGCACCTTTTACTTATAAAAAAAAATAAGTATAGATTTAATTTGTTGTGACGAAGGAGGCTGGACCGGAGATGACTTAGGAGAGGGCGGAGCTTGAGTATCCCACAGGTGAAGACTCTGACTGCGCGTTCTCCCCCTGCTACCTCTCACTGGAGATTGGAGGACTGCTGTGCTTCCTGCGAACTTCCTGCCTGGGCTGCTGTGATTCTGCCCCGGAGCTTTGTGGTGGGTGAGTGCGGCAATAGGGAATGGGAGACAACTGCTGGTATTGGGCGGACGCGGCTCGCAGATAATTATCTAAAGGCGCATGGTATTGCTGCTTTGTCTATACACGCTGGGCGCTGTAGACTTAAGAGAGGAGGCAAAGTTCCTAGTAAAATCTGCTGATCATAAGAGAGAGATAAACAGTGGGGATCAAAAGTTTGGGCACCCCAGGTAAAAATTTGTATTAATGTGCATAAAGAAGCCAAGGAAAGATGGAAAAATCTCCAAAAAGCATCAAATTACAGATTAGACATTCTTATAATATGTCAACAAAAGTTAGATTTTGTTTCCATCATTTACACTTTCATAATAACATAAAACAAAAAAAGGCATCTGCAAAAGTTTGGGCACCCTGCAGAGTTAATATCTTGTACTGCCCCCTTTGGCAAGTATCACAGCTTGTAAATGCTTTTTGTAGCCAGCCAAGAGTCTTTTCAATTCTTGTTTGAGGTATCTTTGCCCATTCTTCCTTACAAAAGTCTTCCAGTTCTTTGAGATTTCTGGGCTGTCTGTCACGCACTGCTCTTTTAAGGTCTATCCATAGATTTTCAATTATGTTGAGGTCAGGAGATTGTGAAGGCCATGGCAAAACCTTCAGTTTATGCCTCTTGATGTAATCCCTTGTGGATTTCGAGGTGTGTTTAGGAGCATCATCCATTTGTAGAAGCCATCCTCTCTTTAACTTCAGCTTTTTCACAGATGGCATCAAGTTAGCATGCAAAATTTGCTGAAATTTTATTGAATCCATTTTTCCTTCTACTTGTGAGATGTTCCCTGTGCCACTGGCTGCAATACAACCCAAAAGCATGATTGATCCACACCATTCTTAACAGTTGGACAGAGGTTTTTTTCATTAAATTCTGTTCCCATTCTTCTCCAAACGTACCTTTGCTCATTCCAGCCAAAAAGTTAAATTTTAACCTCATCGGTCCACAGAACTTGTTTCCAAAATGCATCAGGCTTGTCTATATGTTCATTTGCAAAGTTCCAATGCTTATTTTTGTCGTGAGGACGTAGAAGAGGTTTTCTTCTGATGACTCTAACATGAAAACCATATTTGTACAAATATCTCTTTTATAGTGGAATAGTGTACCACAACTCCAGTGTCTGCCAGATCTTTCTGGAGAAATTGTGCAGTCAAACGTGGGTTTTGAATTGTTTTTCTCACAATCCTGCGAGCTGTTCTGTTTGATATTTTTCTTGGTCTTCCAGATCTTTCTTTAACTTCCACTGTTCCTGATGACTGCCATTTCTTAATTACATTCCGAACAGAGGATATTGACATCTGAAAACGTTTTGCTATCTTCTTATAGCCTTCTCCAGCTTTGTGAGTGTCAACTATTTTCAGTTTCAGATTTCTAGACAACTGGGGTGGTGGCCACTATCTCATAGAAGACCCGCAGTCGCATACAAAAGAACCATCGTTAAAAGATATATTACTTGCTATAAATGGCTTATCAGCCCAAATGGGACATGTGCAGCAGGACATCTCTTTATTACGTGCGGATTTGCACAAAATATCTGCTCGTGTAACTGAAGCGGAGCAACGGATAAGTAATGTGGAAGACTGTTTCAGAAGTTGTTAAGGAAGTTGCAAAATCGACAAAAAATATCTATTCTTTAACTAAAAAGTTAGATGAAATGGAGAATTGACTTGGACAAAACGTGTGATTTATTGGATTCCCTGAAAATGTGTAAGGGAATAACGCAATTGATTTTGTTGAAAAATGGCTTTTGTTACAATTTGGAAAGGAATCTTTCTCTAATATATTTGCAGTGGAGTGAGCACACAGTGTGCCTATGAGACCCCTACCACCTGGGAGACCTCCTCGTCCAATAATTGCAAGGATTCTCCACTACAGAGATAAAGAGATAATGTTAAATAAAGCTAGAGAATGGCAAGAAATCCAATTTAATGGGTCAGGAATCTCAATTTTTGCTGATTTATTAAAGCGAGGTCCAGAGACAGCAGCTTTAAAGGGGTATTCCGGGCAAAAACATCTTATCCCCATCCTAAGGATAGGGGATAAGATGTCTGATTGTGGGGAGCCCGCTGCTGGGACCCTCCCGTGATCTCCCTGTAGCACCCGCATTCTATGAATCCCTCTATTCATGTCTATGGGAGGGGGTGTGACGGCCATCACGCCCACTCCCATAGACATGAATGGAGGGGGCGTGGCGTGACGTGACATCCCCAGTCCCGGAAACCCGGTGGTTGCTGCAGGGAGATCGCTGTGGTCCCAGCAGCGAGCCCCCCGCGATTAGACATCTTATCCCCTATCCTTTTTGGATAGGGGAAAAGATTGTTTTGCCTGGAATAGCCCTTTAAATTCTCAGATATAAAGAAAAGGCTTTGCTCAGCAGATTTATCCTATGCTATGTTATATCCAGCACGTTTGAGAATAATATTTGAATGATCTACACTTTTTTGATAACCCATAAAGATGTAAATGACTGGCTAGAACAAAATGAAAGTCTCTTGCGCTCATAGCGAAAAATAGTATGATCGGAATATATATGTAACCCGGGAGACTACGAGCAATTTTCTTCTCCTACCTATGTTTATTGCCGGTATTCAGGCAGAGTGGTCTGATGCCTTCCGCTCTCCAGGGTGGAGAGCTGATTGTGGGTGGGTTGTTAGTGTTGCAGGAACTTCCCCCTTTTTTTATTTATTTTTTTATATATTTTTTTAAATTATGATTATGTCTTTTTTCCTTTTTTGCTAAATGGATGAGTTTCTCAATTATAAATTGTAATGTTAGAGGAATACTGTTAAACGAAATGCAATATTTCATGAATTAAAAATTTGTTTTTCAATTTGTCTACAAAGAACGCATTTAACTTCTGATAATTTTCATTTACTGGATGAACCTTGGTTACAAGCACGGTTTCATGCCACTTATACAAATTATTCTAGAGGTGTTAGTATTTTGGCACACCAGAGCATTCAATTTACATTTTTGAAAAGCTATGTGGATGATCAAGGTCAATATGTGGGAATACGGTCTGAGATATACAATATGGAAATTCTATTATTTATGTTCCTCCTCCATTCTCTTCAAGTATAATTGGTACAGTTTTAGCCATTTCCGCACAGCATTCAGGTATTCCTTTTACCACTAATCGGGTACTTTATCAATATTCTAGATCCTATGCTTTGCATTCTCAATGTCAGGTGTCTCCTCAATCGGGGAGGTCCGCCACCAGCTGTGTCCAACACTAGTAGTAGAATGTGGCACCTTCCGACACCTGGAAGTTGGGAAGCTGGTGGTGACCTTTGACCTCTGGAGACACCCCCCCCTGACCTAACCCTAACCAGCACATATTGTGAGATAAAAAAATTTACCTATAGTAAGAGAAATTAATTCTTGGAAACTTAACACCTATTGGTTATATATTGGTTATACCTAGTGGGAGATGATGCAAATTTAAGACTAGAACTTCTTGAATTTTTTCAAATGAAGGAATCTTGTAGAACACAAGGCATTATTTAGGATACAATTAAAGCATTTATGAGGGGGATATTAATTAAAGGGGTACTCCCATGGAAAACTTTTTTTTTTTTTTTTATTAAACTGGTGCCAGAAAGTTAGACAGATTTGTAAATCACTTCTTTAAAAAAATCTTAATCCTTTCAGTACTTTTTAGGGGCTGTATACTAAAGAGAAATTTTAAAAAAGAAATGCATTTCCTCTGATGGCATGATCACAATGCTCTCTGCTGACCTCTGCTGTCCATTTTAGGAACTGTCCAGAACAGGAGAAAATCCCCATAGCAAACATATGCTGCTCTGGACAGTTCCTAAAATGGACAGCAAAGAGCACTGTGGTCATGACATCAGAGGAAATGCATTTCTTTTTTGGATTTCTCTTTAGTATACAGCCCCTAAGAAGTACTGGAAGGATGAAGAATTTTTAATAGAAGTCATTTACAAATCTGTTTAACTTTCTGTCACCAGTTGATTAAAAAAATTTTTTCCACGGGAGTACCCCTTTAAAGCTATTGCCCGGGAAAAAAATCTAGAATTTTGGATCTAACCAATAAATGACCTGATGAGGTGTGCAGAATAAACGCTCTCTTTATTGAAGATCCAAATGAGATTAACAAAAAAAAATTTCGGTTTGCTCTGTGCCTTCATCTTATGCATGATGCTAATAAGAGTTATGATGCTGAAACAGGTATTTTATACAGAGGGAGAATTGGTTGGTCGTATATTATCTAGGATTTCCAAAGCTCCAAAACCCCTCTATAATCCAATCACCTAAAGCTAGTGTTAGGGGTATTGTCAATACCAACTCTGATGAGTTGAGCTAAAAAAAATTCTGAAGGAGGCAAAATAATCCAAACTAACAAGAGCAGCAGATTAGGAGTGTTTGGAAGCTCCCATAACTCTAGAAGAATTGGACATAGCAGTTGAATCTGCAGCAAATAATAAAGCGCATAGATGGATTGCCATTAGAGAGTGATAAAATTTTTTGGAGATATACTGATCCCTAAGCTATTAGAGGTCTTTAATGATGCTTTAGAGGAGGGGAATTTGCCGGTATACATGCGAGAGGCGGTTATTTTAGTCATATTTAAAAAAAGATAAGGATCCTTTACAGGCTGATATCTTTATTATGTACCGATGTGACATTTTTGGCTAAAAGACTTGCCTCCCAATTAAATAAGGTTATTTCATCAATTATTCATCAGGGTCAAACAGGTTTTATTCCCGGCTGCTCTACACTACTAATATTCATAGGGTCTTTATAAGTATACAAATTCCTCCGGATTCTCCCACATAGAGTCATTTCACACAGTGAAATGCTTTTTTTTTTTTGCATCAAGAGAGAATATGGCCCTATCTGTGGGCAACTCTGGAGGTATTGGGTTTTGGACCCAGATTTATTTCCTTGGTTAAGTTACTATATAATAACCCCAGTACCAGAGTTTGTGTTAATGGGGAGGTTTCTTAAAATGTTATTCTTTCGCTGTACCAGACGTATGTCCCCCGTCACCGCTCTTATTCGCATATTCAAGTAATGAGATACATGGGTTTAAATATGGTTCATATATGAATAAGATTGCGTTGTGTGCAGATGATGCATTATTATTTTTAAATGATACAAGTCCCTCACTATCTGCATTGATAGAACTTTTGAATAAATATGGCTCTGTCTGTCTAGTATCTGTCTTAATTGGAATACATTTTTTCTTATGTTGTAAAGGTTAATGTAAATACCTCTATAAAATGTGTTTAGTCAATTTAACAATTTGGGTATCAAAATTACTTCAAATTGAACCCAATATGAATGCTTAAATGTAACCCTTTTTTAAATAATTTGAAACTTCCTCTTTTTGTTGTAGGAAGAATTAATCTTATAAAAATTGTTTATATGCCTCAACTTCAATATTTGCTTAATAATTCCCCAGTTTGGCTTCCTGTTGGTTTGTTTCAAATAATAATTAAAAGGGTTCTCCAATTTAAGGTGATTTTAGTACGTACCTGGCAGACAGTAATGAACATGCCTAGGAAGGATCTGCGCTTGTCTTGGGGCTAAATGGCTATGTCATGAGATTACCATAACACTGTGGCTAGCTTTTTGTGAGCTCGTATTTCCTGTTTCACTTTTTTCTTTTTTTGACTACAAATCCCACAATTCCATTTTTCTCCCTCCCACACATCAGCCTCCCCACCCATTGAAACAAAAGACCTGTGGTTTTCAATCAGGGTTCCTACAGCTGTTGCAGTTGATCTCTCTCCCACCAAGCGATCCCTCTACCCATTGAAGCAGACATGCTCCCTGTCATCAGCTCACTAGTGAGTCAGGTCTCGGCCGCATTGCAAGATGGGAAAAATCCGAGACAACAGTCATTTTGTATGCTGTTAAAAATAAATACTGGGGTGAAAATCACAGAAGAATTGTGAGAAAACCATCACACACAGGTACAGATACTATATTATGAACTACACTAACTTTACAGCCCCTGTAACATAGTCAAATAAAAAAAAAAATTCCTGGAATACCCCTTTTAATTGTCAATTTAGAGAATTGATTTGGAATGGTTGAAAACATAAACTGGAGAATTTACAGAGACTTAAAGATAGGGGGGCTTGGCCCTCGCCAATCCATGGCTTTATTTCCTAGCCTCACAGGGGCAGCATTTAACCACTTAAGGACCAAGGATGTACCGGTACATCCTGAGTCCTTTCCCTTTCTATAATGCGGGGCCACGACGCTATTAGCGGGTCGGGCGTTTTTAGCCACAGGTCTAATAGCGCGCGGTAGTGAACGCGGTGCTGTGCGCTATTAACCCTTAAGTGAAAGTAAATCACTGCCCGTTAGCTCAGGGGGCTGTTTGGGATGTCCGCGGCGAAATCGCGGCATCCCGAACAGCTGTGGGACACGAGGAGGGTCTCCTACCTTGCCTCCTGGTGTCCAATCGCCGAATGACTGCTCAGTGCCTGAGATCCAAGCATGAGCTGTCAAGCGGCAGAATCATTGATCACTGGTTTCCTATGAGAAACCAGTGATCAATGTAAAAGATCACTGTGTGCAATGTTATAGCCCCCTATGGGAGCTCTAACATTGCAAAAAAAAAAATGATCATTTAACACCTCCCCTAATAAAAGTTTGAATCACCCCCCCCTTTTCCCATTTAAAAAAAAGTGTAAAAAATAAATAAAAATATATGTGGGATCACCGCGTGCGGAAATGTCTGAATTATAAAAATATATCATTAATTCGCACAGTCAATGGTGTACGTGCAAAAAAAATTCCAAAGTCCAAAATAGTGCATTTTTGGTCACTTTTTATATCATGAAAAAATGAATAAAAAGCGATCAATAAGTCCGATCAATACAAAAATGGTACCGCTAAAAACTTCATATCACGGCACAAAAAATGAGCCCTAATACTGCCTCATATGCTGAAAAATAAAAAAAAAGTTATAGGGGTCAGAAGATTTTAAACGTATAAATTTTCCTGCATAAAATTAAGGTAAGGAGGAAAAAAATGAAAGCGCTAAAATGGAAAAACCCCTGGTCCTTAACCTCTTAAGGACTCATGACGTACGGGTACATCATGAGTCCGCTCCCGATCTATAACGCTCTATGAGAAACCAGTGATCAATGTAAAAGATCAGTGTGTGCAGTGTTATAGCCCCCTATGGGAGCTATAACATTGCAAAAAAAAAAGTGAATAAAGATCATTTAACACCTCCCCTAATAAAAGTTTGAAACACCCCCCCCCCCCCCCCCGATTTTCCCATTAAAAAAAGTGTACATAAAAATAAACGTGGTATCGCCGCATGTGGAAATGTCCGAATTATAAAAATATATCGTTAATTAAACTGCACGGTCAATGACGTATGCGCAAAAAAATTCCAAAGTCCAAAATAGTGCATTTTTGGTCACTTTTTAAATCGGGGAAAAAATGAATAAAAAGCGACCAATAAGTCCTATCAGTGCAAAAATGGTACCGCTCAAAACTTCAGATTACGGTGCAAAAAATGAGCCCTCATACCACCCCATATGTGGAAAAATAAGGTTATAGGGGTCAGAAGATGACCATTTTAAACGTATACATTTTCCTGCATGTAGTTATGATTCTTTCTAGAAGTACGACAAAATCAAAAATATACTGTGTAGAAACGGGAGCCCCCAAAGGTTACAAAATGGCGTTTTATTTTCAATTTTCTCTCACAATGATTTTTTTTCCGTTTCGCTGTAGATTTTTGGGTAAAATGATGTCATTACAAAGTAGAATTGGTGGTGCAAAAAATAAGCCATCATATGGATTTTTTTGGTGCAAAATTGAGAGTTATGATTTTTTTAAAGGTAAGGAGGAAAAAACGAAAATGCAAAAATGGAAAAACCTCTGGTCGTTAAGGGGTTAACACCTTAAGGACTGAGCCCTTTTTCGCAATTATGACCACAGTCACTTTACGAATTAATTACGCAAAAACGCTTTTACCGAATATTCTGATTCTGAGATTGTTTTTTCGTGACATATTCTACTTTATTTTGGTGGTAAATTTTCGGCGTTACTTGCATCCTTTTTTGGTGAAAAATCCCAATATTTCATGAAATTTTTTAAAATTTAGCATTTTTCTAACTTTGAAGCTCTCTAATTGTAAGGAAAATGGATATTCCAAATATTTTATTTTTCTTCACAAATACAATATGTCCACTTTATGTTGGCATCATAAAATGGACATACTTTTGCTTTTTGAAAAAATTAGAGGGCTTCAAAGTAGAGCAGCAATTTTCTAAAATTTCATGAAAATTGCTAAATCTGAAGGGACAGATGTTACAGAACTACAACTCCCAGCATGCCTGGGCAGTCGAGGCATGCTGAGAGTTGTAGTTTGGCAACATCTGGAGGGCTACTGTTTGGGCACCACTGTAACAGTGGTCTCCAAACTGTGACCTTCCAGATGTTGCAAAACTACAACTCCCAGCATGCCCAGACAGCCTTTGGCTGTCTGGGCATGCTGGGAGTTGCAGTTTGGCCCCCCTAGTGGTTGCCACAGTAAAGATCGTTTTTACTTTCAATTTCAATTCGCCATAGCAACCCCCTGTCCTGCGCTGCCATTGGTCAGAACTCCGTTCTGACTAATGCCAGGGGATAGGAGGAGATCGCAGCTTTGCGACCTCACTCCTATCCTTTAGGCTGATCGGGGCTGTTGCTGACAGCTCCAATCAGCCCTATTTTCCGGGTGATCGGGTCACCAGAGCCCCGATCAGCCCGGAATTGGAGAAAATCGCATGTCTGAATTGACATGGGGGGGTCTCAGGACCCCCTGGGTGATGTGCCAGGGTGCCTGCTGAATGATTTCAGCAGGCATCTGGCTCCGGTCCCCAGCCAGCTAGCGGTGGGGACCGGATTTCCCACGGGCGTATGGATACGCCCTCGGTCTTTAAGGACTCGGAATGCAGGGCGTATCCATACGCCCTGTGTCCTGAAGAGGTTAAAGGGGTACTCCCGTGGAAAACTATTTTTTTTTTTTTAATTTTAATTTTTTTTATCAACTGGGGCCAGAAAATTAAACAGATTTGTAAATTACTTCTATTATCTATACTACAGAGGAAATGGTTTTCTTTTTGGAACACAGAGCTTTCTGCTGACATCATGACCACAGTGCTCTCTGCTGACATCTCTGTCCATTTTAAGAACTGTCCAGAATAGGAGAAAATCCCCATAGCAAACATATGCTACGCTGGACAGTTCCTAAAATGGACAGAGATGTCAGCAGAGAGCACTCTGGTTATGATGTCAGCAGAAAGCTCTGTGTTCCAAAAAGAAAACCATTAACTCTGTAGTATACAGACCCTAAAAAGTACTGGAAAGATTAAGATTTTTTTTAATAGAAGTGATTTACAAATCTGTTTAATTTTCTGGCCCCAGTTGATAAAAAAAAAGAAAAAGTTTTCCACGGGAGTACCCCTTTAAGAGGTTGGATAGATATGAATAATACATCAAGCATGATGTCTATTCTACAGTATTACTTTTCCAGTCCTAATCTTCTGAGTGTGGTGGAAAGAGGAGAACTCCTAGTACAAAAACCAACCTGCCCTACTTTTAAAACTAATACAAAAGGTGTGAAATGAAATAAAGCAGATAAGAGGTATTGTAATATATGTGATAAGCCCCCTTGTAGGATAATCCTTCTCTTGTAGAAGTAAAAAAAACTCAAAGGCTTTGATCTATGGGAAAGAACAGGTATATTATGGATGAAAAATGTGTTCAAATTTTGAAGTCTTTTTTTACTGAACTTCAGGAAGAGTTTTTCCTTCCACGTACTTCTTTTTTCAGTATATCCAATTGAGGCATGCTGTGGCTGCTGAACAAAGGAAAACTTCTCTAGTATATCTAAATGATTTAGCATTAAATTTAATTACTGCTTCTATTAGATAATCTGGGTTTATTTCAAGATTGTATACCTTATTACTCAATAAATATCTGGAACAATGTAGAGTTACTGCATTTGAGAAATAGGTGTCAAAAGACAAGATTGTAACCCCGGAACAGTGAGACCCTGTTCTAGAAGCAGTTCCTAATCAATGCTTAGGTGAGAGTGGACGTCTGTCACAAATGTATATCCTGTATAGGACATATCAAACTCCTTCATTTCTTTATAGAATTGGTCTCAAAGAAGATTCAAATTGCCCTCGGGGTTCACGACCTGAGGCCGATACAATTCCATAGCATATGCAGTATATCTGTTTGGAAGAGTACTGGAACTCTATTCTGGGATTGATCCAAAATCTATATGATTTTGAAGTATCCAGGGACCCGGGAATTTGTATTCTTGGCTTTTTAGATGATCTACCTATTCACTCTAATCATAAGATTGCAGTGGGACGTATATTATACTCGGCCAGAAAATGACTTGCCCAGTATTGGAAGTCTAGTACTGTAACAACACTCTCAATTTCTCTCTAAAATAATGCTTTCTTTGAGTTGGGAAAGGGCTGTTTATACTAAAAGAAATAAGATGTCTTTTATATAAAAAATATCTGGTCACATTGGATTGAAAAATATAATTGCTAATTGTATTTCCCCCCCCCCCTTTTTTTATTTTATTTTTTTTTTTATTTTTATTTTTTTATCTTTCCTGCAGCACTAGGGTTTTAAGGTTTGGGGTGGGATATGGGGGGGGGGGGGGGAGTAAACTTTTTATTAGACTGATGAGTCTTTACTGAAACTTTTTTATTTATTTTTCTTCTTGTTGATTGATTTATATTCTGTGAACTATGTATTCAAAATCTGCTAGTAAGATTTAAAAAAATAAATACATTTTTGTGACTCTCCTCATTGCTAGTAAGACCAGTAAAATCATTGCATACACCGAGCCACCGACTCATTGATCCGTTGTAGTAACCTGGCAAATCTCACTGTGCATGCTCATCCTACATAATAAGAACTATTGGAGTCCATATATCGGTGTTTTCCAAACAGTGCTTCTCCAGCTGTTGCAAAACTACAACTTCTAGCATGCCCAGACAGCCTTTGGCTGTCCAGGCATGCTGGGAGTTAAAGCTTTGCAACAGCTGGAGACACACTGTTTGGAAAATACTGCCGTAAATACTTAGCATAGGGCATTTTGAGCAGGGCTCTGGGCACTGAGGACAAGCGGGGCTCTGGGCACTGAGGACAAGCGGGGCTCTGGGCACTGAGGACAAGCGGGGCTCTGGGCACTGAGGACAAGCGGGGCTCTGGGCACTGAGGACAAGCGGGGCTCTGGGCACTGAGGACAAGCGGGGCTCTGGGCACTGAGGACAAGCGGGGCTCTGGGCACTGAGGACAAGCGGGGCTCTGGGCACTGAGGACAAGCGGGGCTCTGGGCACTGAGGACAAGCGGGGCTCTGCTCTGTACAACTTTTAACAATTGTTTATTGCAGACAGTGTATTGTTCTTCTTACAGAAGCACTGTGTTATAAACGTTTTTGCTTTGCTTACTTAATGTTGAGCTTGGATTAATAAAACTTATGTTTTATGATTGATTTTAGACCAGTAGACTAATAGATATGCAGTAACAAAAAAAATGGTCCAACCTGTAGGTATTCTCACATTTCTGAAATTTAGGATTGGGAGTATTGTTGAAATGCAAGTTTTTGAATCCTTTTTAAAGGGGTAGTCTGGTGAAAACCTTTTTTCTTTTAAATCAACTGGTGGCAGAAAGTTAAACATATTTGTACATTACTTCTATTAAAAAATCTTAATCCTTCCTGTACTTATTAGCTGCTGAATACTACAGAGGAAATTATTTTCTTTTTGGAATGCTCTCTGATGACATCACGAGCACAGTTCTCTCTGCTGACGTTATAATAATAATAACGCTTTATTTATTGTTGTCCTTAGTGGGATTTGAACCCAAGTCCCCAGCAATGCAAGGCAGCAGTGCTAACCACTGAGCCACCATGCTGCCCTTAGCACACCTCTGCTATGCATCTGCTATGCATCTGCTATGCATCTGCTATGCATGGTTGCTAAAATGGACAGAGATGTCAGCAGAGAGAACTGTGCTCGTGATGTCATCAGTGTTCCAAAAAGAAAGGAATTTCCTCTGTAGCATTCAGCAGCTAATAAGTACTGGAAGGATTAAGATTTTTTAATAGAAGTAATTTACAAATCTGTTTAACTTTCTGCCACCAGTTGATTTAAAAGAAAAAAGGTTTTCACCGGAGTACCCCTTTAATTCCGAATTGCAGTGATGGTCCAAACATCCTCACTAGCATGCAAGTCTGGGTTATATACATTGTATCATGACCCTTAACTGTTTTGCAGGGCTGACGTTTTGGCATGGCTTCCCGCATCAGCATTCTTCGTGGGAAATATTTATGCAGGTTCCAGGGCTCTGTCACGGCTGGTATGTAACTTTGCTGCATGCTCTGTCCATTTATTCTGGATACCAGTCCGGTTCTCATAACATTTTTTACACCTATCACTATCTTTGTCTAATACTTAGTATAATATATGGATGGATATTTGGTCCGTTGCCGCAATCCATTTTATGTCGATTTTGGTCAGATTTATGTCAACACCTGCAAACAATAAATAACACATGTTTGAAAATGTGTTATGCAGTAAATGCTTTTTTTATCTATAAAAAAAAATGCAGAAGAATATTTTGCTTTGAAAGTTGGCTTTTCCAGAAAAAAATTATTTCCTTTTGAAATAAAAATAAACCATTTTTTCTTTTTTTTTTTTTTTCTTTAAAATATCCCATCTGGTATTTGTTTTTTTTTCAGGGTATTATGTCATGCATACAAAGCCTAAATAATGCCACATTTTATTATGTTATACTAAAGGTGTTGTCTTACTTCTTGCTAGTAAATTACTCCTACAATCAGCTGGGAGACAGTATAGAGCTTGTCTAAGCAAGCCTGACCGATCAGCAAGCCGATGGAGTGACGAGCACCTACCTGATTCTCCTGGATCTATCTGACTTGTGTTAAGATCTTGGTGCGAAGACCCCTAAGTGATGAAACTTTTGACATGCCAGTGTGACATGCAGATGTTCTTTTGAATGACAGTAACACTTTTTAAAAAGAAACTGTTGTAACAGTCGGGATCCAATAAATGACTGTTGTCTGTGTCTGGCCACTGTAGGAGAAATGTAGCATTACATGCTTATGGCTCAGATGAGTGGCCTGTCATTTAATTCCCAAATGTGTCAGGTCTACCATAGAAGAACTGCTCTTACACAGTGGATCTCCTCTTTGGCTCATAGACCAAATAGGTCCTTAGCCAGGGACTACTATCTATTAAAGGGGTACTCCGCCCCTAGACATTTTATGCCCTTAAGATTTTTGATCGCTAGGATCCCACTGTTGGGACCCCCTGTGATCTCGGCTGCAGCACCCCAGATATCCAGTGCAGAGAGCGAACTTCGCTCCGTGCTGGATGACTGGGGATGCGGGGCGGAGGTTTGAGACGTCATTATCCTCCGGCGCTGCACCCAACTCTCTAAGCGAATGCTGGGGTGCAGCAGGGAGATAGCTGGGTCCCCAGCAGCTACAAAGCTATACTTTGGATAGGGGATACGATTTCTAGGGGCGGAGTCGGGGGCAATACATGACAGAAACAGAATTACGGCAATGGTTGGTGGCACAAACGAATGATGAAGATAAAGTTAAAGCAGATGAATTATAAATAGAAACAAAGTACAAAAAAATTACCATAACCATCTTTCCCTTACTCTTTCTTCAGATCTATTCCTGACCAGGAACCCTAACTAGACACCACTAACCCTCACGCTATGTTCACACGGCAAAAATTTCTGCATGAATTTATAGCCAATACACTTCAATGGGATTCTGCTGTCCTATTCACACAGCAGAATTTCTGATGCAGGATTTCCACCGGAGTACCCCTTTAAACAAAAAGAGGAAGACTCTAGGAGACAGAGACAAAAAGTCTGAGCCTTACTAACCTTGGGAACAAATGCAACAAACTGTTTAAAAAAAAAAAAAAAAAATGAAGCTAAAAGAGATAGAAACAAGGGCTGAAAAAGACTGACTTAGAAACTAACTGTGCTGACTAGGAACAACACTAGACTAGATCAATGTACTAGAGAAGTACACCACTGAGTTTTAATGTACACAGCATATGCTACAGTAAGCAGTACACTACAAAAGTCGTAGGGGGAGATTAAAAAAAACGTAAGAAGCGATCTGGGCTACTGCGGCATGTTTCTTCTGCACAGGTTTTAGCAAATCTCCTCTCCTAGCTCTTTAAAGGGGTACTCTGCTGCCCCAGCGTTCGGAACATTTTGTTCCGAATGCTGGGGGCGGGGGTCGTGGTGTCACGCCACACCCCCTCAATGCAAGTCTATGGGAGAGGGCTTGACGGCCGTCACGCCCCCTCCCATAGACTTGCATTTAGGGGGTGATGCATGGCATCACAACCCCCGCCACCCGCACCCAGGGTTCTAAATGAATGCAGGGTGCAGCACATAGATTGCGGGGGTCCCAGCTGCGGGACCCCCGTGATCAGACATCTTATCCCCTTTCTTTTGGATAGGGGATGAGATGTCTAGGGGCGGAGTACCCCTTTAAACAGAGGCTATCCAATAAAAGAAACTTTTCATGCGGCTTTGCCATGTGATAAGCATGATCAGGCTTCATCGTAGGTGTTTGTTTTGTCATAAACAACCTGATTCTTGCTGCTACTATTGCAATGTGTTAATCGTGGTAAGATTTGATTTTTTTTTTCTTTTCTCTTTGTAGCCAATTCCTATATTTTTGACATTGCATAATGCTTCCGAAGTGGTGACTTATGTAGCCCAGAGAATTTTCTACAGAGAGGTGGGGTATTTATTTTATTTATCTAGTAATCTTTACATTTTAAATAATGGTGATAGGTGGGGTTATACAGTCAGGAGTTGTGTATTAGACACATCTCTCAGTGTCAAATAATTACACCCCCTGACTGTATTATCTCACCCATCATAAGATATTCACTCCCATTATTAGAATTAAAGGGGTACTCCAGTGGAAAACTTTATTTATTTTTTTTTTTTTTAAATCAACTGGCACCAGAAAGTTAAACAGATTTGTAAATTACTTCTATTAAAAAAAATCTTAATCCTTCTAGTACTTATTAGCTGCTGAATACTACAGAGGAAATTATTTTCTTTTTGCATCACAGAGCTCTCTGCTGACATCATGACTACAGTGCTCTCTTCTGACATCTCTGTCCATTTTAAAAACTGTCCAGAGTAGGATAAAATCCCAATAGCAAACATGTGCTGCTCTGGTCAGTTCCTAAAATGGACAGAGATGTCAGCAGAGAGCACTGTGTTCCAAAAAGAAAAGAATTTCCTCTGTAGTATTCAGCAGCTAATAAGTACTGGAAGGATTAAGATTTTTTTTTTAATAGAAGTAATTTACAAATCTGTTTAACTTTTTGGCACCAATTCATTTAAATAAAATTCCGCCGGAGTACCCCTTTAAGTTATGCTAATGACATGTATTTGCAAAATTTATTACTTAGGTATTAAAAAAAAAAAAATAAATAAATAAATAAACCTTTTTGAGGTCAGTACCTGTCTGCATTTTTTTACCCCCATGATGAAATGAAGTCATTAAACAGGATATTTAGAAGATAAAGAATGTAAATTGTCTGGAGTTTTAAGCTGCCCAGATCATGTCTTTTATTGCTTAAAACCTTTTGACATGTCCTAGAGAAATGTCGGGGGCTAAGAGTTCAGATCCTGACCAATTGTTAGAACTTGCGAGGAGAAAACTGATTGAGACAGTCCCATAGACTTAAATTGTAAGTTTGTGCTACTTGGCGCATTCGGCTCCCAGCTAGTTCTAGCTATTGGTCGTGGATTGAACACTCACACCACAACCGATCAAAACTTTTGACACGTCTCTACATCATGTCTAAAGTTTTTTTTTTCTTTAAGTGACAGTGCCTATTTATAGGGGTATTCCGCTGCTAGACATCGCAGTCTCCAACTGTTTGTTTAGAACACCGGGTTCCTTGCGCTGTGACTTCCCGATCACTGCCTCCGGCTCAGAGCGTTCTGAACAAAATGTTCAGAACGCTGGAGCGTTGGAATACCCCTTTTAAGTCAGCAATATAAAATCAATAAATGGAACAGAGGCAACCGATGTCAGGTATATAAAAAATGTAACTAGACTAAATAGATAAATGGAGTCTGAGCGTTAGACACATTAGGTTACATAAATGAGAAGAAGGCAATAATGCATCCACATGAAGTTAATATGTCAAGAGAACAGAAATCAAGCATTACGACAGATGAGCAGCTTGCAGATATGTCACTTTAGACATTTACTTTGAGAAAGAAAGGGCAGGAAAGTGGGTGGGGTGCCTGAGGGTCTCTGAGAATATGCTTGCAAAGGATAATGATAAATTATATTACACAGGGGGGAATTGGGGAGGGGGGGGGGGCACATCATGGTTATAAAGCACTGAAAGTTCCTTTCAGCACTGAGATATTATCCTTTTTCCTATTATGCAAACAAGGTTTAATGTTCCCAGCACAGAGCCCAGGTAAGTCCAGGCTGTGTACTATTTACCAAGTAGCTATACTTCGGACTGGGTAGGTGGATGGTGGCCAGTGGGCAGTAAAGAGGACATGGGCTGGATCTACCTGGGCTCTTGCTGTGCTGGGGAACGCCCCCTGGACACACAAGCCTCATTTCCATAATAACAGAAAGGCTTGTATCAGTGCTGGAAAGGACAACGAAGATAAGAAAAAGTATGTACAGAATCCTGATGACTCGCCCTATGTGTTTATTTACACCCATGTTTTTCTGATAATGGGTCGACTTCAAAGAAAGCTGGCAATGAAGGTTTGAGTGAACGGAGTGATCCTTGACAGCATTGCCCCACAATGGGTTCCCCCTCCCCCAATCCCATGGTTCAATGCCCTGTTTCTGGACTGTTTTAAAAATATGCTTTCTCTCTTATTTGAGGGGAGTGGGTGAGGGGCACATTGTGACATCCATTTCACGAGCAGAAAGGTAACACCCAGTTGCTAACTTATTTAGGAGGAACAAAGGAACTGCACAACGACTGAGAAAGATGCTCCAGATTTTTATTTTCATATGGCTATGCTTATCAAGAGATATGACAGATATTTTAGATATTCTGCACCGAATTCTGCACAATTAGAGTATCAGCAATGTAGATGTGATTTTTCAGAAATTGACTTTTTGCATTGTAAATTTTTAAATCTACAACATGGACAAATCCTGATCAAATCCGCACCATCGTATCCAGTGCAGATTTTACTGCTTATTTTCCTAGCCTAGTGTACATTTACACTTTGTAAGGTGTAATGTGGTTTTGTTCAAATTTTGTTAGCAACATCCATCTAGTTTGGCTAAATACATCAATCCTTTATTCCAAAAGGTGATTTTTAATAAATGTTTGTTTATTTTTGCAGCCAAGTTCTTACACACGGTTGTGCAGGTTAGTATCACAATACCTTTTTATTATCACAAATGATCTAATTGTATGATTGCTTAAGTATGTGCAGGATACATAACTTTCAGCAAGTTGAGAATTCTTTCCGCAATCCAGAAGATCATGTTTTTGCAATCCAACAGCACTAGTAGAGCATCTTATGCATAGTCCTAGGGGATAATAAATGCATATGAAATACCAAGTGCCGTGTGCGCAGTGTCCCTTTAGAAATGTAAAGTTCTAACACTTTGAAAGGAAATCTGTCACCAGTGTCACCTGCATTAACCTGTCGGTACCGACAGGTAGTGCAGGTGACACTGGTGACTACGTTACTTACCTTGTCCTGTTCCGTGGTGGGGATCTTCGGTAATCTCCTCCATTAGCATCAGCTCCGGGCCCGGCTTGGGCACGGGCGGAGCTTAGTGACATCACCGCTGCTGTTCTCTAGCAGCCGGACCCAGCAGAAAGCAGCAGAGGTGACGTCACTAAGCTCCGGCCATGACCCAAACTATTGGTACCAACAGGTTAGTGCAGGTGATGCTGGTGACAGATTGCCGTTAAAATGTTGAATGTATCTTTAGGCACATACATTAACGCCTCTTAAGACCTATACTATACTTCAATAGTTTCTGCTGATGGCTATCTTACCTGATTTCCTTATACACATGAACTCTTAGATTGGTTTAATATTTATGTGTCCGGAATGGAGAAAGTTGTTTATAGGGGTCTGGGGCCAAACATTTCTTGTAGCAGCTCTCCTCCAAAGACAAATGGGTCAGGCAGTTGAAATCCAACATGACGGATCTTCCTCTCCACAAACTTCATCCGTTGGGAGAGAGACGAGGGGCCTCCATACCTATTAGGCATTCAGCCAGTACCACCATAAATGGCAAGTTTGGCCAACTTTTCACTAATTTGTATTGGGGGCTTAAAGGGGTACTCCGGCATTAAACATCTTATCCCCTATCAAAAGGATAGGGGATAAGATGTCAGATCGCTGCAGCAGCACCCCACTATCATTACTTCACAGAGAAAGCTTGCTCTGTGCGTAATGACCGGCAATACAGGGGCTGGAACAGTGGCGGCCATCACGCCCCCTCCCATAGACTTGCATTAAGGGGGCGGGCTGTGATGTCACAAGGGGCGGAGCCGTGACGTCACGATGCTCCAGCCCCTGTATCACCGGTCATTACGCACAGAGCGAGTTTGCTCTGTGCAGTAATGACAGGGGTGCTGCAGCGGAGATCCTGGGGGTCCCCAGTGGCGGGACCCCTGCGAATTGACATCTTATTCCTTATCCTTTGGATAGGGGATAAGATGCTAGGGACGGAATACCCCTTTAAGGATGAATTCACCGCTGATTTGTAGCAGAAATTTCTGTGACTGACTTGGTTATTGGAATGGGGCATGCAGAAATCTGTTTCAGTTGCAGACGTTTCTGAAAGAAATTTGCTTCATTTTAATTCGCCCTAAGTGTACATTCATACATACTCTACCTTCTATGGATTTTCTGCTACAGATTTAATGCTGTTAAATCGATACAAATAAATAGTTGAACATAGCATGAGATCTGATGCATCACATCCACAGCAAATACGGTTTGTGTGAATATATCCTTAACCCTTCGACGATACAGGACGTGCATGTACGTTCTGGTCGTTGCAGTCTGGGTGTTTAGAGTGCGCTTACAAGCTGAGGCAATTCAGACCCGGTACGTCTCAGCTTCTATTGGTTAGAACTTTAGCTTTGCAGCCCACCATTCTATTAGCTTTCTCTACTACCTGGCAGCACTGTTTACTCATTATGAGGTTGTCACAAATCATTACCCCTAATCTTCCACTGAAGTCTTCACTGACACAGAGCTGTTATCACCTCTCCCCCCCAAGTGAATTATTTTACAGGCAACAATCAACTGCAGGTTTTATTGTTTTGACCACTTAGTAAAGCTAAATTATTTTCCATATTAAAGATTCCCCCAGGAATGTTTACTCTGTTGCACACTATCGTGTCATTGGCAAATGGGCAAAACTTCTCCTATGTCACAAAGTACAAATATAATAAAAAGAATAAGACCCAGTACAGACCATGTGGCCACTACCATTTACAATTACCGTCCGATATCTTACCTTCAGCCAACTGCAAACCCACTGAACTTCCAGGGATTATTGGAGTTTTGTGGGAGCAGGAATGGTATTACCTTTGCTCGCTTCCTGGTGCTCCACCAATTTTTCCACAATGTCATCTCAGAAGTATAACTTCTGAGATGGGGGTGCATTCACGATCATCACATGCGTGTTCCTGCATGCAGTGAGCAATAGCTGCTCGATTATGCGATAACATTGTGCGGCCATTTCCAATGCATGTGGGAAGTTTTATCTGCATAGGATGATTCTGATACAGTACCAGCCCCATCTCTAGTCCCACCGAGCAAGTTATTCTTCTGAGACAACACCGAGGCATAAGTTGAGCAATGTGTGGTGTGGAAAGGTAATACATTTTTCTGCTCCCGGGTAATCCCTTTAAATTCAAATATTTTTGTAACTTCTGTATCTATCAACTCTCTGTGCATCTGTATCTAAGGCACCACCTTCATTCAGCAATGAAGAAAACGATTAAATAAATGCGGACTGTCCTAAAAAAAATAAAAAATTACAAAGTCCTAGATGCATATTCTAAGCTTCTTGAAATGTATCAATATATTATGCTGTACACACAGTCAAAAGGTATATGAAGTGTTCACATAATTTTTATTAGTTCATAATTACATAATACTTCACTAAAATTGGTAAAAAAACAAAGTTGATACACCAGAAGAAACGGGATGAGTGGACACCGTACAGAAAATACAAATGTAGTCACGATGCTTCACTGGTTGTAAGGGTCAAAGAAGCAATAGTAATTATTGGGTGACTTAATCAATACATCCGACAAATATGAAATATATGATTCTGCAAGTCCTCATGAATACCGTAATACCCAAATAATATACAGTGGGGATCAAAAGTTTGGGCACCCCAGGTAAAAATTTGTATTAATGTGCATAAAGAAGCCAAGGAAAGATGGGAAAAATCTCCAAAAGGCATCAAATTACAGATTAGACATTCTTATAATGTCAACAAAAATTAGATTTTATTTCCATAATTTACACTTCTACACACACAAATAACAGAAAACAAAAATATGGCATCTGCAAAAGTTTGGGCACCCTGCAGAGTTAATATCTTGTACTGCCCCCATTGGCAAGTATCACAGCTTGTAAATGCTTTTTGTAGCCAAGAGTTATTCTTTCGATTCTTGTTTGAGGTATCTTTGCCCATTCTTCCATACAAAAGTCTTCCAGTTCTTTGAGATTTCTGGGCTTTCTGTCACGCACTGCTCTTTTAAGGTCTATCCATAGATTTTCAATTATGTTGAGGTCAGGAGATTGTGAAGGCCATGGCAAAACCTTCAGTTTACACCTCTTGATTTAATCCCCCCCGTGGATTTCGAGGTGTGTTTAGGATCATTATCCATTTGTAGAAGCCATCCTCTCTTTAACTTCAGCTTTTTCTCAGATGGCATCAAGTTAGCATCCAAAATTTGCTGAAATTTTATTGAATCCATTTTCCTTCTACTTGTGAGATGTTCCCTGTGCCACTGGCTGCAATACAACCCCAAAGCATGATTGATCCACCCCCATGCTTAACAGTTGGACAGGATCTTTTCATTAAATTCTGTTCCCCTTCGTACCTTTGCTCATTCCGGCCAAAAAGTTCAATTTTTACCTAATCGGTCAACAGAACTTATTTCCAAAATGCACCAGGCTTGCCTATATGTTCATTTGCAAAGTTCAAACGCAGATTTTTGTGGTGAGGACGTAGAAGAGGTTTTCTTCTGATGACTCTTCCATGAAGACCATATTTGTACAAGTATCTCTTTATAGTGGAATAGTGTACTACAACTCCAGTGTTGCCAGATCTTTCTGGAGGGATTGTGCAGTCAAACCTGGGTTTTGAATAGTTTTTTTCACAATCCTGCGAGCTGTTCTATCTGATATTTTTCTTGGTCTTCCAGATCTTGCTTTAACTTCCACTGTACCTGATTACTTACATTTCTTAATTAAATTGTGAACAGAGTATATTGACATCTGAAAACTTTTTGCTATCTTATTATAGCCTTCTCCTGCTTTGTGAGTGTCAACTATTTTCAGTTTCAGATTTCTAGACAACTGCTTAGAAGAACCCATGGTGCTGATTGTTGGGGCAAGGTCAGATGAGTCTGGGCATTTTAAACCTTTGAGACTGACCTGATCTTCCCGGATGATGATTGAGAACAATCCAAGACACTGGCAGGTCTCAGCTTTGCAAAGGGGGCAGTGCGTGCTATAAATTCTGCAGGGTGCCAAAACTTTTACAGATGCCATTTTTTTGTTTTCTGTTATTTTGAAAGTGTAAATGATGGAAATAAAATCTAACTTTTGTTTATATATTATAAGAATGTCTAATCTGTAAATTGATGCCTTTTGGAGATTTTTTCCATCTTTCCTTTACTTCTTTATGCACATTAATACAAATGTTTACCTGGGGTGCCCAAACTTTTGATCCGCACTGTACAGCTAAAGAAGAAATACAAAGTGAGCAACCTTTTTTTTTTTTTTTTTTTTATATATTAAACAAAACCTAATTTAAGTGTTAAATCTTATTTTTGTAGTAACCGATTAAGCCACTGTAATGAAAAGGCATGTTTTCCTTGGATAATAGCCATTAGCCTTGGAAAAAACAAGAAACTGCTTACAGAACAAAACAAAATATATAGCTGAGGATGGAGCAATAATCTGTTAGACAAATAGGAGTCTAAGTATACATTTTAAATAAACTGTTCCTTTTAAAGAGCTACTAATCTTAATATATAGACTTGTTAGTATATAGCAGCTGTTGTCTACATCCACGGTTGTGTACCTAAAATTTGATTATTGCAACTATTCACGTTTGGAATGTTTCATTGAACAACTTCATCCTCGGCAACCTAGGTTTCTCTGTAGTAAGTGAAGGAATGTCCCCCTAAAGCAGTGCTTCTCAATTATTTTTTGTCATGCCCCCCCCCCCCTAGGAGGAACAAAACATTTCGCGCGACTGTAAATAGTATCATTTGTCTATAAAATTGTTATAAGTACACCTCTGCATAACACTGTATCCTTATTAACGTTTTTGAGGCTCTGTACACTGATGACAAGCGGGGCTCTGTACACTGACGACAAGCGGGGCTCTGTACACTGACAAGCGGGGCTCTGTACACTGACGACAAGCGGGGCTCTGTACACTGACGACAAGCGGGGCTCTGTACACTGACGACAAGCGGGGCTCTGTACCTGAGTACAAGCGGGGCCTGTACGAGAGAGAGCAGGGCAGCGGGCGCACTGCTCGGTGGTACAGTGAACTCCGACATGGTGGGCTGCTGCGCTTAGAGGTGAGGTCACGTCACCCCAGTGACGTGACCTCACGTCTGAACGTAGCGGTGCGCCACGCCGCAGTTCAAAGCGCCTCTCCCAGGCAGCCACACTGACAACCCAGGGCCGTAAGTAAGATCCAGCCGTAGAGTTGCTAGGCAACCGACGCCGTGTGGGATGCCACTTGCGAGTGAGTCAAGGCCCCCCTTTACGGAGCCTCGTGCCCCCCCCTGGACCCCAAGGCTGTGTGCACACTGTTCTTTGGCTATAAAATGGCCCTTCACATCCCATCTTTAGTAATGTACTGAGTAGATCATCCTCCAGCACAATAATGGCCTGTTTAGTCCAATGTACTTTCACCAGTACTATTTCATGGCATAGCAGAGAGGAGTAGGTGCTAACCTGTACTTGGCAAGGAAAGGAAGTAATTATATGAGAACTGTTGACACCTAACCCAGCTCTGGACCCTCCCCACTGAAATGAAGAGCATGAGAAATATCTGTGCAACATAAAGAGGACTCTCAGGGGCTTAGTAACTACAATGACAGCACTAAAATCACCTTGTCGCCAATATGAAGGGGTAATGTAACACAGCAAGGTTTAAAAATTACTTTGAAACCCCAGGTACGCATTAGACTTATGGACAGGGAGACGTCCTTCCTTTTACATGCTGGAAAATGCCTGACTGCTAGTGAGACCAGATGTTCTCCTACATTGATATGTGTGATTGATTTGCATTTGCCATGGATTCATGCATTGGTGCCAGCCTAATAACATTTCCTTTGGCAAACTTTTACATCGGCTTTGTATATTTTGAAGAATATTAGATTGTTGTAAACCTATTTTGCTTTGTATTGTTCGATGTGTCAGTTTCAAAAGTTATAGTTCTTATATGTATTTTTACCTCCCAGTGTCACACTGTTGCTGATCTCAGCTGGATGCCTTCCAATACATGACAAGCAGGTAATGCTCCTATGTTTTTTTTTCTACTGTCGGTTGTGCAGGACTTCTATTGAATGGAATTTTGCAGGTATTTCTAGGTGCTCTTTCTAGTTCAGGCTCACTGTGTAGCTTTTTGTTGTGCACATCTACATCTCAGTAATACACTGTAATGTTTTTCTACTTTCATAACCCATATTGCTGCATCAGCTCAGGATTTTTTAAAGAGTACCTGTCACCAAATAAAACTTTTTTAATATAGTGTTCCTTGTGTAATTAGCAGACACTTTCCCATTCACATGCTTTTTAAATTATCAACATAAATATGTTTAAAATGTAATGGAAAAAACAGCCACTAGATTGCTCTGTTCTGTTCCCTGCCACAATTAATACAGTGAGTTAGGTCTCCTCCCAGCCTGGCAGGAGTCCAAACTCAGGAAATGTTTCTCTGCACTGAGCTTGATTGACAGCTCCATAGAGCCTCACTGAAATGCACAGAGCCTCACTAAAACATGCATACAGCCTGAGGTCTACTATTCATCACAGCACTACAAAGATGTGAGGACAGAAGTGGTCCCCCAGCAGGCTTCAGTGATGTCATGCCTGCTGGGAAACACCCACTTTCTCCTGCTGGGAGATTGCACTATGTGAGCAAGAAGAAAGGTATGATACACAACTTTTTAAAGCTCTGAATTTTTTTTAATGGTGGGAGGAGTGTTAGGAGTAGTTAGGGAACATAGCCTGAGGTAGTTTAGAAAAGTTTATTTTGGTGACAGGTACATTTTAAGCTTGGTATTTTTTTGCCCTTTTCACCATGTGCTGTTTATTTTTTAAGAAGTAAAAATATTGCAACATGCCCCACTAAGTTTGTTAGTGTGTTTCAGGTTTCTCAGGTATTAAGTTCAAGATTTTTTATTTTTTTTTAGACTTGATGCTATTAAGATAATCTGGATATGCAAAACTAGTGCTGCAAACGCTCCCCTCCTACCCACTGTTTGATCACTTTCTCACCACTGGAAACTACATTGCTGTACTTCCTAAGTACAAAGTCGCACCCTACTCAGTCCTTACTGTCCCCTCTGCCGAGATGGTTCTTTTCTGTCACTGCAGTCTGCTGTGTGACATAGAAGAGAAGATGCTACCGCAGGATCATCTGCTTCAGAACAGTAAATTACTGTTTACAGATTAATAATATAGGAAATTGACTGCCGCTAAGTAAAAGGAGCATTTTCACTGGACAATAGTTAGGGACTTGTGTGACCATTTATTTTCATTAGTGTTTGCAGTACATCCACATGAGTTGTGCTGCCAGCTAAAGATATCATCTTTTTATGTAATCCATTCATGTAAAAGGGTCGTAATGGTGGTTTTACACATGGCATGTTTTTAAAAGGGGTACTCCGGTGGAATTTTTTATTATTATTATTTTTTTTTTATTAACTGGTACCAGAAAGTTAAACAGATTTGTAAATGACTTCTATTTAAAAATCTTATTCCTTCCAATACTTATCAGCTGCTGTATACTACAGAGGAAGTTGAGGTGTTCTTTTCAGTCTGACCACAGTGCTCTCTGCTGACACCTCTGTCCATGTCAGGAATTGTCTAGAGCAGGAGAGATTTGCTATGGGGATTTTCTCCTTCCCTGGAATGTTCCTGACACGGACAGAGGTGTCAGTAGAGAGCACTGTGGTCGGACAGAAAAGAAGTACACAACTTCTCCTGTAGTATACAGCAGCTGATAAGTACTGGAAGGATAAAGATTTTAAAACAGAAGTAATTTACAAATATGTTTAACTTTTTGGCACCGGTTGATTTTGATTTAAAAAATGTGTTTTACACTGGAGTACCACTTTATGGTGTATTCACATGTACAGTGTTCTGTGCAGATTTAATGCGCAGGATTTTATGCTGCAGATTCCAATGTAAACTAAATGACTGAACACAGCTTCAAATCCTGGGCATCAAATCTGTGAATAGACCCTAAGGGTCTATTCACACATACAGTATTCTGCGCAGGATTAGAAGCTGTGTTCAGTCATTTAGTTTACATTGAAATCTGCAGCAGAAAATCCTGTGCATCAAATCAATAACAACAATAATTGAGACATGTATAGAGGTCTTTACTTGGGATTTCTGTAAAGATAACCAGTTAAATGAGCAAAAACAGTCCGAAGTGTTATTGTTAGCTGGAGGAACCCAGTTGTGGCGCTGTCATCGCTGTTTACCCAACCAGCTGTTCCTTGGTGAGGGTAAGACGGACCAAGACCCCTAAAGATGAAATGTACCAGGGACTTCACAGAAGGGTTCTGCTTCTACCGTATGTTTGTTAACATTATTGTTGTCTGTTGTAATATATTTTTAACGAAACTGTAGAAGACCTATAGCAGTATAGGGAAGTGTAAAATGTGAAAACATTGAGACGATAGGAAACATTTAAAGGTAAGATCTTCATAGTGTTAAATCCTGAATTTGTGGTTAAATGCTTTCAATCTGCTTCCATGAATTGGCTTAGTTCTGTTCCCAATATGTGGCTTACCCCACCCCTGGTTTTACTTACCGTACGGTGCTGTAGCCTGATAACTTTGATACTGCTGGCAGATGGCTGTTTTAATACACCTCATGCCTCCACAGACGAACTTTCACCAGAGAGCCCTGAAATGGAGATTTTATTTTGTTTTACAGTACTAAGCGGAGTTCGGAGACTGGTTTCCTTTTACCCAGTGTAATGGAACTTAGAAATCATATTTCAGACATGACCATCTGTATCTTATTCTCTCCCGTGGAGAATCTTTAATTCAGTAATGACTGCGGCCACTGTTGACGTTACATCAGATCTAATGTGCGGTGACAGATTGCTGTATACATGGAGTAGGCTTATTCTCCGCTTGTGTAAATGATCCGTATAGTTTCAATCATCCTAATGCACTTTCATTCTGGGTTTGCTATAATGAATATAATATGGTCTGCTTGTTATTCCGGTCTGTTTTGACTTCTGTGTATACAGTAGCTTTACTGTACGTATAGGAAATATTTTGTTTAAACAACTTCATCATAATGAAACGCAAAGGCGTAATTTTTTTATATACATTAGTTTACAAAAAACTCTAGGCGCAGAAAGGAATAAAGAGACGGCAACTCACCCAATCTTCCTTACTTCTTCTTTATTGATAAGCGATATTCACATCGGGGGGGGGGGAATAGACATGCAAGGGGGTACACGAGAACAGAGGCTACAGCAGCCGTTTCGCACTAGTTGTACTTAATCGGGCCAGAGTCGCCGTCTCTATTCCTTTCTGCTTCTAAACTGGGCATTTCCCGAGACAGGTGTCATCAGAGAGCACTTAAACAGATTTGTAAATTACTTCTATTAAAAAATCTTAATCCTGTCAGTACTTATGAGCTTCTGAAGTTAAGGTTGTTCTTTTCTGTCTAACTGTCTGGAGCCAGTTGATATATATATATATATATATATATATATATATATATATATATATATATATATATATATATATATATATATCAAGTTTTTTTCCTGGAATACCCCTTTAAAACAGATTAGTAAATTAGATAAAGAAATTGGGGCTCGAAGGTCTGTGAATATTTGAAATAAAATTAATTTATTTGTAAAATGTATTTATTAACCCCTTAAGGACCCAGCCATTTTACACCTTAGGACCCGGCCATTTTTTGCACATCTGACCACTGTCACTTTAAACATTAATAGCTCTGGGATGCTTTTAGTTATCATTCCGATTCCAAGATTGTTTTTTCGTGACATATTCTACTTTAACATAGTGGTAAAATTTTGTGGTAACTTGCATCCTTTCTTGGTGAAAAATCCCAAAACTTGATGAAAAATGTGAAAATTTTGCATTTTTCTAACTTTGAAGCTCTCTGCTTGTAATGAAAATGGATATTCCCAAAAGTTTTTTTCTATTCACATATACAATATGTCTACTTTATGTTTGCATTATAAAATTTACGTGTTTTTACTTTTGGAAGACACCAGAGGGCTTCAAAGTTCAGCAGCAATTTTCCAATTTTTCACAAAATTTCCAAACTCACAATTTTTCAGGGACCAGTTCAGGTTTGAAGGGTTTTCATATTAGAAATACCCCACAAATGACCCCATTATAAAAACTGCACCCCCCAAAGTATTCAAAATGACATTCAGTCAGTGTTTTAACCCTTTAGGTGTTTTACAGGAATAGCAGCAAAGTGAAGGAGAAAATTCACAATCTCCATTTTTTTACACTCTCATGTTCTTGTAGACCCAATTTTTGAATTTTTACAAGGGGTAAAAGGAGAAAATGTATTGTTATTTTTGTAGCCCAATTTCTCTCGAGTAAGCACATACCTCATGTCTATGTAAAGTGTTCGGCGGGCGGAGTAGAGGGCTCAGAAGCGAAGGAGTGACGAGGGGATTTTGGAGAGTACGTTTTTTTTTAATGGTTTTTGGGGGGCATGTTGCATTTAGGAAGCCCCTATGGTGCCAGAACAGCAAAAAAAAAAAACACATGGCATACCATTTTGGAAACTAGACCCCTTGAGGTACGTAACAAGGAATAAAGTGAGCCTTAATACCCCACAGGGGTTTCAGGACTTTTGCATATGTAAAAAAATTAAAATAAAATTTCACTAAAATGTGTGTTTCCCCCCAAATTTCACATTTTTGCAAGGTTTAATAGCAGAAAATACCCCCCAAAAATTGTAACCTCATCTCTTCTGAGTATGGAGGTACCCCATAAGTTGACCTGAAGTGCACTACGGGCGAACTACAATGCTCAGAAGAGAAGGAGTCATATTTGGCTTTTTGAGAGCAAATTTTGCTCGGGGGGCATGTCGCATTTAGGAAGCCCCTATGGTGCCAGGACAGCAAAATAACCCCCACATGGCATACCATTTTGGAAACTAGACCCCTTGAGGAACGTACCAAGGCGTAAAATGAGCATTTACCCCCCCACTGGTGTCTGTCAGATCTTTGGAACAGTGGGCTGTACAACATTTTAAATTTGCACCACCCACTATTCCAAAGATCTGTCAGACACCTGTGGGGTGTAAATTCTCACTGCACCCCTCATTACATTCCATGAGGGGTGTAGTTTCCGAAATGGGGTCACATGTGTTTTTTTTTTTTTTTGCGTTTGTCAAAACCGCTATAACAATCAGCCACCCCTGTGCAAATCACCTCAAATGTACATGGCGCACTCTCCCTTCTGGGCCTTGTTGTGCGCCCCCAGAGCACTTTGCGCCCACATATGGGGTATCTCCGTAGTCGGGAGAAATTGCATTACAAATTTTGGGGGGCTTTTTTTCCCCTTGCCCTATACTTTTCATTTTGATAAGAGGTAAACACCAGCATGTTAGTGTAAAAAGTTTATTTTTTTACACTAACATGCTGGTGTAGACCCCAACTTCACCTTTTCATAAGTGGTGAAAGGAGAAAAAGACCCCCAAAATTTGTTAGGCAATTCTGCCGAGTACGGCGATACCCCATATGTGGCCCTAAACTGTTGCCTTGAAATACGACAGGGCTCCAAAGTGAGAGCGCCATGTGCATTTGAGGCCTGAATTAGGGATTTGCATAGGGGTGGACATAGGGGTATTCTACGCCAGTGATTCCCAAACAGGGTGCCTCCAGCTGTTGCAAAACTCCCAGCATGCTTGGACAGTTGTTTTGCAACAGCTGGAGGCTCCATTTTGGAAACATGTATCAGACGTTTTTCATTTTTATTGGGTAGGGGAGGGGGGCTGTGTAGGGGTATGTGTATATGTAGTGTTTTTTACTTTTTATTTTATTTTGTGGTAGTGTAGTGTTTTTAGGGTACAGTCACACGGACGGGGGATTACAGCGAGTTTCCTGCTGCGAGTTTGAGCTGCCGCGCAAAATTTGCTGCATCGCAAACTTGCAGCCTGATACTCACTGTAAGCCCCCTGCCCATGTGAATATACCCTGTACATTCACAGGGGGGGGACCTCCAGCTGTTGCAAAACTACAACACCCAGCATGCACAGTCTATCAGTGCATGCTGGTAGTTATAGTTTTGCAACAGCTGGAGGCACACGGGTTGGGAAACACTGAGTTAGGAAACAGACAATGTTTCCCAACCAGTGTGCCTCCAGCTGTTGCAAAACCACAACTCCCAAACATTCTCAGGTATGCTAAGAGTAGTAGTTCGGCAACATCTTTAGAGCCAGATGTTGCCGAACTACAACTCCTAGCATGCTTGCAGTTGTAGTTTTGCAACATCTGGAGGACTACAGTTTGCAGACCACTAATACAGTGGTTCCCAATCTGTGCCCTTCCTGATGTTGCAAAACTACAACTCCCAGTATGCCAAAACTGTCCAGGCATGCTGGGAGTTGTAGTTCTGCAACATCTGAAGGGCCAGATGTTACAGAACTACAACTCCCAGCATGCCTGGACAGTAAGGACATGCTTAGGATGTGCAGTTTTGCAACATCTGGAAGGGCACAGTGGTCCCAAAACTCTGGACCTCCAGAAGTTGCAAAACTGCAACTCCCAGCATGCCCAGACACCAAGGGCTGTCTGGGCATGCTGGGAGTTGTCGTATACAGGGTCCCAATACAGCAATGCATGTCGCTTTACAGCAACGTGTATTGCTGTAAAGGGCCCGACCGCGGCTGAAGAGGAACTCACCTGTCGCCGCCGTCTTCATCGCCGGGATCCGGGTCTTCAGGGACGAGGTAAGTACCGGGGCCGGTCCCCAGCACTCCCCCGTCCCCCGCCGCGTCCTCCGGGCTTCCTCCCGTCCTCTCCGCATTTCAAGGGGCCGGGCAGGGCAGGAGGAAGTAACCGCCCCCCCCCAACCCCCCCCCCCCCCCTGCGATTGGTCGGTTAGTTAACTGAAGAATCGCAGGGGATATGAGGAGCCTCGCTCCTATCCTTTAGCATGGTCCTGGCTGTCTGTGACAGCCAGGATCATGCAAAATTACCGGGCGGTCGGGTCCCAGAGACCCCATCAGCCCAGTATCGCCGCAGATCGCAAGGGCGATTTCCCTTGTGATTTGCGGCGATCGCGGACATGGGGGCCTACATGGCCCCCCTCGGCATTTGCCCTGGATGCCTGCTGAAGCATTTCAGCAGGCATCCGGTTCCGATCTCTGCCCGGCGCGCGGCAGGGACTGGAAAACGCCAGGATGTACGGGGACGTCCTGGGTCCTTAAAGCCCAGGGTGCGGGGACGTCCTGGGTCCTTAAGAGGTTAATGTATAATTAATAGTAAAAATTATATTAATAGTAAATATTATAGTGGTCTGTGACCTACAGGGCCCTTGTAGGTCAGCTAGACTACAGATAGTGTAAGATAAAATCTGTGTATATTTAATGGAATAAAACAATATAAATATAATGTATTATACACGTTATACTAATTTATACCAAGTGACTTCAGAATTGTACTCCTGGTATAATTAATTGTAGACCGAGTGAATAAATTCTCATCTCATTGCATGTAATAAATATTAGTGCAGATTCTGACAAATACCGATATACTGTAATCCAAGTGTGGGTATAGATATGCAGAGCGCAACAGCACAAGTTGCAATTGTATCCAACTTGTAGTAGTTTGTATCAACTTTCAAGGTAAGTGTAAAGTGAGCTTTCATTCATGCACAAAATCGATCCTGGCTCCTAGGCAGAGAGCCTGCTGCAGGAGACTCAGCCGTCTCACAGTGTAGCAGCAATAAGTGTAATAGACAGTCACGGATCGATGTGCAAATGTTTAAGATAGAATTTGTACCTTGACTAGATGTGTGCTGGTCTTGGTGCGATCCCGGCTCTAGCACAGAGGGCCCACTCCTGGAGACTCGGCCGTCTCCGATTTGGCAGTGATGGTAGTGGGCTCCTTTTGTGTGGACTGCAGCTGTTCTGTGGGTAACGACCAAGCTGTGTCCTAATAATAGGTGCTATGTGCCTGTCCAGTGAAGGAAACAGGAGTAGTAATGATCCTTGGTGCTTTGTCTGTGAGAGGTAAAATTGGATATTGTGGCACTTGTAGTGGTAGTTAAGGCTGGACGCGTTTCAGGTCCTCCTTGGGACCTTTCTTCAGCAGCTAAAAGTAATAGTGGAATGATCATTTCTTAGGATATATATAGTTCTTACTCCTCACTTTTTTGGTTGGGGGGGCGTCACATTCAATTGGTTGGAAAAGGGTGTGGAGAATGAGGAATTGATTAGGCAAACGGAGTGAGTGAAAATGTAGATTTTAATGAAAGGTCAATGTTTATAGAAAAAAAAATATAGACTAAACATAGGGAACTAATATTGTAAATTATATAAAAGTTCAAATTGTGGCAAGAATGGAGACAGAAAAGTAAAGTTGTCTCTAATGCACATGAATACCAACATCAGTAACTAAAATGTTATAATTGTATGCTGCAATATGGCAATAAATGAGCAAACATAGTAATAGAAGCAAACAATAAAAAAAATTATTAAATAAAAAATTGGTAAAAAATTGATAACTAAAATATAAAAAATGTGAAAAATAGAAGCATGTATAAAAATGTATGTACTTATTTAAATTGTAAGAATAGTTGGATTGCTTGTGAATATGGGGTTAATGATGAATAAATATATAGTATAAACTGTATATAAAGATATCGTGATTCTGGATACATTTGTGTGTAATATAGTAAAATGTAGTTAAAAAAAAACGGTTAAAACACAATAAGATTTGTAAATTACTTCTATTAAAAAATCTTAATCCTTCCAGTACTTATTAGTTGCTGAATACTACAGAGGAAATTCTTTTCTTTTTGGACCACAGTGCTCTCTGCTGACATCATGACCACAGTGCTCTCTGCTGACATCTCTGTCCATTTTAGGAACTGTCCAGAGCAGCATATGTTTGCTATGGGGATTTTCTCCTACTCTGGACAGTTCTTAAAATGGACAGAGATGTCAGCAGAGAGCACTGTGGTCATGATGTCAGCAGAGAGCTCTGTGTTCCAAAAATAAAAGAATTTCCTCTGTAGTATTCAGCAGCTAATAAGTACTGGAAGGATTAAGATTGTTTAATAGAAGTTATTAATTTACAAATCTAACTTGTTGGCACCAGTTGATAAAAAAAAAAAAAAAAAATACATTTCCACCGGAGTACCCCTTTAAATGTTCAAGGGTCAGTGTAAATATGTTTGTCCAAATGTATGCAGACTTGGGTGTATAGGTATAATATTTGACTGTATGCAATGAGTTTCCACCTCTAGGCGTTCCAAAGGGTTCAAACAAGAGAGGTAATAGTCCGCTCACCTGGCCTTGCTGCACTGCACAAACTCCAAAAAGAATAGAAAAAGGCAAACAGGTAGCCAGTAGAGATGAGCGAACTTACAGTAAATTCGATTTGTCACAAACTTCTCGGCTCGGCAGTTGATGACTTATCCTGCATAAATTAGTTCAGCTTTCAGGTGCTCCGGTGGGCTGGAAAAGGTGGATACATTCCTAGGAAAGATTCTCCTAGGACTGTATCCACCTTTTCCAGCCCATCGGAGCACCTGAAAGCTGAACTAATTTATGCAGGATAAGTCATCAACTGCCGAGCCGAGAAATTTGTGACGAATCGAATTTACTGTAAGTTCGCTCATCTCTAGTAGCCAGCAGTCACCAATAAATCTGAAGACTCATTCGACTGCTGGTTACCTGTTAATTTCTTCTGTTCATAAGGGTGTCTGGTAGCAAGTGTGCATGCATGCTTGCTTCTAGTGAGTGTGCATGTGTACTTACCTGTTGCACGCAAAGTGCATGCCTGTTCCTAGTGAACATGCATATGAGTGTATGTAATAAATAAGAGAATATACCGGTATGTTCCTCCGTGTGGTATGCCATCTTTTTTTTTAATGAAATGATTTTAGAAATAAATAAGCAGTATGTATTTTTCTTTACAGCTTTTGTTTGTCTTGTGCTCAGTGTTTTCCTGGCACTCCATGTGAAGTGGTAATTACACACGCTGCATGTTACACTGCGGGGCTTTTTTCAAAGGAAGCCAAGCGAATGACATTTTTTTTCTCAATCCCCATAAATATTGTGTACTTCATATCAATGCAGAAGGCACCACATGGATTTCCAGTTATTCAGCAACAATTTAAAAACTGCAGTTTCTGAACATTTACCAGAATACAAGAGCATTTGTCTATAATTTCCACAAGTTCCATGCGGAGTTATAATATAAGTAATGAAGCTGGTTACGGTGAAGGCATGTGTGAGAGGGGGCTCTGTTATAGTACTGGAAATCAATCTGTCCAATTAGGGAAACTCTGTGCAGTCATGAATTGTGCGCTGACTGGCCACATGTTCTGTTGCATATGACAGTCCTTTCTTTCTACGTCTCAAAATACCAGTGCTTATAATAATATTAAAGGTTCTGCATATTTTCATCAATACCATTGCTAATTTATCTTTTATCAATGGATCAATGGATTCTGCATTAGGGTGCGTTTACACTGAGTAAATCAAGAGTAATTCACGCCGGAAAATTTACGGGCGGAAAAAAGAATTCTATTTTCGGTCGGAAATGGAGGAGAAAGAAGTGAAGGGTTTTTCAGCCATTTCCATGCGAATACGATGTCGGGCAGAATTTTTTTTTTTACCATTGACTTCAATTGATTTCTGCTAGCGGATTCTGCTTGAAGAATGACCATGTTCTTTCTTCAAGTGGAACGGAATTCAGTGTCGGAATTCCGCTAGCAGAATTTCTGCAGTGGGAACAGGACAGCGGGAAAAACATTAAAGTCAACGGGCAGAGGAGATGTGAATTAATTTGGAGCGGAGAATTCAAGAGTAAATTCCTCTTGAATTACTCCGTGTGAACGCACCCTTAGGGGGTGCGCTCTGTTTTCATGTCTTTATGTGTTTAGAATTTAAAGGGGTACTCCATTGCCCCAGCGTTCAGAATGCTGGGTGCAAGGGGAAGGGGTCATTACACCACGCCCCTCAACGCAAGTCTATGGTAGGGGGCGTGGCGGATGCCACGCCCCCTACCATAGACTTGCATTGAGGGGGCATGGCTTGACATCACGACCCCCACACCCAGCGTTCGTAACAAAATATTCCGAATGCTGGGACAGTGGAGTACCCCTTTAAGGAATATACTGACCCATGGCATGTCAAAACTAGATTTTTTTTTTAATTTATTTATTTTTTATGGGGGCTGTATCTGGACCACATTAGGATCATTGAGCAAGGAGGGTGCTTTTACACAATACAGTTTTTCTCCGTTTTTTTCTGCGCAGTTTTGAAGCCAAAACCAAGTGTGGATCATAATGAATTAGCTAAAATAAAGAACATGCTACGTCTTCTATACTTACTGTGGAGCTCCTCTAGCATAACAGCATTCAAACGTTTTCTTTTCACTTAAGACTTTAACCTAATTGGGCTTGGACCAGTGTCTCTGTTGTGTTTCTGCTCAATGGATCAACCTCATAAGGAGTAACACAAGGATGGAGGAAGAACGTACACGTACAGTATTCTGCGCGGATTTGAAGCTGTGTTCAGTCATTCAGTTTACATTGAAATCTGCAATCAAATCCTGCACATCAAATCTGCGGAGAATACTGTACGTGTGAGTAGACCATTAAAGAAAAAAAACACTAACACAGATTTTGTGTTTGGGTACAGGCACACATGGTAGAAAAGCAGGGAATTTTCTATAACTGAATGTCCACACCAAACCATGTGATTAATGCCCAGGTTTCCTATACAAAGTGCACCAGAATCTTGGCACAAGTTGCACCAAAAAACTGGCTTACCTACTGTGCACCAACATTTATTGCGTGTTTTTAGACACTTGTTGTATACAACAAAGGGTGTGTGACTTTAACAATAGAAGGTACAGCCTAAGATGCAACACTGTGCACCAAAATTGTGCAACGATTCTGGCACAGTTTAAGCCAACTAATAGTTGGTCTCCAGTAGACTAGACACTAGATTGAGAGCACTAGATTGAGCAGACAGTCTGAGCCACATTGATAGATCTGGCGCACGCATAGATTGTCTCTTCTATGTTTACCTTATCTAAGAATTAGACTGTTTTAGTCTTGGCCATTGTATTTGAACTTTACTATATGTGGAAACAGTGTTTCTGCAGATTTATGCTTCCTCACTTAATGGGGTTATCCAGTATTAGAAAAAACATCTGTTGCAGAATATCTAATTTCACAGCAGACTATCGCTTCAGTGCTCCTCGATCTGACATTGTTCAGCACATGACAGCATGCTGTAAACAGCAATTTCTCCCTAAATATTCCAATAAGATATGTTTATGACAGAAAGATGGTGATGTAGGCTGTAGGGGCTGGATGTGGTGACATCCTGCTGGGGGTGGGATGGACTATAAAAGAGCTACACAACTTCCTGGCCTGTCAGGGAAGAATTGCACAAAAGCATGCTAAAGCCAGTACAGTTTGTAACAAAACTACATTACTAGGTTATATATCTTGAGGTGATAGTCTTATTTAAAGATAAGCTGAGCGCTAGTTCACCTGCATTAAATCCATACACTGGGTTATAGTGCGGGAGAATGGCTGTAAAAAGAGGGATTACTCCTTTTTAATTGAAGGTCTTCCCGTTTACATGTCTGTAGCTATTACACTCCTGTGTGCAATGGAGGCGGGGAGCCGACTCGCTGAGCTTCCCGGCCTTCTCCATATTCACTTCCCAGCCCGCCCCTCTCTCTGTATATGCAAATTCATTTACTATCCTGCCGGTGGGGGTGAGCGACACCCGGAAGGCAGCGCCCCTGCACTTTGCAGAAAGCTCACCTCTACCGGTAGGTAGATGATTTACTTATATAGTAATAAAAGTAATTTAGCTATGTGTTTATATAAATAGTTATATTATAAATCCACAGTCAGATTAGAGAAGCTTCAAGTTATACAAAATGCATGAATCTTGTTACAAATCTGTTATATATACAGACTAAACAGTGGTCCCTCAGGTCACAATATTCATATATTACAGGATAACCATTGTATGTTGAGACCATAACTTTATGGAAACCTGGTAATTTCCATAAATAGAAAATAGAAAAAAAAAGGGATGAATAAAGAACAAAAATGTTGGCAACTCATACCAATCGATAAAGCAAGTCCTTACATATAAAAGTAATAAAGATCTGCTAGAAGCTTAAACCAATGTCTATGTAGAGGACAGGAGCTTTTTCAGGGTCCTCTACAGTATACACAGTGTCCCAAAAAAGAAATTTAAGGAGCCGTCCTCACCTGATGTCCAAAGGAGCAGCTAAACCTGGCACAGGTAAATAGTACAGAACATGTAATACCTCCCTGTACTGTAGGGGGCGCTACCAGACAACCATTCAGTGCATGTACTTCAGTAATGGTGTTTTTTTTACCAGTGAATGCCCATTCTAATTGGTCAGCTCTCCAGCCATTGACACATTTTGCAGATATGAACTGTCCGTAGAACTGTATGTTGAGTCGGGTTTCAAGTTACAATGGTGCAGAAAAGTCAATTGTATGTTAAAAATATGATAACCTGAGGCCATTGTTACAGATTTATAAGTAATGTAATATTTCAATCTACTTTTCTTTGTAGTTTGATGTAGACGGTTATTTCTGGGCTCTCATTCACCTGGCTTGCTCAGGTAAGTCAGAATAATTATAGTGTACTGAGAGAATACTACTACAACCATGTAATCCATGTGATAACAGTATTTGGTCTACATAGTAGTCAGGAACTTCCTCCCGCAGGTGTAGTGGAAAGATATTCAGTCAAATTAAAGGGGTTATCCAGGAAAAAACTTTTTTTTTTTAATATAGATCAACTGGCTCCAGAAAGTTAAACAGATTTGTAAATTACTTCTATTAAAAAAAATCTTAATCCTTTCAGTACTTATGAGCTGCTGAAGTTGAGTTGTTCTTTTCTGTCTAAGTGCTCTCTGATGATACCTGTCTCTGGTACCGCCCAGTTTAGTAGCAAATCGCTTCTACTCTGTGCAGTTCCCGAGACAAGCAGAGATGTCTGCAGAGAGCACTGTTACCAGACAGAAAACAACAACTCAGCTTCAGCAGCTGATAATTATTGAAAGGATTAAGATTTTTTAGTATGTCATTTACAAATCTGTTTAACTTTCTGGAGCCAGTTGATATTAAAAAAATATATATTTTTCCTGGAATACCCCTTTAAGCTTCAATGTCATCGACAGACCCTTTATGGTTAGGGTATCTATAAGTGAATGTTTGTGCAGCTGTACTGAAGAAGGATGTGAGCCCCCTCCATAAAGCACTCCCTACATTCATAGGGCTGTCCAGTACCACATTACCCTTTATATTTCTATGTCCCTTTCTTGAAGTAAAGTCAGCAGAGTATCATGGTACCTTGTCCCATCTTATAGATGAAAGGCGTGACCTTGAGTGATATCATTGCTAGCACACAGAATCATATAGAGTGACTATGCTGTGTACATTTTCATCACTTCCACTTTTTACCTTTTATCAGGATGTTACAAAGTATTTCAGAAGTCTCATAAGACAAGTTTACTAAGGTGAGTGGTCAGTTTTTTCCATTTCCTTACCTGCCTTACATCCAGAAAACTTAGACAGCGTCATGTAGAACACAACTTTTTTAGGCCATTTCTTCTTTTTTTTTTTTACAGTGACCTCGATCAGCAATATATTAACTATGTTTTCAGGTATGTATAACATTTCTATAGTTCCGCTATTGTGTAAGTATTATTATAAGTAAATTCATTTTCATAGCATTGCTTCTATTGGCAAATACTACAGCGGACAGAAAGAGTTACATGGTTGCAAATGGGCTGCATTATGGCTTTGTACAGGGAGCAAGACTGGCAGTCCAAAGCCCTTCCAACTCTTAGAGCATGTTCACACATGAAAAAAACACTCCAATGGTACAATGGTTTGGTACAATTCCGCGCCAAAATGCACAAAAAGCCACGCCAAATGTACAGCAAGAGATTTTGGACCACTCTCTTTAATTTCAGTGGACACATAAAAATAAGGCCACAATATAAAACAATGAGCGATTTGTTTTCAAGTATGGTTTCTAAGGTAAAAAAAAAAGCACTGTTTTTGCTTAAGAAACTAAAATGATTTTTACTTTAGGGTTTGTTCTGTTTTTGCATCTGCAGATTAGTCCAGTTTGTCTTCATCCTTTATTGGATAGTTACAAAACTTCTGACTTTTCATCACTTCATATACCATAAAAAACGAATAAAAACTGTCCCCCATGTATAAAAAAATTAGTTACAGGGTTCAGTAGAGGATAATTTTAACCATACTACTTTACTTAAAGTCGTAAAATAATACAAAACTTATAAATTTGTGTCAGCTGTATTTTCAGCTCTGAGCTACAGAGACCATTAGATAGCTGTTAGATTATAAATTTAATCTTTACCTTTCCTGGAGCTGATGGTGGTTGTCTTTTTCTATTTCTAAGCCAAGCGTTGAGACGGCAGAGCCGAGCTGCTCAAGTGCCACAACCTGGCACACCACCTTGCTTACCCTTACCTCCCAGCCCCTCAATAGTTGATTGATTTATAGGGCACTGTATTTCTATGAAGGAGGAGCTGGGAGGGGAAGGCGAGCGATGTGGTGTGCCAGGCTTTGGCACTTGAGTAGCTTGGCCCGTCTCCTTGACAGTTGGTTAAGGAATAAAAAGAAGTTTGGCGACCACATAATCTCCAGGAAAGATAGTTTTTGATTTTTTATCATAACAGCTGTCCAAGAGTGAAAACCAAAATATTAGCACTCTAAGGTCAATTGGATTTAAGAACACAGCATAAAATGTATTCCTATCCACAATACACTATTACTGATAGGTCACAGGGCCCTTGTGAACCATTCTGATAATTCATAAACAATAAAATAGCAAATAAAATAATATTGTATAGCAGTGGCGTAGCGTGGGTTGTCAGCACCCGGGGCAAGGCAAGTCATTTGCGCCCCCTAACCCGTGGATTTTAGCACTCGAGTCTCTTCCACTAGATTAGTTAAAGAAACCCTTACCCCCTAAGCACATGTATTGTTTATGAAAATACTGATGTAATTAAAGTAAAATGCATCTAAATACAAGTTTATTTTCACTTTATTGAGTGCGAACATGCATTACACATTCTCCGCTTTTTCAGCAGGTCTATAAATACAAATCTACAAATGTAGTAACCTAGCATAGGCCATGCTATTATATGTCGTCTCACAACAATCGTAAACGACAAAAAATATCAAGAACAAAAACTAAACATAAAATGGAACCATACCCTGGAGATGATCCAAGACTGGGCTAGATGGAGCCAACTTCCTCAACCCTGTACCTCTAATTGTAATTCTTTAATAGAAGTGCAAGATATCAATCTGTATATAATTAGGTAGGCAGTAAAGTTCCCCCACATTAGGTAGGCAGTATAGTTCCCCCACTTTAAGTTGGCAGTTCACCCACATTAAGTTGGCAGTTCCCCCACATTAGATTGCCAGCTCCCCCACATTATGTCGGGAGCTCCCCAACAATAGTAGGCAGCTCCCCAACAATAGTAGGCAGCTCCCCAACAATAGTAGGCAGCTCCCCAACAATAGTCAGCAGCTCCCCCACAATAGTAGCAGTTCCCCCACATTAGGTCAGCATTTCCCCCACATTAGGTCAGCATTTCCCCCACAATAGTAGGCAGGTTCCCCACAATAGTAGGCAGTTCCCCTACAATATTAGGCAGCTCCCCCCACATTTGTAGGCAGCTCAACCCCCGCCCCCCACATTAGGTCAGCAGTTCCCCCACAATAGTAGGCAGCTTCCCCCCCACCCCACAGACATACAGCTTCCAGCCATATACAGTGTATGGCTGGAGGCTGTATGTCTGTACTGCTGCCCCCAAAGTGATCCGGTCACCGCTCCTCCGGCCCAGGGGACATCTACTGCTATGGCCCATGGACCATAGCAGTAGGTGCCGGGACCGGGGGAGCGGTGACCGGAACATTGAAGAAGATGACGCGCCGCCGGTCACTTTCCAGGCCCCGGCCAGCGCGTGTCCTCCTGCGATGATCCTGCGGTCCTTCGTCTCTATGGTTGTATGTGACATCCCGTGCGTACAACCATAGAGGCGGAGAAGCGAAGGACCGAAGGAGGATGCGCGCTGGCCGGGGAATGGTGAGTGACCGGCGGACATCCTTATGTCCCGAAAAGATTTTTCGGGACACAGGGATGTCCGGGATAGGAATACTTCTTTTTATGTGCCCGGGCCGGCTCCCGTGTGTGGCTGCAGGCAGGGGCCGACCAGAGCATATAAAAACGAATACTGTATACTAAAAACCAGGGGGCCTCCAGCTGTTGTGAAACTACAACTCCCAGCATGCCTGGACAGCCTTTGCCATGCTGGGAGTTGTAGTTTCACAACAGCTGGAGGCCCCCTGGTTTTTAGTATACAGTATTAGTTTTTATATGCTCTGGTCTGCCCCCGCCTGCAGCCACACACGGGAGCCGGCCCGGGCACATAAAAAGAAGTATTCCTATCCCGGAGAGCGTGCCCCCCCAGATGTTGCGGCCGGACCCCCCTGCACCCACCACGCTACGCTTCTGTCATATAGACCATCACAATACTACATCTGTCTCTCTATCTTGCTCTCTCCACATAAAGTGATGATATATTTCACAGTGCCATAAACAGTCTCTATTAATCTGTATGGAACTGTAATGAGTCACTACCGTAACCTATCCATAATAATGTAGTGTGGATCTTAATACATATTATTACATAATTTTGCGGTGTGTCCCTAAATCCAATTGACCTTAGAGTGCTAATATATTGGTTTTCTTATTTTTTTTATTTTTTGGGGGGGCACCTTGGGTAGAAGTGTCAGATTAGCCACATAATTGTATTTGTATACATTTTGAGTATTGAGTCTTAACATATCTAACAGTGTCTGCAGCAAATACAGCTGACAAGTTCCCTTTAAAGGAGGGGTTTACGATGTATAAAAACTCAATTTTAGTAGTACACTTTAAAATGTCAAAAATAAAGTACCCTGTACAATTGTGTTATCATAATTCAGACGTGAAAGCCACTTGTGAACTTTACAGCACATTCCTATTTTCCCATGACATTTCTTGATACTTTAAACAGCTCATGTTTATTGTAGAGACATGGGGCCTCATGGGGGACTTATCAAAATCCCACTTAAATTATATTGTAGCATGCACTCATGGGACCCTTGATAACACTGACCTTCAATGTTATGAAGTGCAGTGTGCTTGGTGCTTGTTAGGGCTTATTATCATGATTAATAATAATATATATATATATATATATATATATATATATACACATACATACATACGCACATACATGCATATATATTATTAATCATGATAATAAATAAATTAAAAATAAATAATAAATAGGACAAATACCGTATGTCTTTGTAAACTATGCTAAAAACCAGAACATGTGCTTCTAAGCTCAACACTAAGAATTCTATTAGATAAAAACCATACCAGCCCAGATATGTTGGATCATGCTGTAATGAGCATAAAAAATGTGTGTATATAAAATAAATTAAAATGTTAACTAAGCCATTTAAATGTATTGGCCCCTATTTATAAATGGAAAGGGGTGGGGGTTACCAGAATTACTGTAGATCCAGTAAATGAAACCCAAGTCTAAATGATATCAAAGAGCGCAATTTTTTCCTACTGTTCATGTTATTTTAAACCTTACAGCTTTTTTAGTAGAACTAGAATTCTAAATGCCCAAAGGGAAATCCTTTCTAGAAAATTTTGATATAGCCCTGTATAAATGTTTTCTCTGTTTCCTGTCTCTGGTTAAATGGCTGCCCTTGCAAGTCATGTAGAATGAAGTTATGAGGTGATATCACAGTGGGCGAATCAGTTCGCAGGAATTTCGTTTTAATAGACGACGGGCTGTGCTATTGCTGAGAACCACAGGAATGTGGTAGGATTATAGTAATCAGTAAGGAACTCCTCCAACAGGATCTCGTGTTTAGGAGCGGTATTTTATATTTCAGCTAAGTGATTCTTATTTTTTTTATGGTGAAGTCAATTTGTGAAACACCAACCTAGTTCTTTTTTGTGGAAGTTGGTGTTTTTCAACCAGGAAGCCTCCGGCTGTTGCAAAATTACAGCTCCCAGTATGCTGGGACACCCTGATTGGAAAACGCTGCCATATGTAGTACATTTTAATCATTCTTATGCCTATTTTTATAATGTTCTTCAGATTTCTTATAAAGTCACACAATTTCCTTTAGATATATACATGCTTTGGCCAGACTGTGGTGTTAGACTAATAAGTTATACTAGGATTCACCTAGTATTCATTCATTCATTCAGGGATGAACGACAAGAATGACATGAGTGTCTTTTAAAGGCTCTATTTAGCTGTACTGCAGTATTTACCTTTTCCTTTTCCCCTTTTTTTGTTTTGTGTTTTCACACTTTATTGCTACATTTGTATACATATTTACCTTCTACCCTATATGTCTTACGATTTCACATTGATCCTGAGTTTCAGGTATACCTAATCCTGTGCTCAAAGAAATGCCACCCCACACCATTACTGACCCACTGCCAAACTGGTCATGCTGGAGGATGTTGCCGGCAGCAGAACGTTCTCCACGGAGTCTCCAGACTTTGTCACGTCTGTCACATGTGTTCAGTGTGAACCTGCTTTAATCTGTAAAGAGCACAGGGCGCAATGGTGAATTTGCCAATCTTGGTGTTCTCTGGCAAATGCCAAACGTCCTGCACTGTGTTGGGCTGTAAGCCCAACCCCCACCTGTGGATGTCGGGCCCTCATACCACCCTCATAGAGTCTGTTTCTGACCATTTGAGTGGACACATGCACGTTTGTGGCCTGCTGGAGATCATTTTGCAGGGCACTGGCAGTGCTCTTCCTACTCCCCTTGCACAAAGGCGGAGGTAGCGGTCCTGCTGCTGGGTTGCTGCCCTCCTACGCCCTCCTCAAAGTCTCCTGATGTACTGGCCTGTCTCTTGGTAGCGCCTCTATGCTCTGGACACTACGCTGACAGACACAGCCAACCTTCTTGCCACAGCTTGCATTGATGTGCCATCCTGGATGAGCTACACTACCTGAGCCACTTGTTTGGGTTGTAGACTCCGTCTCATGCTACCACTAGAGTGAAAGCACCGCTAGCATTCAAATGTGACCAAAACATCAGCCAGGAAGCATAGGAACTGAGAAGTGGTCTGTGGTCACCACCTGCAGAACCACTCCTTTATTGGGGGTGTCTTGCTAATTGCCTATAATTTCACAGAAGTGTGATTGACTTGGAGTTACATTGTGTTGTTTAAGTGTTCCCTTTATTTTTTTTATTGATTTATGGGAAGCGAAACTGCCATCTAGATGCTTCCTTCTCACTGAAGCTGGTATTAAATGGTTTGTCAGGTGGTTCTTTTTTAGTTATATGGTACAAATAATATTTAGCTTACCAGTTCTGTGCCTGGTTTCTTTTCCTTGTCTGGTGGTCTTTTGTGTTTAAATATAACGAGAATATAGTAGAAAGCGGCAACTCACTAGGATTTGGAGGGTAAAATCTTAAATACTTCATTTCATACATAGTTAAAATCTGTAACATGACAGCGTGGAGGGGAGAGGAGGAACAGATGTACGAGCTGGTGAGTTGACGCTTTCTACTATATTCTCATTATATTGATGCACAAACTGGACCCAAGGCTTCTCCCTGGGATCCTATGCCTTTCACCTTTTATAGCTTAGCACCTCCAGGAAGCACTTCACTAATGACCTCGGTCCATGTATCATAGCACCGTGACTCATTGTTGCAAGTAGTAGCTTACTCCACACTTTCTTCATATGTATTAATGGTGTTCTTTTATAGTTAGTTTCAAATCTTCCCAGAAGATACTGTTTGTTACTGGCTTCCCGTAACTGGCGCTCACATTTCACTCAGTGTTGTCAGCCATGTTGTGAGCGCCACATCACTTACTCAGCTGTGACGTTTTCTGCTGCACCTCCTTCCAGCTGCCGCTCTGCCCTGCCCTTCATGAATATGGTAATCACATTTGCACTTTTTTTTTTCACTGAGTCATCGGTTGTGGAGTCATTGGCTAATGATCAGCCAATAGCTGTTCAGAACAGACTCTGCAGCACCAATCTTCTTACTTGTTGTGCGCATGTCTGTTCCTTGCTTTGCAGCATCCTTAGAAACTGACTTACTTCTGAGCAGACTCCTGCAGTGCTTAGGGACTACTACTACTCCCATCATGAAACAGGCTAGTTTCCATAATGGTGGTAGTAGTTCCCCGGCTGCTGGAGTCTCCCGTTGGCTGGGGAGGCTACATTAGTATTTGTACTACTACCCCCATCATGGAACAGAGTCTGTTCCATGTTGGGGGGTAGTAGTACAGGGGCTGAAGGATTGATCGCGCCGGGTCTCAATTCTGACACCCGATGCGATCAGCAATTATGAATCAGGGGAGCGAGCGGCATGCTGCGCTACTCTGCGATGTATATACTGTTGAAACTTTCGTTTTTAAATCCCCCGCCGGGAGCTCTGAATGACCGGCCAGCAATTTTTGGTATTTCACAGTGCCCATTTAAGCATTCTACCGTATGATTTAATGTATAATTTTATTTTTGTCAACTTTTCTAAAAGATCTGAAACCTGGAACTAAGTGTTGTGTTGTATTGTCTGATGTTACTACGTATTGTTTAGGTGTTTTGTTAATGTGTTTAAACATTATGATAACAATAAAAAGATTGAAAGAGAGATGCTTCTATGATGTTCACAAGTCAGTAGGGTACGTAGGATAACAAATTCTGAACTGACTTTCTGAAATATCCCTTTACATACTTATGTCTCACCCTTTCTCCATATTGATAAAAGGAATTTGGGGAAATGTAAAAATATATTATATTATTCTTATATTTGTACTCCTAAAAATATATAAAAATAAAGTAGAGAGTATTTAGTAGTAGAATATTTATTTTTGTGTGTATTTGTTTTGCAGTGTTTTACTTTTGGCCTTTGCTTCACATCCTACTGGTAAGTAAAGTATAACATAATTTGTCCCATTGTCTTTTGGGAAGGGAGATCCCTGTGTATTACAGTGCATCGACATGTTGCAGCAGGGAATTGGCGGATGTAGCAAGGAATCTGTGCTGCCTGCCAGTGCTACATGCACTACTGCTACATGCGGATGTCCTGATACACACAGTAATCCCCTGCGCACTGTATCTTATAAATATCAGTGACACAAGCTCGGTTACCATGCTGCACACTGTGACACACAGAGGTTTGGCTGTAGCACAGTGTTTCCCAACCAGGGTGCCTCCAGCTGTTGCAAAACTACAAGTCCCAGCATGCCCGGACAGCCAAAGGCTGTCCGGGCATGCTGGAAGTTGTAGTTTTGCAATAGCTGGAGGCACCCTGGTTAGGAGACACTGCTATAGCAGAGAGAGCATGTGTCAGATCTTTCTGCATGCAAAGCTTGCTTCTTCGGAATTCCCCTTTAACCCCTTAAGGACCAAGCCTATTTTCACCTTAAAGGGGTACTCCGGTGGGAATTTTTTTTTTTTTTTAATCAACTGGTACTAGAAAGTTACTGTAAATGACTTCTATTAAAAAATCTTTACCATTCCAGTACTTTTTAGCACCTGTATACTACAGAGGAAATTCTATTCTTTATGAATTTCTTTTTTGTCTTGTCCACAGTGCTCTCTGCTGACACCTGATTCCCGTATCAGGGACTGTCCAGAGCAGGAGAAAATTCCCATTGCACACCTATGCTGCTCTGGACAGTTCCTTACACGGACACAGGTGTCAGCAGAGAGCACTGTGAACAAGACAAAAAATAAATTAAAAAAGAAAAGAATTTCCACTCTAGCATACAGCTGCTAAAAAGTACTGGAAGATTTTTTTAATAGAAGCCATTTACAAATCTGTTAACTTTCTGGCAATAGTTGATTTAAAAAAATTGTTTTCCACCGGAGTACCCCTTTTAGGACCAGAGCATTTTTTGCACATCTGACCACTGTCACTTTAAGCATGAATAACTCTGGGATGCTTTTACTTATAAATTTCCATATAAAATTCCATTTCATAAAAAATTTGAAAATTTTGCTTTTTTTTTCCAAAACTTTGAAGCTCTCTGCTTGTAAGCAAAATAGACGTTCCAAATAAATTATATATTGATTCACATATACAATATGTCTACTTTTATGTGTGCATCATACAGTTGACAGGTTTTTACTTTTGGAAGACATCAGAGGGCTTCAAAGTTCAGCAGCAATTTCCAATTTTTCACACAATTTCCAAAATCTGAATTTTTCAGGGACCAGTTCAGTTTTGAAGTGGATTTGAGGGGCCTTCGTATTATAAATACCCCATAAATGACCCCATTATAAAAACTGCACCCCTCAAAGTATTCAAAATGACATGCAAAAAGTGTGTTAACTCTTTAGGTGTTTCAAAGGAATAGCAGCAAAGTGAAGGAGAAAATTCACATTCGCATGTTCTTGTAGACCCAGTTTTTGAATTTTTACAAGGGGTAAAAGGAGAGAAACCTCCCCCCCCCCTAAATTTGTAACCCAATTTCTCTCGAGTAAGGAAATACCTCATATGGGATTGTAAAGTGTTCGGCGGGCGCAGTAGAGGGCTCAGAAGGGAAGGAGCAACAGTGGGATTTTGGAGAGTGAGTTTTTCTGAAATGGTTTTTGGGGGGCATGTCACATTTAGGAAGCCCCTATGGTGCCAGGACAGCAAAAAAAAAAAAAATGACATACTATTTTGGAAACTACTCCCATCAAGGAAGGTAACAAGGGGTACAGTGAGCCTTAACACCCCACAGGTGTTTGACGACTTTGGACGTGTAAAATAATAATAATTTTTTTTTTTACTAAAATGCATTTCCCCCCCCCAAAATTTTACATTTTTACAAGGGGTAATAGGAGAAAATGCCCCCCAAAATTTGTAACCCCATTTCTTCTGTGTATGGAAATACCCCACGTGTGGATGTCAAGTGCACTGCGGGTGCACTACAATGCTCAGAAGAGAAGGAGTTACATTTGGCTTTTGGAAAGCCAATTTTGCAGAAATGGTTTTTGGGGGGCATGTCGCATTTAGGAAGCCCCTATGGTGCCAGGACAGCAAAAAAAAAAAAAAAAAACACATAACATACATACAATTTTTAAACTGCATCCCTCAAGGAATATAATAAGGGGTACAGTGAGCCTTTACACCCCACAGGTGTTTGACGACTTTGGATGTGTAAATGAATATTTTTTTTAATTTTTCACTAAAATGCATTTTTTTCCCCCAAATGTAAAATTCTTACAAGGGGTAATAGGAGAAAATTCCCCCAAAAATGTGTAACCCCATCTCTTACTGTACTGAAATACCCCATTTGTGAACATTAAGTGCACTGCGGGCGAACTGCAATGCTCATTTGTCACATTTGCAAATTTTGCTGAAAGGGGTGGGGGGGGGGGGGTGTTATGTCGCATTTAGGAAGCCCCTATGGTGCCAAAACAGCAAAAAAAAACGTAACAAGCTGTATGGTGAGCCTTAACACACCACAGGTGTTTGATAAATGTTTATTAAAGTGGGATGTGAATTTAATCTAAAATGCTAGGATTACCCCAAATTTTTCATTTTCACAAGTGGTAACAGGAGAAGATGTCACCGTAAGTTTGTAAAAAAATAAATAAATAAATTCTTTGGAGTAAGGACAAACCTCATATTTGGATGAAAACAGCTCTGCGAGTGCACACCAGTAAGCGCAGTCAGGGGCCTTTACATGGGGCCAGAACAGCGGGACCCCCCCTCAAGGAGCGTTACATGGGGTACACAGAGTTAATAAAGTGGGGTACAGTGGGCAGTATAATGATAAAATAGGTTATGTTCCTAGAAAACAAAACAAAAAATTTGCCCACCCCAAACCCTATGCTCTGAATCATCATTCTGGGAATGTGACGTGTGTGGCCGTCCCTAACCTGTTGCCTCAAATTCGCACCCCGCTCAGGTGGAGAGAGAGCGCTGCGCATTTGAGGCAACATAAAATGTCCCCGATGATAGTAACTCAGTGACCCATGACCCCTTTATCAGGTTTTTCTGTTTTTTTGGGCAATTTAGTGGTTTATGGGGTTAAAATTTGGAATGTAATCTGGATTTGGTACATTGGGGTCAAGTTATGGAAAATTAAAATAAATAGGGAAAATTTTATACTGCATGGAAGTGTGATACTCCCTGAAGCAGTTTTTAATCCAGAGGCCCGGATGATCGGGGCAAGTGTCACACTGAGTGGGGGTGTCCTTCCGTATTCCCCTCTTTCTGGGATCGTCCCTTCTTTCCAGTGTGGGAGACTTCACCTGGAAAGTGTTTGCCTGGGACGATCCTGGCACCTATATCTCCAGTTTCTTGGGAACTCCGGCCTGCTCTTTCCAGGTCGCCAAAGATCAGGACCTTTAGGACTTCTTCTTAGAACTGGAGGAATGTCCCTGTGTTGCCAGCGTACTGGGACAGTACAAAAGAGTTGTACATGGCAACCTGTACCAAGAAGACCGCAACTTTTTTGTACCATACCCGTGTTTTGTGCATGGCGTTCTATGGCTTGAGGACTTGATCAGAAAGATCAACTCCCCCCCCATATGCTGATTGTAGTCCAGAATACAATCGGGCTTGAGGACCGTTGTTGTGGTACCTCGCACAGGGACAGGTGAGCTGCCGTTACCATGAATAGTGGTCAGCATAAGGACATCCCTCTTATCCTTATACCTGACCAGCAACAGGTTTTCATGGGTAAGGGCACGGGACTCACCCTTAGGCATAGGTGTATGGATTAAATTTAGAGGGAGGCCTCTCTGATTCTTCTGCATAGTCCCACAAGCGGACGTGATCTGGCGGCAAGGGATGTGAACAGAGGGATGCTGGTATAAAAGTTATCCACGTAAAGGTGGTAACGGGCGTTGCTTCAGAAGTGTGTATGAGTGTGTGCTTGGGTGCAAACTATATACGGTGTGTGAACACTGCGGACAAATAAAAAAGGGTGGCAAATGGCAGCGCCCTGAACCCCTAAAAATTCCCGGGTGACGCTAAAAAATGGGAAGGGGACACTTGGGGACCTATTAGGGGGGCGGGGGATTTTTATTTTTTTACTTTTTTTTTAAAACTCTTTCACCTACCTTTCTCTCACTTTAGCTGTCCCTGGCTTCCTCTCTTAGCTCTGCCCGCTGACTGAACTCAGTGGGTGGGCAGAGCTGAGAGAAGGGGACATTTACCCCTCCTCTGCCGACTGCTATTGATCATCCAACCAATAGCATCCCTCCTGGTTAGGTGACAGGATTGCCACCTCCCCCTAGCTACAGGAGGTGATAGTTGGTGTATACTACACTGCCATCACCTTCTATTTTCGGGTCATCGGGTCACATGTGACCTGTATGACCGGAATCGCCGCAGATCGCCGGTGTGAATTCACTGGCGATCTGCGGCGATGGCTGACGTGGGGGTGGGGACTTGGGATGCCTGCTGAACGATTTCAGCAGGCATCCTGGTCTGGTCCCTGCCTGGCAAGCGTCGAGGACTGGAATTCCTACAGGCATACCTGTACGCCACGTGTCCCTAAGTGGCTAAAGCAGTTTATACATGGTCCTGTACATAGGGAAATTTCAGCAACTCTTACCATTCTGTTGTCAGACAGAAGGAATGAATTGGATCACAGGAGTATTTGGGGTTTGCCTAACATGAGACAAACGGCGTAATAAAACTTGGTGTCCATTTTAGAAGATTTGTAAAGAAAATATGTCCAACAAATGATGCATTTGTGGAAAAAAAAGCACATTTTAACATGGTAGGACCTAAACTGACAGGAGTTCCCTTTGACTTTCAGGACATTATTTTCTGCTTAATTATAAGCCACTGTCCATGCCTGCTAAGGATTCCAGCTGGTAGATCCATGCTGCACCCCCAGAAGTGACCCCATTTTGGGACCTGCACCCCTTAAAGTGTTCACCTAGACCAGTATTGAGTACTTAGTAATAATTTGAGAAACACAATAAAGACAAAGTGCTCACTACTGGTCTAGGTGAATACTTGTCAAGTTATTCTCTAATACAGTCACGCATTCCAGATTTAAAAAAACATACTTGGTTATTCAGTGACATATATGCCTAGTTAGTCTAGTCCTTAAGGGGTTAAGATTTTGCTAGAGTTTCATCTTATATTGAAGGGGAACTTAAGTGTTATGTAACTTTCCTGATGAAGACAGAAAATATTCGGTTTAAAAAAAGCTTCCTGAATAAACTGTCCCCTGAAACAAAGTATCCGGCAATTGTAGAAGACTGACGGACACATAGAAGCAGACAGACCTAATGTAATTACTTACAACCATTTATCCACAATTATTTGGCAAATAAAAAGTTAATGTTGATTATTACAACCCATCTCCTACCAGGGGAGAATGTTGTTTTTTTTTTGTTTTTTTATATACTTAGTGAATGCCATGTGAATGACTGACCTAAGTTTGGTCTTATATGTTGTAGGTGGGACCACTCCTTTATCATCTATCCACAGGGATCATTGCAACCCCAAGCATGGGATCCCGGAGTCTCCCATTAGAACTGAGCAGCAGTCATAGGTGCGCGCTGCTACTCCATTCAATGTCTATGAGATATTAGAGATAGCAGAGCGCTGTACTCTCTTTATCGGTCCCCAAGAAGTGAATGGCGTAAGGCACGATTTCTGCCTTTTCTTGTAGGTGTCTGCCTGTCTCTGACAGATGGCAATCCGGACCACAGCTGCACAACCTTCTGTGTGGTCATTGTTCTAGAGCACTGTAGCAACATGGTGATCTAGAATAAAACCCCTTAAAGGGGTTTATCTGCCAAACTACAAGGTGGCAAGATGGATTTCTGGCCACATTTAGTCTGTTTATGTAACTCCTAGAACACAGTTCAGTCAAATATGGTGTAACAAAATAAGCAAGAGGAAATTCATTGGTATAAATACATTGGTTTTCTTTTATTAGGCCACTCCACTGATCCTGATATCATGGGAGATCAATATACTTTTTCCAGAAGAGTGGTTTATTAATATGTTCCACATAATCATGTGCAGTATTGTAGTGGCACGGTTTATGCAAAAATCTGTTTCGTAAAAGTGCCTTTTTTTAATTTTATTTTTTTAAACTTTATTGCACTTTAATATAAATCCTTTGCTCTTTGCAGGTGACATCATCAGTGTCTTGGAATTTCCCTTCCTCTATTTTCATACATTTCATAGCGGATGCTGTGCCAGGTAATCTGTCTGATGCAGCTTTGGTAAATTTTGTCTATTGTCTAGGGCTGGAACGAATGATTTTGTGAAATCGATTAGTTAGCCAATTTATTGGTTTGATTAATCAGATAAAAAAAAAAACAGGGGACCAGGGAAGGGTTAACAGAAGGAAGTGGGGACTGCATCGTGAAGAGTTAAAAGGGGGGAAAGGAGGGGGACAACACCTGAAGGGTTAATAAAGAGCGATGGGACAGCATTTGAAGGGTTAACACGGGTTGAGAGTGAAGGGGCAGCAACTGAAGTGTTAAAAGGAGAAAAGAGGGGACAGCACCTGAAGGGTTAACCTATAAGCCTCGCTGCAAGGGAAAAAGATCACAGATCTTAGCGATGGGTGTCCTCCCTGCACCAGGAAGATCTGTCACTGCATGGAGGATGGAGAACTGAGCATCTGAACCAGAGGCACTGTTATCAAGGGGGTGGCGCCAACTACTGGACTGTACTGCAGCCATGGTCATTGTGATGGAGGTAGGCCGCAGATGTTGCAGGCATGTTCAAAAAGGCACCCAGAGGCATGGGAGGATAAGGGGAGACTGAGGGGGACATTTAGGGGCAGACTGAGGGGCTAAAAGGCAGGTAAAGTAGTAACAATAGTAAGTTTACTAGGCCACGCCCCTAACAACGGATTTATCGATAATGAAAATCGTCCACAATGATTCTCATTATCGATATTTATTGCTGATATTAATCATTGCAGCCCCTCTAATGACTGACTTTTATCCATAGAGAAGCTGCACCTATTTATTTTCCTAATATTTCTGCTTAACAGCAGCAGTTTTCCACAGAAATCCCTGCCAAACGATTGTACATAACCTTGACATGTGACTGCTTGCCAAATGCTGTAAGCGGTGTCACATAAAGGATGGTTTAATGAAGATCTGACACTCAATTATTACGATGAATCTTTCATGGTGTCAGGGGTTCTTGTGTTCAAACACGAATTATAGCTGAACACTTCACGGATGTTTCTGGGTATAGTGCTGCAACACTTTACAATACTTCGGGAATACATTTGGGTCTTTTATTAAACAGTTTACATTATAACTTGCAAAAATGAACTGCTGAAATTTATTTTTTTGATTGACTGTACTTTTCTGAAACAAACTTACCTTATTTTTCGGACCATAAGGCGCACTTAAAATCCTTAAATTTTCTCACAAATCAACAGTGCGCCTTATAATGCGGTGCGCCTAATGTATGGCTGTGTTTTCCGACCTAGAACAGATTTTTGATCGCCGTGTACCACATAAATCAGTCAAAATGTTTTAGCACGGCCAGCATGTTGTACTTCGTGACTGATAGCGTTGAGTTTGAAATCCACTTCGTAAGCATATCTCTTAACAGGAGCCATTTTTGGGGCAGCGGGTATAGAAAATGAATGAATAAATGCACACACCTCCTTACTACGATGGCCGTAATGCCGAATCCAAGCAGTGCAGCTTCGTAGCTTACCAAAGCAAAAATTTGACTTACCGTATCAGAGTTTTGTTTCATTTAATAAATATTGCGCCTTATAACCCGGTGCACCTTATGGTCCGAAAAATACAGTAGAAGAGGATTGCGATTACGGATCATTGTCAGGGCCACACTAAACCATACATTCCAAACGTCTTAACCCTTTGAGGATCAAGGGACGTATTTGTCCCATGTTTTTAATTGCCAGATACAGGCAATTAAAAACATGGGACAAATACGTCCCTTGATCCTCAAAGGGTTAACCTGATACCTGAGGTTTGAGCGTTAAGACAGGTGCAAGGAGCAGAATTTATGGTCAGATCAGTGGGCAAGGTTGTCCTAAATGGAAGGCCTCTCTTATTTGGCATTTGGCAAAGGGTTAAAAAAAAATTGCCCATTGTGTAGTAGAGAAATTTCATTGAAAAGCCTATAAAATAAAGGCTTGTTTTCTACTGTCCCATAAGTAGCTTAATATGTGCAATGTTTTCCTTCCAGTGGAGTTTTTGGTTTCCTGCTGATGTTACTGTCTGTGAAGTTAAGGAGTAGTCTCTCTCCTGCACATCATCTATCATGGGGATTCCTGGCTAAGGTACGACACCTGCTCGGGTCATTGGGGTATAGTAAGTACTGTATGAACATGCTGGGCTGTCTCGATATCTTCAAACAAGACTGTTTACAGTAGTCTGAACATCAGAGACCTGGATGAATGTGTGGACACGTAAATATGTATTGCACAGATCATTCGGAGTACTGTGGTGGTTTGATATGTAGTTGCCGGCATTTTACATTGTATAGGATTTTTCCTGAGCTACTTCTCTAAGCATTAATCTGTAGACAAATAAATTTTTCTCTTTACTTGAATTAAAAGAAAAAAAATGTATTGCAGTATAGGGACATATTTTTCTTATTGGCCGATACAAAAGGAAAAACATATATACCAGTGCTCAGAGGAATTATAATTTTGGCGTAAAAATCACTATAAATTGACTTGAGCGAGTTCCTTGGTATCGTGGAGAATGCCATATCTGGTACTGGGTGGTGAAGTGATATACCTACTAGAAGGGAGGTCTGCGGAGTTGTGTTTGCATCCCCCACTGTGGAGTAAGTGAAGGCCAAGTCATTTTATAGTGATTTTTATGCCAAAAATCCTCTTAGCGCTCCTTTTGTATTGTTCATTATCTACGGATCTGTTTGGAACACATCCGGATTTTAATTTCGGCACTCTTCAGTTGGTCGAGATTGGATACCCCGTCAGGTGGAGGAAAGTTTGGTTTATTATATGCTAACGTGGCTCCAGAGAGCACAAAGCAATATGTGATATCTAATACTTTTATTCTGTATTCTTTATAAAATTGGTTTAGGTAGAGCATAACATACAGTCTATAGGCATTGTTCTTCTAGCAGACTTGAAGGGGCACGTAAAATATTTCAGATATGGATATGGCTATGGGTGTGGTAAAAATACCAAGTCATACTGATCTACACCAATCACACACAGCTGCTGTTGCGGTGCCTGCTGGACCCGACTCATCACCACCGATTTTCAGGTTGCAGTGATAAGTCATCTCGGGAATAACTGCTGCATCGCCAATCACTGACTAAAGACACCATTGCAGCCATAGATTGGCTAAACAGACCGTTCCTGCCAAGATGACTAATCACTGGAACCGGAAAGCAGCGTTGATGAATGGGGACTAGGAAGCCTACGAATGGCAGCTGTGGGTGTTCAGGGTAGCTAAATGCAGCTTATTTTTTATTATTAATACACCCCCAGTCTGATGTAAAAATGTTATGTCCCACAGACATTGATACTGCTGAAACAGCACACAGACACTCGATTCGCAAATTCTCACATCCTTTCATTTACAGACCCAATTGCATACCCAGTTAGACTGGCAGCATGCCCATTTTAGGTGTAGATTTTTCTACACCTTTAATTTGTGTGGTGGTCGTGTGATGTGTATGCCATCAGTACAAGGCTAGTATATGTTTTTTTGTTTTTCTTTTTCTTTTCAAATTGATACTTCTGCAACTTTTTCTGTGTCTTTTTAACTTGTTTGTGCCAAAATGTGCGCCTTTTTACAAATGCTGTCCACAGCCAGTTTTATAAGACAGGTCTGGGCTTGTGTAGTTTTGCGACAAATTGAGGGTTTTGTGACAAATTGTGTGACAAGTTGCCACAGCATCCATTACCACTGCATTAAAGCTACTACAAATCTGTGTAACCAGGGGTGTGGAAATTTTATTAAAAACTACTTGTCCACGGAACTAAAATGGAGCAAAATCTACTTGTCCCTCATGACGATCCACTTGTCTGGGCCAATTTTCGCTTTTACGCTCTCGTTTTTTTCCTCCTCGCCCTATAATAGCCATAACTACTTACTATAAGGATACCTTTTAATTTTTCAAAAACCTATTCTCTGAACCAATAAATAGGTGAAGTGAAATTGAAATAGTAAAAGATAATTTTGCAGATTTGGTGGATTTCTTTTCTATGCCATTTACCTTGTGGTTGAGCTGTTGTTTTGATACTTTAGGCCGGCCTGATTACAGCAATACCAGATTTTTATAGTTTACGTCATGTTTTAAAAAAATTAAAAAAATTCTGAACTTTTTTGACCCCTGTAGCTTTATTTTTTTCCACATACCAGGCTGTATGAGGGCTAATTTTTTGCGCCATAATCTGTTTTTTGTATCTGTACAATTGTGGTATTGATCTGACTTTGTAATCACTTTTTAACTTTTTTTTTCTGGGATATTATAAAAATTGCAATTCTGTGGTTTGGTATGTTTTTTTTTTTTACATTTACCGTACGGGATACATAATGTTATATTTTAATAGGTCGTACAATTACGCACAAAGCAATAACAAATATGTTTATTTTTATTATGTTTGCATGTTTTTATATAGGAAAAGGGAGTGATTTGAACGTTTAACATGGAAGGGTTAATGTGTGTTTTTTTTAAACTTTTATTAAAACTTATTTTTTTTTTTTACACTTTTTATTAGACTTATAAGGAGGAATCATTTGATTCCTTATACAAATGAATAGAGTTCTGTTGAACTCAATTGATCTGTGTGCTCTGTGATCCATTGATAGAGCCTGGTCCAGCCAGGATCTATCAATGACAGAGCCACGGGACAGCACAGAACAGAGGTAAGCCCTCCGGCTACCTCCATAGTGGATCGCCCCCCTCAAGATCACTCTGTGGGGGGGGGGGGGGATCCACCCCACTAGCCCACCAGGGAGCATTCACATGTCCCTTTAGACGTTGCTTTGACAGCGGCGATCTAAAGGGTTAATAGCCAGCCGTCCCCCGGCTACTGAGAACAGCCGAGGGCTGCAGAGTATGGAGCTGGCACGAGTTGGGAGCCCGCTCCATACAGACTACTGAGCGCCGCATGCTAGTTATTAGCGGCGGTGTGAAACTTGCGCCCTGTGCAGACGTGCGACCGCTCCTCCCCTCAGCTCTCCGAAGCTAGAGCTGGGAGGAGCGAAGGCAGAGGACGCAGGTCTGCACGGGGAGCAAGAAGCCACGCCGCCTCATCTCCCCCTCGCACGTCTGCATGGCAGAAAGAAGGCAGAGCAGGGGAGAGACAGCTTCTCATCTCCCCTGCTCTGCTTCGGAGGACGCAAGTTTCCTCAGCCGGGGGCTGCAGAGTACGGAGCGGGCACGAGTCAGGAGCCTGCCCCATACAGACTGCAGAGCGCCGCAGCGTTTGTCAGGTCCGGCCCTGCTTGCCCGGGCTAAGGGCTGGAAAAATTCACCTGCCCAGCTCCCGAAACTGCATGTCCCTGGCGTCGGGCGACAGGAATTCCACATCCAAGAGTGTATCACGACATATCTTAATTTTTTTTTTTTTGTGTAAACCAAAAGTCACTGGAAAAGTCACGCTGTTTACACTGCGACAAATTAACCAATAAAAAACAGATAAAACCTCTTATAAGTTCTCCCGGCTATCTTTTAAAACTTTCCTATTGCATTAGGAATAGACCTCCTTCTTTTTATATTATATTCCTATAGGGTGACATTTATCAAGGTATTTAGAGACTTTTTTATTTTTATTTATTTATACATTTTTTTGCGACTTTAGTGGGTATGCAAAAAGTTGCAAACAGCCTTACCTCAGCAATTTTCAGTTTTCACTTTGCAGTGGTCACGTATTTTAGATGTGTGAAAGTCGCACATAGGCAAAACCACTTACAAAAAGTTGCAAGCCTCCTCCAAGTCTGACCTGGAGTACAAAACTCCTGGATATAAGCGAATTTAAAAAGTTGCAAAAACAGTCTCAGGCTGCATTCACATCACAATTGCAGCCTACGGCTGGGGGATGGGAAAACAAAGCGCTTCCTGTACCCCAGCCATACCGGCGCTAAAACCCATTCATTTGAATGAGCCGACCTGAGTCAAACAGTGATTCTGGTCGGCTGATTTTTGCCCCCATATCCGGTTTTGAGATGGACCTAAAACCGTAGTATACTACTGTTTTAGGTCCGGTCACAAAACTGGAAACGGGGCAAAAGTGAGCCGACCAGAATCACTGTTTTGACTCCGGTCGGCTCATTCAAATGAATGAGAAGGGGGCCGGATCCGGCAGCCATAGGCTGCAGTCGTGATGTGAATGCAGCCTCACGAAAGTCTTAGCTGCGACTTTTTTGTTATACTTATTTGCTCCAAATTTATCATCCCCCTTTGATAGTATGATAAATATGTAGCAAATAAGCAAAACTAAAGCAAAAAAAAAAAAAAAAAATGCCTTCAGAACTTGCTTACCAAAGTAAACAATGATAAATGTCCCCCATAGAGTACGTTTTTAGCTGCTCTCCTTATGTTCATGTTATTGGTTTAATGTGTGCCTGCCTATCCTCCACTACTATAATAATTATGCTGTTTTGTGTTGGGGTTCTTATATATTCTCTTAATACATTTAAAGCCAGGAAAGATGAGCAGACAACTAGTGCTCGACCACTAAATACATAGTGCATTAACTTGTAATGTTGTTACTGTAGCAACAGTGTGTTTTGGTACCTCCAACAATAATTATACTGTGGAAATATTGAGACTTTTGACTGTATAATCCTTTTAAGATGTTTTTAGTGTTTGAAATTGCCAGCACACCACAAGAGCACATGGGCTGTTTCAGATGTTACACACTGAATCCTTGAACATGGAGCTAACATATTTTCCCTGTATGTAAAATAGGTTTTAACTTAGAAACTATATTAATCCAGTCATGTATGAAAAAAAATCCACATTCCTCTTAAGCAGTGATAAATAAGAGAAATTAATTGAAAGTAATGTGTATTAAATACAATGCAAATCTTCACCTTCAGGCCCTTATTCCAGTTACAGTTCACCAGATTACTCTTTCTGGAAAGTATACTTATATAATAAAGTGATGGACTATAATGTGGATAAATTCCGGAGCAAATATCGGAGAGAATCCGGACCACTTTTTCCAACATATCTGATTTCTATCAGTCACGTGATTGTTCACAAATACTATTTTAATGTGTCTTTAGTGTGAAGTCTTTATTCTATGACTAAGCGCATCTAAGCGCAAAACGCGTCAGAAAGACTACTTGTACCTGTTTGTCCTGTGCAACTTCAATAAACAAAAAGATTTTATTCGCATACCCAGTGCTGGACATTCGTTTGTGTTGGATCTATTGTGGAAGCCGGGGCGGTGCCGGCGGGTCCGAGACACAGGTGTGCGCATTGCAGGAGTGAGCTGTATCTTGCTTAGATACTCTTTCTGGAAGGTATATTTCTCAGTCACTTGGCAATAACCCCCTGTTGGATTTTCTAGACCAGTGGTCTTCAACCTGCCGACCTGTCCGGGCATGCTGGGAGTTGTAGTTTTGCAACATCTGGAGGTCTGCAGGTTGAAGACCACTGGTCTAGACCAATTGGAATATTCTCTGCTGTAATGTGAAGTTTATGCATTCTTAAAGCATACCTCCAATGATGGTCCCAGCAGCATGGTATCTGTTTAAAACTGCAGCTACTGCTGAGCCCAAGACTTGCCCCGAGATTATCACGATCTGGAACATTTTGTCCTGACAGTCCTATGCAAGTCTAGGAAATTGCACATTGATATAACTGCAAGGGGTACTCCGGTAGAACATTTTTTTTTTTTTAAATCAACTGGTGCCAGAAAGTTAAACAGAATTGTAAATGAATTCTATTAAAAAAATATTTACCCTTCCAGTACTTTTTAGTAGCTGTATGCTACAGAGGAAATTCTGTTCTTTTTGAATTTCTTTTTTGTCTTATTTACAGTGCTCTCTGACACCTGATGCCTGTATCAGGAACTTTCCAGAGCAGGAGAAACTCCCTATTGCACAGTTCCTGACACGGACAGATGTGTCAGCAGAGAGAACTGTGGACAAGACAAAAAAGAAATTCAAAAAGAAAATAATGTCCTCTGTAGCATACAGCTACTAAAAAGTACTGGAAGGGTAAAGATTTTTTAATAGAAGTCATTTACAAATCTGTTTAACTTTCTGGCATCTGTTGATTTAAAAAATTAAATTAAATGTTTTCCACTGGAGTACCCCTTTACGTTTACTCATTGTAGAGAGCCAGGCTGTATCCTTAAGCTAGGGTTATACAGTGCCCATGACTTTTTATTACAGCTGCGATTAGGCTATAACATTTTTTTTTTTTTTTTTTTTTTGCCAAACTGCAAATAATTGCAGTCTCATGTGGCAAGCATTAAGGTCAATGCTGGTGAAGTTGTCTTAGACAGTATTATAAATTTTACCCAATGTATTAGTGGTAAAAAAAATTAAAAAAAAAAAAAGGTCTGGGGCTGTTCTTATTCTAGGCAAACAAAAAGTCTTACTTATTATGCTAATTTGTTCTTATCAAAGCTAGGGTTACCTAGTGACTTTGGTTGTGCAACATGAAGATCACAATGTTGTATTGAGACACTTTATCCAACAACTGTCAGTGTGTTCACCATGAAACTTGTGGCACTGCAACCCTGACATGACAATTGCACAAAACCCAACGTTGATGGATTTTTGGTCACAGGTCACACACAACTTTGCCAGATTTATCAAAGTGGCTCAGGTGGGTTGATAAATCTGGCCCATTTGTATACTGTCTGATCTAAGATTGCATTTCTGTTTAAAATTTAGAACTATTTTTCTTTTTTCCAAAAAAAAAAAAAAAAAAAAGTTGTGCTAAGTTTGTCGCAAAACATGACCATTTAGACAATGACCCCTTTCTGGTAAACAGCACTCCTTGTCAACTGAGGCAGTTTCTGTTCTTGTTTGACATGCTTTGCTCAACAAATGTGTCTTAAGTGTTGCACACCTTAGCATTTAACAAAGTTCTGGCTCAGCAGCCTTATTAAATCTGGGTCATTGTATCTATTTCCTTTATCTATGTATGACATATGTCGTTATATTAAAGACATTAAGTGTTCTTAAAATTTGGTTGTTGATACTCTTAAGCTTTGTTACATAGCAAACACTGTTCACAGTGTACATTGTGGGAGTAGGGAACATCTTTGAAATCATACAGGAGATAACCCACTAATAAATACTACAAGAGACAGTATCACATATACTCATCCAAAAAAGGTATTAACAAACATTTGCATGGGGTTCCTGCAGAGTCTAAGTAGAATCGCACTAGGTAGACCAGGGATTAATATTAATCCCTCTTTGTATTTGGACAACCACATTCATTCTAGATACCAATGGTCTGGACGAGTTCACGTCGATACAATCGTTTTTATGGGCCTGATAAAGCATTCTCTAAAACAAACCCTTGCAGTTTATATTCATCCAGATTGATATCATTGGGGGTTAAGCCACATAGATGTGTTCTGGGCATACTCCTAGGTTTCAATCAGAACAAAGCAACCCTAGCCAAGAAGGTAATAACAAGGACAGTGGGTAGGGAGAGCTAGAATTACTCCCATCACCTTGACAGTGCGGAAAGATGCCATCAGGTCAGAGTCCAATTTTGTGAAGCAGGCTAGGGGTTTTTCAGCTTTTCACTCAGGGATAAGAGGGTTTTAGATCCAAAACGCCAACTCAGTGAGCATCCATAATAGGTCCCAAATTTCTGTCCCATATCTCCCGAACAGTCAAAGGAAAGTGTGTCAGATGAGCCCCAAATAATTGACACTATGCATAAGAAATAGCACCTCTCATGAGATACAACATCTTGTATAAATATGTTGGAGGTGGTTTCTTATATAGTATTTCAGGCTTGTGTAGTAAGGGCATGGAAGAGCTGAGGAAACAACTGAGTGGTTAAAGGGGTACTCCGCCGCCCCAGCGTTTAGAAGATTTTTTTTCCGAACAGTTGGAGCAAGCGGCGGGGTCGTGACGTCACTGCCACGCCCCTCGTGACATCACTTCATGCCCCCTCAATGCAAGTCTATGGGAGGGGGCGTGAGGTCGCGTCACGAGGGGCGTGGCAGTGACTTCACGACCCCCGCTGCCCACTCCAAGCGTTCTAAACAAATGTCTGGTACTGCACAGAGGTCCCGCCGCTTGGACCCCCGCGATCAGGCATCTTATCCCCCTATCCTTTGGGTAGGGGATAAGATGTCTAGGGACGGAGTACCCCTTTTCTACTAGTCAAATGGAAGCATTGATCTATCCTTCCACACCAGTGCCACATAGAGTACCCCAAAGGATTCCCAAGGAGAAATGTTCTCCAGCCGGAAAGCATCAAGAATGTTAGGGTTTCTCCCTGGACTTGAAGAAGACCCTTTAATTTTTTATAAATGCTCTTATGTGGATCCTAAACATGGCAAGGCAAGGCTTTTGCTTCCTTTTTTAGGTATATTAACTGTTACCTAATAAAGAAATGAAAAAAAACAAAACATGCAAAAACAGTAAAGTATTGGAAAGTTCCTTGTTTGTCTTAAAGGGGTTATCCAGCAGAAGATGATTTTAGTACGTACCTGGCAGACAGTAATGGACATGCTTATGAAGGATCTGCGCTTGTCTTGGGCTAAATGGCTATGTTGTTAGATTACCATAACACTGTGGCTAGCTTTCTGTGAACTTGTATTTCCTGTTTTCAGTTTTCTTGTTTTCCTACAAATCCCATGAAACATTTTCCTCCTTCCCACACATCAGCCTCCCCACTCATTGAAACATAAATGAGCTGCAGACCTGTGGTTTTCAATCAGGGTGTCTACAGCTGTTGCATTAGTTGCAGTTTGATCTCTCCACCCATTGAAGCAGACAGGCTCCTGTCATCAGATGACTAGTGAGTCAGGTCAAGACCGCATTGCAAGCTGGGAAAAATCCGAGACAACAGTCATTTTGTATGCTGTTAAAAATAAATATTGGGATGAAAATCACATAAGAATTGTGAGAAAACCGTCACACACAGGTACAGACACTATATTATGAACTACACTAACTTTACAGCCCCTGTAGCATAGTCATATAAAAAAAATTCCTGGAATACCCCTTTAACTTATGGGACTGAATGGTGTTATAGCAATGTTATTTGTGCTCTGTTATGCAAGCTAAGTTGTTTGCTCTCTATACAAGATGAAGGCTTTGGTATGAATGATCCTTTTTTTTTTTGTATTTGTTTGGAGATTGTAATTCCCCCAGATCCAGGATTTTCCAGTCTCTAATTACCATGCCTGTTCTTTCCATGACATCACTGCCAAACAGTGTGAACCCTCTATGAAGTCCCAGCCTCTGCAGTAGGCAGTGTGGATCTGGCGGATTCACAAATGCTCCAGAAATTCATTTATAGTCTGCAATGCACCGAAATGAATAGCAGCTTAAGGAACTGCGAAACCTTTTCATGCTAGAGTCACACATATGGGCTATTAATAGACAGTGCCTGTAAGGTGTGTTTCTCTATTAACCCTTAAATCTGCTTGTGGGTTGCATAATGCTAGAGGACCCGCTAACAAGAGGTTAAACTATTTTACCTCTAACGCTTTGTTGGGAGCAATGACCGGTCCAGAGATTTCAGGGATGCGAAAGCATGAGAACAATTTAGTTTTGCATTTGCCTAGAGTACGTCTTTCCGCTCCCTTTGTTTTAATACAGACACACAGACTCCTGTGGAGCCATGTGCTTCATTAGGTTACAGCTTTAAAGGCTCGGAGAAGACATACGTGTAAGTGTAGTGCAGATTTACTATGTGTTAATAGTTTCTGTAGGAAGTCGTATCCCCCTGGCTTTGTTATTGGTAAGTCTATAGCAGTGTTTCCCCACCAGGGGTCCTCCAGCTGTTGCAAAACCATAACTCCCAGCATGCACGGACAGCCAAAGGCTGTCCGGGCATGCTGGGAGTTGTAGTTTTGCAACAACTGGAGGCACCCTGGTTGGGAAACACTGGTCAGTAGTATTGTTAACGGGAAAATTCAGATTTTTTTTTTTATTTTTTTTACATGAATATAATAGATCATGCTTTTCCTTGTTTATTTACATAATATTTTTTGACTGCAATAGAAAAATGTCCATCTTGGTATTCCTTGCAATAGGAAGTATGCAGTGCCTTCTAATTTTCCATATTATTTTCTCACATAGATCTATCTCTTTAAGGCCCCTTTCACACCACAGGTATCAAGGATGAAGAACGGGTGAAAAAAACACTGTATAGAATAACTGGTAATAACAGATAACTGATGACCATTTTTAATGTTTTTTTTTCCTTAAAAAAACCTGATGTTGTTCATCCGTTATCATCCGTCATTACCAGTTACATCAGTTTTTTTTTTTTTTTTTTTTTAAATAAGGCGTTTAACCCCTTTTTGTAAAGCTGTAGAGCATGCTCAGTACAAAAAACCTGACAATAACTGATGGGTATTTTATTTTTAATTTTTTTTGTTTTGAACATCTGATTCCCTTTAGACTTCAAAGTAAAATTTTAACATCCGTTTTTTTTTTTTTTGGGGCGGACCAAAAATAACTGACATTAGTAAAATCGGTTATACCTGATGCAAAAGGATGTTCAAAAAATCCCATTGACATGAATGTTTTTTATTTCTCTGCCGTTTTCAGGGCTTCTTGCCGGGAGTAATAACGGAGGTTTTATACAGGAAGATACCTGTTGTGTGAAAGGGGCATTAAATAGACATTAACTTTTCACACTGTAGGCAGGAGTGCTTGGAAAAAAATGTCCTTATTTATTTCAAATTTTTTTTTAAATGTTGCATGTTCACCATCTAAAAATGTCTAAATTCAGCTACTAGAAAACTCTTCCTCTGAATTTGCAGTTATTAGGCTCAGTCTTTCTCTAGTAACAGAGATACCAAGACACAACACAGGAAGTAGAGGTTAGAGGTGGGTATTAGCTTGTGCTATATGTAGGAGAGGGCCTAAGCTGTGTGAATGCAAGCGGAGCCTGTCTGCATCCTTCCAAGGGTCAGTGGTGTACTTTTAAAGTGATTGCAATCTTGTAAAGTTCTCCCCCATTCATACAACAGAGGATAACTAGCTAATTGCAGGTGGTCTGACTGCTGGGACCCCCGCAATCTCAAAAACCGAAATACCAATCTCCTGTTAAAATGGAGTTGTCAGGCTGTGCATGTGAAGTTGTGGACTATGGGATAACTTTCCTAGATGGTACAATTCCCTCTAAAGGTATAATCAATGCTTTCCACTTATCTCAGACTAACTATAAAGTTCTGGGCAGCTGTCCCTTAGCTTTCAACATTATTAGCAGTTCATCGATTAGGATTTCTATTGTGATGTAGCACTTTCCTTTTTGTAACACCCTTTAACACTGCTTAGACCAGGGCCGCAGTGATGCTGTTGTATTTTGCACTTACCTAGCACCTTGCAAAGCCAGTGCATCAATATTCCCCTTCTCCTTCGACCCCAAGATGCCAGCTATAGTAGTGTACTGTAAATCCTCCCCAGCACAGTGCCAGCCTGTTAAGTCCAGTACACTTCCTCCAGCGCTGAGTCATTGAAATCACAATGAGGAGTGGGCACTGTCCTGTGATTAAGAGCAGTAAGAGAAAGGAAGTCCTGTATGTACTGGCATATAGCCAACAGGTGAGAAATAAAGGGGACCCTTATGATTTTGACACAGGGAGAGTTGATGGGGACACTGATGATTGATCATATGAGGTCACAGAACATCTTGTGGGCTAGTGACATAATGTGGCATCCTTAATTTTTTTTTATATTTTTTTGCTGGCTCCTAGACTCACTAAATTTGTCAAGCCCCGGTCTATAAGGTTACACTCATTACCTGGCTAAATCTGGCAATTGGAGGGGTTCTCGGGGCTAACACCCTGACTGCTCTCAAATTTTGACATACATGTGTGACTTTTCAATGGCAGTAACTCTTTATGTTGACATAATAGGATTCTAATGGTAGATATTTTTATGTATAGCCTTTTCCTGATTACCAAGATAGCAAGTACAGTCCGGTCCATAAATATTGGGACATCAACACAATTCAAAATTTTTTGGCTCTATACACCACCACATTGGATTTGAAATGAAACAAACACGATGTGCTTTAACTCCAGACTGTCAGCTTTAATTTGAGGGCATTTACATCCAAATCAGTGAACGGTGTAGTAATTACAACAGTTTGCATATGTGCCTCCCACTTGTTAAGGGACCAAAAGTAATGGCACAATTGGCTTCTCAGCTGTTCCATGGCCAGGTGTGTGTTATCCCCTCATTATCCCAATTACAATGAGCAGAGAAAAGGTCCAGATTTCAAATGTGCTATTTGCATTTGGAATATGTTGCTGTCAACTCTCAAGAGCTGTTACGATCAGTGAAGCAAGCCATCATTAGGCTGAAAAAACAAAACAAACCCATCAGAGAGAGCCAAAACATTAGGCATGGCCAAAACAACTGTTTGGACCATTCTTAAAAAGAAGGAACGCATCGGCTAGCTCAGCAACACCAAAAGACCCGGAAGACCAAGGAAAACAACCATCGGTGGAAGATGACCGAATAATTATTTTCCTGGTGAAGAAAACCCCATTCACAACAGTTGGCAAGATCAAGAACACTCTCCAGCAGGTAGGTGTATGTGTGTCAAAGTCAACAATCAAGAGAAGACTTCACCAGAGAGAATACAGAGGGATCACCACAAGATGGAAACCATTGGTGAGCCTCAAAAACAGGAAGGCCAGATTAGAGTTTGCCAAACGACATCTAAAAAAACCCTTCTCAGTTCTGGAACAACATCCTATGGACCGATGAGACCAAGATCTACTTGTACCAGAGTGATGGGAAGAGAAGAGTATGGAGAAGGAACATGATCCTAAGCATACCACCTCATCAGTGAAGCATGGTGGTGGTAGTGTCATGGCATAGTGGGCATGTATGGCTGCCAATGGAACTGCTTCTCTTGGATTTATTGATGATGTGACTGCTGACAAAAGCAGCAGGATGAATTCTGAAGTTTTTCTGGCAATATTATCTGCTCATATACAGCAAAATGCTTCAGAACTCATTGGACGGCGCTTCACAGTTCAGATCGACAATGACCCAAAGCATACTGCAAAAGCAACCAAAGAGTTTAAGGGAAATAAGTGGAATGTTATGCAATGGCCAAGTCAATCACCTGACCAGAATCTGATTGAGCATGCATTTCACTTACTGAAGACAAAACTGAAGGGAAATTGCCCCAAGAACAAGCAGGAACTGAAGACAGTTGCAGTAGAGGCCGGCAGAACATCACCAGGGATGAAACCCAGAAATGTCTGCTGATGTCTATGCGTTCCAAACTTCAGGCTGTAATTGACTGCAAAGAATTTGCAACCAAGTATTAAAAATTGAAAGTTTGATTTATGATTATTATTCTGTCCCATTACTTTTGGTCCCTTAACAAGTGGGATGCACATATGCAAACTGTTGTAATTCCTACACTGTTCACCTGATTTGGATGTAAATACCCTCAGATTAAAGCTGACAGATTAAAGCATATCTTTTTTTTCATTTTGTTTCATTTCAAATCCATTGTGGTGGTGTATAGAGCCAAAAATGTTACAATTGTGTCCATGTCCCAATATTTATGGACCTGACTGTAGTACTAGAATGTTTCACTTGGAGCCTTTATAATACATTTATTCATATTTGTTAAAATAACACTGCATTTAACCCTATGGACCCTATTTGAATAATCTTGTAATGTAGCCCAGAATTAGTGTTCAGACCTGAAATCTCCCAGCAGTCCTTGGTGTCTTAGGGTCTGGTAAGAGTTTACTCTGGTGATTTTAATTTTGGAAAGTATAGTCTTTACACTAAGTAGTGTTTGATGATATGTTGTACTTCAGCTGAGCTATAACCATGTTGACTGTTTCCAAAAGTGACAAGCAGGATTGGTAATGTAGCTCTTGGATATAATAAGTGTAGTGTACTTATGTACAGCTGGTGTGTGATTGTGTGACTTGCATTGAATCTCTAACATTATTGTATCAGGAAGACAGCCCCTTTCAATATATCTTATTAGCATCATGAGGGGGCTACTCATGACCCACCTCTGGGCTTAGACAATTACATGGACAACCATTTATCTGAATGACTGCCATGTAATGCTGCAGCATTCAATTGACAGAATTGGCTTTCCCTGGCAGCTCCAGAATAAAAAGGGGTTGTTTTAGTGCTCTGGTAGGATCACACACAGATCCTACCAGAGTGCACAACCTTAACTCCATGTCCAATATCAGATCAGGTGGGAAAATGCAACTGATGGAATACTTTAGAGGTGTTGTCCAGAAATAAACTTCTTTTTTTTTTCCATTTAAATGCTACCTGTTGCTGCCAGATAAAAAAAGCACAACATACTTGCCAGCTCCTATCGCCTGCAGAAGCTGCTCAAAGATCCACAAGTGGTAGTCCCCAGTCCTTTGTTTTTTATTTTCTGCATGCAGGAGCAGACTGGTTATGAAATGGGTACTATTGGGACAGCTACTGCAGGGGATCAGAGCTGTTGAGTATGGTTTATATATTTTTCTCTTTAAACAAAGTTCATTGTGTTGTCAAAATAGCATACCATCATGAAATAAGTGACCATAAGAAGTCCAAGGCATGTAAAATCTATGGAGTAGATACAATCGCAAAAGTCCAAGACCTAAACAGTTCACAATACATAATATAGTATGCATAATACCAATACCATGGCAATACTATCAAAACACCAAAGTAACCACAAATACCATCATAAAGAATGATAGATATTTTTCCTCAGAATCAAAGACTAAAAGTGAAAGGGACTAACCTCTTATAGAAGGGTGGAAACTTTGTGACAGTGTCCTTTCATATCCAGTGGAAGAGATCTTCTTAGGGTGCGTTGCATTTTTGGTAAAGGCATATATGGCAGAGTGAATAAGTTTTTAAGTTGTATTTTTTTTTTTTTTTTTTTTTTTTTTTTTTTACATGTGATTTATCACTGCAGCATCTTACAATATCTGGGACCATTTACGACCCATGGGAGGAGGTAATTAACCATTTTTTCAGTTTACTGTAGTGACTTGTGATCGATCTGTCAGACATAGATGTGAAAATGGAATATAATTTATTAGAGACCTCTTCCTTTGTTACATCTTTCAATTTAGAGAGACAGTAGGAGCATAGTTGACTATATATTGCAAATGATCAACTGAAAAGTTTCGGGACCTGCCATGGTGACGGTGTTTAGAGCAGGTATAGGACAGACCTGTGTGTTTGCGTACGAATTTCCAGGTGGTAATGGTGTCAGAATAAAAGGAACACTTGATGACTGGAGGCAAGAAGGTAAGTGAACAGGGAAGAACCACCAAGGGCTGCCAACTGTGTTTCTAATTCTGTGTTGGATGGAGTATATAGCTGTATGATGAAATCATTCTATAATATATTGGGTAAGGCATGCCACATTATAGCCTTTAATATTAGTATAATTGAATCCCCCCTCCCCCCCCCTCCTAGCATGTAGCATCAGTAAATGCAAGGCAATCCTTTTTTTTTTTTCCTCGAACATATGAATCTTGTGAATATGGAGGTGAGCATTATAACATCTTGGTGTCTTAGAAGTAAAGGGATGGTTTGAAGTTGGTAGAGCAAGTTTGCACAACTGGGAGGGAATAGAGGATAATTGTATGATTATGGGGGTCTGATTACTGGGGCCCCTGTGATCTCCTGCAGCAGGAGATCTCCATGATCTCCTGCTACATATGATCTCCTGCTACATATTATAGCCTGCCTTTTTCCTAAAATGCTGTAGTATTGAGAATATTTTTGGCAAAGCTGCAACTGGATCCTCTAGAAACAGGATGATATCTGTGAACCGGAACATCCACACCTCCCTTGTGCTCACATGATTACCAGCAAAGGAATCAGTTGTACATACAAATCTAGCCTATGGTTTTAGGGCCATATTAAAGAGCATTGGGGAGAGTGGGCATCCCTTATGTGTCCCCTGTTGCAAGGGAAAAACAAAAGAAAGGAAGCCAGGGAGGTATATTCCAACTTGGAAAGAAATGTACATGTTTTGCAGTAAGACTCGAAATGCTCCATAAAGTCCCATAAATTCCAGCACCAAACCCAGCCAATGCCTGCTGACACTATTGAATGCCTTATTGGTGTCCAGTGTTAATAAAGACTGGCATCTCGCCTGGCTGGGTTGGTGCTGAATGGAACCTAAGGTCGCAAAAAAATTGCAGAAATTCATGACAGCTGAATATCCATTAGTAAACTCCACCTGTGCTGGGAAGGTAGTATCAGGGATAACCTGTTTGCCATGATTTTAGAGAGGAGTTTAGAGTCCACATTAATAAAAAAAAAATGGGTCTATAGGGCCCAGGACACAATGGGTCTTTCCTAGACTTTAATAAGAGACAAATATGAGGTTTTGAAAGTATCTAAGACTTTACCCCCACCCAAGACACTGTTTAAAAGATTTGCTAATAGACTGGTTATTTGGTCATGCTGGAGTTCATAAAACCCACTTATAAACCCATAAGCTGGCACCTTAGAGTTCTTAAAGGGGTACTCCGGTGAAAAACTTTATATATATATATATATATATATATATATATATATATTTTTTTTTTTTAATCAACTGTGCCAGAAAGCTAAACAGATTTGTAAATTACTGCTCTTAAAAAACTATTAATCCTTCCTTACTTATAAGCTGCTGAATACTACAGAGGAAATTATTTTTTCTTTTTGAAACACAGAACTCTCTGCTGACATCACGAGCACAGTGCTCTCTGCTGACATCTCTGTCCATTTTAAGCACTGTCCAGAGTATCCCCATAATAAACATATGCTGCTCTGGTCAGTTTCTACATTAGAATTGTGTATTCTACTTGCATCTATTTATAATCGTCTCCATATCCCAGCTCTATACCGAACTCTATTTGAAACAGCTGGAAGCCCCCAGTATTGGGACCACTGCGGCTTCACTGCCACTCTGCGTGCGTGCAAGCGCTCAACTACACGGGGCGCGCTGCACGCACTCCCACTGCTACCTTGAACGCACCGCTTTATTCCACCAGCCAAGGACCTTCGGCTTACCTACGAGGCCGGTGCCATCCGTGCCAGCCGCGGACCTTGCGGAGAGGACAACTCCAGCGCTACCTATAACGCTGCCGGACACAGGAGATACAGACCTTCACTGCCGGAGGCCTGACACCTCCGTGCCACATCACCGAAACAGCTCCTCTGCCGATACCAGCAATACCAGCGGTCGCAAGGGTGGTGAGTGGTGCTGTGCACCGGACTTTGTTATCCTTCACATCTGTGAGACAGTTTGTTACACTGCACTACCATCGGCTGATTCATTGAGATTGGACACTGCAACTGTTACAACAAGCCGTTATTTGACATTGTATTCTGCTATCGGCATCACATCGTGCTTATAAGAGACTGAGCAGTTAAGCACACTGTTAACTGATTATTATTGATGCCAACATTGGATGAACTATAGATGCAAGTTTTATTTTATTTTATTTTATTCTCTCTATTGAATTATCAATTCATTGATTTTATACATTTTTATTATTCTACGCTGCGCCTTTTGTCCCATGCAAGGGCCCTGCAGGGACACTAGATACCAGCGAATAACATCACCTTTAATAAATATATTATATTTTTTCAATTAATATCTGGATCTCCATCTATTCTTATTCTTTATATTCCACTAACTTTCTTTTACATATACCTTGAGGACTGGTACCTAGTTGATTTATCAACTAAATCGTTTTTCTGTACTATTTAGACCTTTGGGTGAAGGTAACACCAGTTAACCTCAGGTATATTCACCCACTGAGTGAGCTACACCTTCTTTTATCTAATCAGTTTCTAAAATGGACAGAGATGTCAGCAGAGAGCACTGTGCTTGTGATGTCAGCAGAGAGCACTGTGTTCCAAAAAGAAAATAATTTCCTCTGTAGTATTCAGCAGCTAATAAGTACTGAAAAGATTAAGATTTTTTAATAGAAGTAATTTACAAATCTGTCTAACTTTCTGGCACCAGTTGATAAAAAAAATAAAAAAAAAAGTACCCATTTAAGTGTACAATTTGTAGCTTTAACGGTATTAGGAGAGCGGGGGGCAGTAAATTACTGCTATATAAAAATCTTAATCATTCCAGTACTTATCAGCCGCTGTACGCGCCACAGGAAGTTGTATATATTTTTTTCTGTCTGACCACAGTGCTCTCTGCTGACACCTCTGTACATGTCAGGAACTGTCCAGAGTACAAGTAAATCCCCATAGCAAACCTCTCCTGCTCTGGACAGTTCCGGAGCATGGGCGAGGAAGCGATTTATCTCAGAAGGAGAGATGATGTTTGGGGTAGACCGATAAGGGCCACAAAATGGAGAGCATAACCTCGAGCCTCAGATCGTGTGTCCTCACATCCCCGTGCCGGAATCAGCAATCTATATTTTTGTTTTTAATTTTTTTCAGCACCCAGGACATCTGAGTTTGCCTCCAGGCATCCCTTTTAATGCTTTTGATGAGCTTTTTTTTTTTTTTTTGAATTAATTCAGTGTTAAATGTAAATGGGATTAAAATGATGCATATATAATGTTATTGGTTACATACAGGACACTGTACCCTGGACTGGATATAGGATTATCAGCAGTCACTGAGGAGTCCCAAAAGCTGTATTGTTTTTTCAGGAGGCCACTCTAATCCTTGTAATTTGCTGCTTTCAGCTTTTGTTAGGATACAGGAAGCAAGCATTCTTTTTTGCATTTCCAGACATTTGGATGTATAGCTGAGTCAGATGAAGCTGATGTGTGTATTGTGCAGGCGAGCTGCTGCTGTTAGTCATAGGAAGGGGAAATGTGTTTCTTGGACGTTATCTAGTAGAGGTGCTGCCACATGCTTCTTGCTTGGCTGCCGCTCTCACGTTGCCCTTCACTTGCTGTCTGAATTATTTAGGGTGGAGTTGTTATTTAGAATCACATGTGATTTCAAAAAATGTTCTACCAAAGCTCAGTCTGTCACACTGAGGGATGGCTTATTAGGAATGGAGAATTAACCTTTTCTTAGCTTCTTGCAGTGGCGTCTCATGGACTGTACATTTTATGGTTTGCCAGAAAGAGATATTGAAAATAGTTTTGTAATGTAAATCTGTCTTTTTATCTAGTTAAGGAGGCAGTTTTGGTACTGAATATGTTTTGTGCAGGGTTTCTGTGTTTTGAACAATGTACATTACACATTTAAACACTCTTCTGGTTTCAGGAGGCATTTTTTTTTTTGTGTAATAATTTTCAGATGGTAATGGACTATGTCCAGTAATGAGGCCCTGGCATCAACATATCCTGGCTGGTTCAAAAAGATCAAAAGGTATAGATTGGTAGATGTTTGCATTCTTATTGCCATCATATATGGCATTTTATGTTGAAGCTGGCAACGCATATTAATGCTTGTTTAGGCAACAGCTCCCCCAACTCCACCTTGCATATGTACGCTCAACTTGCCTAGACATGCATCTTTATTTGAACAGGGAGAAGGTTAATAGACGTATGCCTGATTATTTTCTTTGCTATCTGCCTTTTCAGGAGAGCTTAGAGACCACTTAACACATAGGATCGTCATGTAACCCCTCCCTAAATGATCGGTTTTGTAGTTTATATAATGTGTATAGCCAGCTTAAACTAGCTGTGAAATGGATCTGCATCTATCTTTTGGGGCATCTATCATTCTTGACTATCTTACGAAGGTGGTGTCCTTTTAGCCTAAGCCTTCCTGCTATACAAGTGTATACCTCAAAATAATGAAGTATGACACTGCATAGAAGATATTCTATACTTAAAGCTGACAGATTCCACAGTATGGTTTTTGGTATAGGCATCCATTTACAGATACCTTGGGAAGTTCCATTTTTGGACGCAATCGCTGGAGCTTCCAGAGAAAGAAATGCGGCCACCACCTCCCTCTTCTCGAGCTTTCTGCAGACAGCCATCTGACACACTGTGCATAAAATATATAAATAGAAGTTATTAGGAGCTCCAGAGAAGAAGAGCTCCAGAGAAGAAGACAACTGACTGGTTTTCCCAAGAAAGCTTTCATAATATATCCTATGGACAGTTATCTCATCTGAGCGTCCTCAGGACTCCCCTCTGGGAGTGGGTAACATATCCCACTGTATGGCTTTACAGAGGGATACCTTGTAGTTGTACACAGGATTGGGTCTTTACAGTTTTTTTTTAGCTTCTAGATAAAAACCAGATTATTTCCTTTTTACCAATAGTCACTGGTCCTCCAAGGCAGTGGACAATATTACAGCAGTCCATGTGTTGGCTGGTAGATAGAGCTGCTAATAAGCACCCCCCCCCCCCCCCCTTCTTCCTGACCAAGAGATGCCTCAGTAGTGCATTAAAATTAAATTGACCTTTCTAACTCTTCAGTAAATGGTCCTGCAGCACCTTCAGATATAAAAGCACATATTGCATTCTTACATGACACATCCTTGTTTTGTGTTGCTGCCAACTTGCCAACAAAAGTTATGTGTTAAGCTCTAGTTTTGTAAGTGAAACCAGCACTGCAGTCATGTGGGGAAGTGAAGGGGAGGGGGTGAGTCAGTTTTATGAGCAAAAAAAGACAAAAACAAACCATAAAAAAAAAATAAAAAAAAAATAAAAGTTAATCCTCTTTTGATTTCTTCTTTATGGTTGCAGATTGTGCAGATGGTCAACAATGAGAAGTAAGTTACCTGTATCACCTCAGACATCAGTATCTCCTGTGTCCTGTGACAGACGACCCTGCTCTTGGAACCAGTCTGGTTCCCTGTAAAAGGTCTCTACTGATCTGACTTATTAAAGGGGTACTCTGGCCCTAATACATCTTATCCCCTATCCAAAGGATAGGGGATAAGATGTATGAAAGTGGGGACCCCCACAATCTGTCATTGCGCACCCACCTTTGTGAGCTCTCCGCAGCGCTGGAGGCTCAGAGTGTGTAGCGTGACGACCACGGGGCAGTAGTATGGTGACATCACACTCCGTTCCCTGAATGCAAGTCTATGGGAGGGGGCGTAAAGTCACACGGGAGGAGTCGTGACTTCACGTTACTCCAGCCTCGTGGTCGTCACACTACACACTCGGAGCCTCCAGCGCTACGAAGAGCTCACAAAGGTGGGTGCGCAATGATAGATTGCCGGGGATCCCCAGCGGCAGGGCCCCTAGGATCATACATCTTATCCCCTATCCTTTGGAAAGGGGGTAAGATGTATTAGGGCCGGAGTACACCTTTAACAATATCCCCAAGCAATGTTTGACTTTAAAGGGAACCTGTCAGGTTCCGGGTTCCATACTGTAGATGCGGATAATGACTTTCCTATGCTGTATCTGATTCCAGAAAAGATTACCACTCGCACTGTACGCTAATGAGCACTAACTTGTCATAGGGGAGTACATGCAGAGGCTTCTAGTTCTGCTAGCAGGGCTCAGCAAAAGGGACTAGAAGCCTCTGTGTCTGCTCATTAGCATATAGCGCAGGCTCCAATCTAAGTTTCTGCCATCAAATACAGCATAGGAGAACTGTGTCCAGAATGCTTTTCTCCACACCTATGGTATGACCTTACTGTGGTCAGTTTGAGGGGCACCAGGGACCTGACAGTTTCCCTTTTAAAGTAACCTATCCAGGGAAAAACCTCATATTGTGGTTATGCATTACTTAACCCTTTTGGAGCTCAGCAGAGCTGATCAGAATAATTGTTGCAAGTCTCAATCTAATACTATGGATCCTGTTCTAGCCACCATAACAGTGGTAGAATGGTTGTCGCCTAGCCTTATGATTTACAGTAGGGATGCACCGAAAGGGAAATTTCGTGCCGAAACTGAGAATTTAGGCTATGCTTAACCGAAAATGCATTGCCCCGCCCACTTTTTCAATATAGTTTTTGTAAAATTGTATTATCAGAATTTTTTAGTGATGTACTTGGAGGGGATGCGGGGTGGCTATAGAAGGTACTGGCCAAGCTTGGAGCCACTGCACTGCCACTAACCATACATTAACTCCAGGACACACTATAGGGGTACACACCTATCTGGTTGCTATGTGCAACTACTCAATTTTTCCTTGGCACGTTTTATATTTTATTTTATTTGGTTTTATTAACATTATATTTTAATAGTTAAGACATTTATGCACGCATCGTTACCCAATATGCTTATTTTTACAATATTTTTTTTGTCCACATAGGGCAGTGTTTTATAGTGTTCCTCCAGTTGTTGCAAAACTACAACTCCCAGCATGTGCAGACAGCCAAGGGCATGCTGGGAGTTGAAGTTTTGTAAAAGCTGGAGACACATAGATGTCATTTTTTACTTCTAGACACTGATCAATGCTATGCTATAGGAGCCTATTGCACTGCACTGATCAGTGTTTATCGGCGCCAAATTACCAAAGGCTGCTAAGGCTTGTATTATTGGAGCGCCGATCAAACAGGACGAACGAAGTTAGGGAACCTCTGCCCGCGGGTGTCCCGATCAGCACCACTGAGCTACCGCAGATTGTTTTTAACATTTTGCAAGCACTTCATTGGGGGACACAGGACCATGGGTATATGCTGTTGCCGCTAGGAGGCTGACACTAGGCAAAAAAAAACAAAAGAAGTCGTCTCCTCCCGGCAGGATATATCGCCCCTTGACACTGAGCAACTCAGTTTTAGCTTAGTGTCCAGCAGGAGGCAGATACAGGTCAGGTGCTCTCCAGACCTGGTCTTTTTTCTTTAGTTTTTTGCTTAGTTTCAGGGTATAATTAGATATTTTCTCCTTTTTTGTTTTTAAATGTTCTCTAGCGTGGGGCGACAGACGCATGGCACTGCCTGATCCCCCACATGCGAGCTAGGGGCACGGTGCATTGTTGAATAGGCCGTTAACCCCTCCTCACCAGCAACCAGTGCTGGGTGGTGTACCCTGGGTCTGGGTCCCCCAATTGCCCTTGTTTGCCAGGTCGGCTTAAGGCAGGTGGCCCTAGCTGGTCGAAGACTACAGGGGGTGAGTATGTTCTGTGTTCTATGTGGGTCAGTATGTCGTCCACCCCCCCCCTCCTCAACAGCTACATGGCTTCTCTACTTCCTCTCCCACTCTCCATGATGCTTGGGGGCTTAGTAGAGGCTGGGGAGCTCTGGGGGTGCTTCTCACAGCCATGTTGGCACACTAGGGGTAAACATTTATTCAGCTCCCCTCTGTCTTCCCCTACATTCCTGCCTTTATAAAGGGGGCTCCACCTTTTACCTTGGGGAGTCAGAAGCTGCATGGGGGGTTTGTCTCCCAGAGGGATCCTGCGTTCTCTATGAGGGGTCTGGGCTGCGGGCGGACGGCACTGTGCTGCAGCTCGGTCTCCCCTGTGTTCCGACGCCACTGTCTCTCCTTTCCGCTGCGCTCTTATTATCGCTGAGCTGCAGACTCCTCCTGCGCACCCGCCCTCTGCCAGTCCGGGCCACGGGCACTGTTACTAATTGAGCCCGCGGCTCGGGCCAACTTGGCTGCAGGGAGTTAGTTCCGCCCACTTCTCAGTGCAGCATTGCACCTCCAGCATTAATAGAGCTCCTCCCCTTCATTCTGGCGGCCTCTCAGCTTCCAGCGCATGACCAGGACCTACTGCTTTAACCTCCCCTGTGGGAGCGTGCGCTGCAGAGGGGCTGGTTCTTTCTTTCCCCCCTTCTCCCCCTCCTATGAGATGAAGCGCTCTGGGGATCAGGGCTCTGACCACTCTTGAGTTTGCATGCGCTACAGGGGTCAGCTGGCCCCTCCTCCTCCACCTCCTCTTCTCCTGGCCAGCGCGGACCTGCCTGCATACACAGCTCGGCTACTCTGCTCTGCTTTTCTGTGGTCATCCTCTGCAGCTCCAGCGTGCCTTCAGGACCTTCTTCTCTGGACACAGGACCTGGGTGAAATCATTCTGTGTCTGTCTGGTTGTCTGAATCACTAGTACCCCTTTTTATGTCTGAGCCCAGACCCGACTCCCCCCCCCCCCCCCCCCCCTGGCAGGCGGTCCCTGCTCTGGGCACTTGCTACGCCGGCTTTAGCTGTCAATCCAAAATGCCTGGTGGTTCTTCTGAACCTACTTGTCCACCCTGTTCGTCCCTGCGACCCAATCCTCCCCTGACTACCATGCAGGATGGTCCTCCGGCCGGCGGATGGTCTGATTCCACTCCCGAGATTCCGGTCTCATTTCACTGACTATATCCGATTTGGCCAGGGTTTCCCAGGAGGTGGTCTCCGCCTTGGGGTGGTCCTCCATTGGCCCTGCCCCTAGGAAGACGGCAGTGGGTCCTCCCACCTCAGCTACTGCTCCCGCTCTCATTCCACCTCCAGGCGCCACCGCTACCAGTCACCCAGTGTCCGCTCCTGCTCTCCACGCCCCCACTCCCTGTCCAACTCCTCCCGATCCAGAACTCCTCCAGACCATTCCCAGTCCCCCGGTGAGCTTGGGAACTCTGATTCAGATTCTGACTCTGAAGAGTTTTCCCGCATGTCAGATATGGTGGACAGTCTGGTGTCGGCAGTCAGGGACACCTTCCATCTACAGGACCCAGGAACTTCCGGTGTAACCCCTGAAGTCTCCTTCCGCCGCACTCATCAGGCACCCCAGCTTTTCAGCCCACACACTGAATTTGAGGAGCTGTTAGAGGCGGCTTGGAAGCATCCGGATAAACACTTCCACGGGACTAAGAAGCTCAGGGCTCTCTTTCCCTTCCCTCAGGATCTCGTTACAAAGTGGTCCTCGTCTCCTCAGGTGGACCCTCCTGTGTCGCGGCTTTCTAAAACCACTACCCTGCCGCTCCCCGACGCAGCTTCCTTTTAAAGATCCCTCAGATAAGCGCATTGATAATCTGGCGAAATTTGCCTTTGAGGCGGCAGGCTCTGCCTTGTCCCCAGCCTTTGCCTCCACCTTGATTTCCAAAGCCCTCTCGGTTTGGGCCTGTCAATTGTGCCAGAGAAATACCCTGCTTCTTCAGGCGATTTGGCTACTTTAGCTCAACAAATCGCTCATGCAGGGGACTACCTCTGCTCGGCTTCCTTGGAGTCGGCCCGCTGCGCGGCCTTTGCCTCGGGCAATCTGGTGGCTCTTCGGCGCTCCATGTGGCTTAAGGCTTGGAATGCAGACGCGGCCTCTAAGCGTTCCCTTACTGAACTTCCTTTTCTGGGGTCTCCGCTATTTGGCAAACACTTGGATGAGATCATCTCTAAGGCCACCGGAGGCAAGAGTTCCCTCTTGCCCCAAAATCGTCCACGCTGTTCAGGTTCTTGGCGGAAGATTTCTTCCTTTCACCCCTTTCGTTTCTCGGACCGCACGGACAAACCAGCGGCCACTCAGGATAAGAGGGCCCCATCTTTCAAGACTCTCCCACTTCCTGTTAGTCGGGGTCTGGCCCCAACCGCCCCTCTTCCAAATATGGAACTCGCAAGCCCCCCTCTGCCTGAGGGTGTGCCCCCATCCGAGTACTCCCCTCGGGTGGGGAGTCGCCTGTCCCTCTTTCGGGAAATCTGGCTGGTGCAAGTTCAGGATGCTTGGGTTCGAGATGTCTTCTCTCAGGGCTATCGCATAGAATTCTCTTCTATTCCCTGCAATAGTTTTTCTGGTCCCTCCCTCCTCGATCTCCAGATCTTGCTGCAGCTTTTCAGGTGGCCCTTCGTTCACTTCTGTCCCAGGGCGTGATCGTTCCGGTCCCTCCTCAGGAATGGTTTTCAGGTTTATATTCAAATCTCTTTGTTGTTGCCTCCATGGATCACAGGGAGTTCCTTTCCTCTGTGGACATTCGGGATGCCTACTTCACATCCCTATCTTTCCGGCCCACCAGCGTTTTCTCAGGTTTGCGGTTCCTGTGGGTCACTTTCAATTCGTCGCTCTGCCCTTCGGTCTGGAGACCGCGCCCTGGGTATTCACCAAGATGCTGGCGGCAGTGGTGGCCCTCCTCCACTCACAGGGTGTCTCGGTTCTCCCCTACCTGGATGACCTGCTTATCAAGGCACCCTCTCTGGAACAGAATCAGGTCAGCCTCAACATCACTCTATCCCAATCCCTGGTGTTTCTCAGGATCCGCTTCGACATGGTGGCTGCTCGTCTATCTCTTCCGGAGGACAAGCTCGGGAGCTTCTCTCGGGGATTTGCTTCCTTCGGTGGCTGGGTCTGGTTCCCATCCTCACCTGCATGTCAGTTCTGGGCAAGATGGTGGCCTCTATGGAGGCGGTTCCGTTTGCATAATTTCGATACCATCCCCTCCAGTGGGCCATCCTCTCTGTGGGACAAATCTCCTTTTGTCCCTCCACCACCGAATCTGGCTCCCACCCCAGAGTTCACCGCTCCCTCCTTTGGTGGCTTCGGTCCCCCCTCCTTTGGGAGGGTCGCTCCTTCCTGCCTCACCATTGGTATGTCCTGACCACTGACGCGAGTCTCCTCGGCTGGGGAAGTTTCTTTCGGGACCAGACAGTCCAGGGCCATTGGACTCAGTCGGAGTCCGGGCTCCCCATCAACATTCTGGAGCTCAGGGCGATCTTCCTGTGCCTTCTGCATTGGAGTCGCCTGCTTCGGGGCCTTCCAGTCCGGGTGCATATGGACAAAGCCACAGTCGTGGCATACATAAATCGCCAGGGATGCACCCGCAGCTCAGCGGTCATGAGGGAGGTGTCGAAGATCCTCTTTTGTGCGGAACTTCACATTCCAGCCATTTCTGCGGTGCACATTCTCGGGATCGACAATTGGGAGGCGGACGTCTCCACCGCAGTCGCTCCACCGCAGACCCGGGCGAGTGGTCCCTTCACCCGGAAGTCTTCGATCAAATTTGTCACCGTTGGGGGACCCCAGACTTGGATCTGTTCGGGTCGTGCCAGAACAGGAAAGTCCCTCGCTTCGTGTCCAGGTCTCGGGATCCCCTGGCTCTGGCGGTGGATGCTCTTGTGGTCCCTTGGACCCCCTTCGTTCTCCCCTACCTTTCCCGCCACTTCCACTTCTTCCCAGGGTTGTTCGGAAGCTCAAGGCAGAGGGCGTCTCGGCGATTCTAGTGGCTCCGGACTGGCCTCGTCGTGTGTGGGATTATAAAAGGGGACACAGTAACTCATCCAATGAAGGGAACAAAAATTCCCATACGTGGATGGTTTACTTGTGACACCAAACAAGTAATATATCTTATCAAGTGTCTTTGTGGTAAGATATACATTGGACAAACCACTAGATCTATTAAAATTCGTATTAATGAGCATAAAAGTACCATCAGAAACATGGTAAAAAAGAGCGTACAGGAAAAGGAAGAAAAAGAGAATTCTAAACATTGGGGAATCGAGTGTCGCCAGACATTTGGCACAGAACCAGCACCAAGTTTGCGATCTAAAATGGATGGTGTTGTAAGAAATAAATGGAATAAACAGTGTAGAACTAAAGAACAGGTTATTGAAGAGGGAGGTATTCTGGATTTCTAAGTTAAATGCTTTGACCCCAAATGGTATTAATGAATATTGTAATTTTAGTGTATTTTTTGTAGATACTGTTCAGATGATTATTTATATGGGTGTACCATCTACCACTATATTTTATAATGATTTTAACTTTTAGACATGAATTCTCGCGAGATCGAGGTCTATATAATGTGGTGGTGGGTTGCTCACGTCAGGCTTGAGAAAGGGAGTGATCCTGAAACGTCGCCAATCAAGCTCACCAGGCTGGTGAGCTCTCTACGCTGATTTCAGAGGAAGCAGGTTTCACAGCACTATTGGACATGTTCACATTGAGCTCCGGCTGGAGCCGAAGAAGTCCGTTGTAAAGCTGTGATCACGTATCGGCAAGTATGCACTGGGTGATTTTGCAATATGTTCAAGTACACTATTCCTGCATGAAAAGTATTCTTATATGAAGATAAATTGGAAGTAAAGTGTAATAGTCTTGAAACATAAGTGTTGTACAAGTGCTTTCTATGGTGGATTTGATTATACACTGAGCATTGTGGAAACTCAGGTGCACTTCGTTACACCCAGTTGCTAAAATACACCGAGACCCTTGTTTCTATTTGGGACACAGCACCCACCCATTGGTTTGTTTGTGAGACAGTTTTCGCCTCCTCCGGTGTAGGGGTGTTATTTTGCGGTCGGCTCCTTTCTTGTCTGGGTTTATGTTCGGACCTTCTTTCTTGGTCGGTTCTCCTTCTGCTTTGGAACAAAACTGAGTTGCTCAGTGTCAAGGGGCGGGTATATCCTGCCGGGAGGAGCCGACTTCTTTTTGTCTTTTTGCCTAGTGTCAGCCTCCTAGCGGCAACAGCATATACCCATGGTGTCCTGTGTCCCCCAATAGATGCTCCAAGAAAGAGATTTTAGGGTAAGTCCAAAAATCTACTTTTTAAACTCCACCATTGGGGCGTCAAAAGGGTTAATGCCGGACATCACGTGATGTCTGGCATTAGTCAGTATGAAGCAAGCTCAGCTCCTCTGCTCTCTTTATACACCCTTCCGCACGGCTGCGCCGTATACACACGGCGGTCAGCCGTGTAAGGGTTAAGTCACCACCTCCCAGTGCTAGGCACTGCTGAGAGGAGTGACAGTGGGCCCCTAATGGACATTGGGCCCGCACTGGGGGGGGGTGTATCTGGAGCAGGGAATACAGAGTTCCCTCCCACGGCACAGGGAGGATGAGGCAGTGTAGGTGCCGGTGTGCAGTTCTGCACCTCACACCGAAGAGAGTGTAAGTTCAAAGCCACACCCCTATTTTAGGCCACTCCCACCACAATTATCGGCAGGAAATCACCTTAGCTGAAAAGGCCGAAAGGGGCATTTTCGGACGGTAATTTTCAGCGGCCCAAATTTCGGTGCATCCCTAATTTACAGAGATGCATATCCCTACTCTAGTGTTTGTTCACAGTTAGTCCTGTAACTATAGTCATTGTGGAGCATTACTATTTAATACAGATGTCTGCATAGGGAAAGCATATATACATACAGGGCATCAAAATATGTGAAAACATGACCTCCCCAGAGTTTGAGTGTACCCATTATCGAGCTGCACATTGTCAGCTCCCCCTGCCCTTGGTTGGCTTCTTTTCCTTTCACAGAAACAACAGTTGCTGTATTGGTTAGTTATTGGAGACTCTTGTGTCCAATGCCCAAGAAAGTATTTACTCACTGTCTGAGAATACAGACAGCTGGCATTCCTCAGAGAATGTGTGTATGCGTGTTTTTGTTTTTTCAAGAGACCGCTCCAATTTACAGATAATATTGTGCAACATTAAATGGACCTTCCAGCTGTGATATCTGCACTCCAAAGAAAGAGCAGAGGAAAGGACAAAATGTTCATTGAAAGTACAAAGTAGTGTATGAATTTGTGTAAAATATAACATGCATAGAACAGATCAGTTGTGTGTAATAATACATAACTGTAATGAGATGACATTCAGTCCCCTCAGTCTTGTTTATTGTGCCAGTTACTTTTTACCTCAGTGGGAAGGCCAATCGCCAGAAAGTAAAAATTTTGGGCTCAGAATGTGTCCTTATCGAGCACAAGTGGCGTCCATATCGGAGAATATGCTGGTACATGCCTGAACAGAACGGGATTACTGTCTGGACATCTGCCGTGTCACCGATACAAATCACTTTAAACATTTGTAGTGTATAGATAAAACTTGGATAGGCATTGGGCCTTTTCATGTTAAATCACCCTGTACATAAAATGGACTGGATGCTGTCATCATTCTATATATATGGGCTACATATTGCAAGGTTTGGGAAGTCTTTAGGATGGTCTTGATTTTATACAAGATCTTTATTGCTCTTTCAACATTCAAAAATTGGGTACTCAGTATATTCTGATCACTTGGAAATTCTCTAAAACTGAAAATGTTTTTTGCATTTAGAGCACCTATTCTGTCCTCTTTGTTGGCAGCATAAAGTTATGACACATTGATTTCGACAATGGACAGTTTTCTTTCTAAAGGGTTTTGATGGTGCATATGGGGATTTACAATTGACTAGAGATTGAAGGTATGTAATTTCAAAAAGTCTGACTTTATAATCTGTTTAAGGAGAGAAAAGTAGTATGCAGGTTCCCTTAAACTAAAAATTTAAGGGTATGGACTCCAGTCTCCTGTTAGAATGAAATGGTGGGTTCTGCATGTGCGCTGCCTCCCCATTCATTCTCCTGCGGGAACTGACAGGGCTAAATACTGTACTCGAGATTACGGGGGCCCCAACAGTTGAACCCCCTGCAATCAGCTAGATATCCTCTATCCTGTGGACAAGGGGGAAAACCCCTTAAAATTCTGGATCGTTTGGCTTAGAGAATGTATTCATCCCTTGGGTACAGTTATTTGCCCTTTTATGCTAAATGTAAATGAGCAAAACATATTTACCAACTGGTATTCGCTTTATCTTGTTTTTGCTAGTTGGACTTAAAATGAATGACCTTTTTGCTCCTGGCAGTGTTTCGAATTTGCTAAACTTTAACATCCACAGAGGCTGCTATACGTTTTTTTATTCCAGTTTACTTCCAATCATTCCATTCATTTCTTATTTTTGACATTAGTCAATTATATAACCAGATACAGTGATCCCCCGACTTATGATGGCCCCGACATATGATCATTTCAATATATGATGGCCTCTCAGAGCCCATCGTATGTTGAAGGCAGCATCGACATATGATGCTGCTGTGTGTCGGGGCCATCGTACAAACAGCTATCTGACAGCGCTGACAACTTCAGCAACTGACCGATAGTTGTTTAATGTTCCTGTGTGCCCCGTTCTGCCTCCTGTTACTCACATGCTGTCCTGCTAACTCACGCAGGCTTCCACTGTGAGCTCCGTGTAAGCCCCGCCCCCCCAGTGCAGCCATAGCCAATAGCCTGCAGCATCTTGCTGCAGGCATCCAATGAGCTGCTGGCTGCCCTCCCCTTCCTTTCCTATAGAGCTGTAGTCAGCAGGATCGTAATGGAGGACATTCTGTCCCCCCTGAAGGTATTTAAAGAACTGTACAGTACTGTATGTGATGTCACACATCACATACAATACATATACACACTATACACCCCATACATCAATGTTTCCCTATCAGTGTGCCTCCAGCTGTTGTTAAACTATAACTCCCAGCATGCCCAGACAGTCAATGGCTGTACATGCATGCTGGGAGTTGTAGTTATGCAACAGCTGGAGGCACCCTGGTTTGTTAAACACTCCCCATACACTCCACATACAATGGTCATCCCAGAACCAATTAGCAGTTTCCCATAGAGATATGTATTCAACATACAATGGTTCCAAGGCCCCAGAACCAATTACCATTTTTACATAGACATACATACTCGACATATGATCGTTTCAACATATGATGGTTCTCCTGGAACCAATTAATATCATATGTTGAGGGACCACTGTACATGTGATATACTTTTAGATTGTAACTGGTATATTTCATTTTATTTGTTCTTATTTCTGTTGTCTTGTATATAGGAATAAAACTTGCCAGAACGTTAAAGCAAACGCTGCTCACTGTTACGGTGTCCATTTTAGGACATCGTCAGCCGTAACTACGTCCCACGTCAGGCAATACAGCGTCCCGCCTCCTCCCTCGGACCAATCGCCGTCAGTCGTCAGCCACAACTCCCTTCTCCCTCATCCGAAACTCCCTCATCCAAAATGCCATCATGCCTCAGACGATTCTCCCTCATGCGCAACTTCCTGTCACATAGTAGAGCCGATGCTGCACATCATGTAGAGCAGAGTGGAAGATGTGAAACTTGCACGTGTACTACAGACACTACATGTTCTACAGAGTCTGTATAGCACTGAATAGCATGTACAGCAGAACCCGTATAGCAGAGAGCCGACACTGACTCTGCTCTGCTACACGGCAGGAAGGTTTTTCATCTGAGGGATGATGGAGTATCGGATGAGGGAGTTTCGGATGATGGAGGAATGAGTTGCAGATGACACCTGATGGGGATTGGTCCGAGGGAGGAGGCGGGACGATGTTTCGCCTGACACGGCACGGAGTTACGCTGACTACTGACTATGTCCTAAAATGGACACCGTACACTGTATATAAAGACCTTTCTAGTTTAAAGCCACAAATTTATACAACATTTAGAGCCAACCTTTAAAAATGTTGAGGTTATCGGTATCTCCAGTACGCCCATAGAAAATGCATGGAGCCCATACTGACCCACCGCTCCATGCAGTGGGACCCCATTCTCGAGATGGTTGGGACACAGAATTCCTTGCTGTGTATGTACTGAATATCACATATATTTCCTTTATGATTTGCATGTGTAAGAAACCCCCCTCTAAAACATCCATCTAATAGACTTGTTAATAGGTAGACACATCTTATAGACACGTCCTACTGATTTCTGTGGGAATTGGATTAAAATCTGGGGCCTGGCAGGCAATTATTTCATGTTTGCCAAAACTGCCAAAAAGGGAACTGACAGGGTGGATTTCTTCCAGTTGCTTATTCTTCTTTTCATGTTGTATTTTTTATTTATTTTTTTTATTCATCTTGACTGGAAGAAAAAAAAGATTTGGCCGATTTGCCACTTCGAGGAAGTTTATTTTGGTGGCATATTGCTGGCAATCTTTGTACAAATAATCCCATAGAATAGGATGTTAGTCAGCCCTGTTGTGGGCAGTAAGTCACACGTGTATGGCCAGCATGAAACCTATTATAAACTCATGAGCATAAATTAAGACTTTATTTTGGTAACTGTTGGGTCTACCATCTCCATGCTGTTTTGTGTATTTCTAGATTTTGATTTGTATTTTGAAAAACTCTTAATAAAAATTACAGTTTAAAAAAAGAAATGAAGACTTTAACAAACCATCTTTACTACATGCAATCTTGTGTAAATAATTGCTTAGAGTTATTTTTGTACAAGGGTTTCAAAATGCACTTTTATTGTTTTTGGACAAGGTAGCAGATGATGGTATAAAACATTGGCAAGAAACAAGGCGATTACAGAGCGATTACTGATAAGACTGTCCACTAAAAAGCAAACATAATGAACCTCCTGTTTTTCTAGATACTCCCAAAACAGTTTAAACTACCATTGTGCAAATGTTTTAGTCGAAACAACTGAACAATTTTTTTGGCAACTTTCTTTATGTTTGAGAGGCCAAATCACTCCCTCTGGTCTTAGATGCCAACTTTTCTAACTCTGTTTTCTAAACAGGTAGGCACATGATCTCTCCTGCCCTCAACCTGTCATCTGTTTTTATGAACTGGCATTGGTTGGGAAGTCAAGTAAGGACACTGGAGCCCTGTCTGCTTCTTCCTGTCCAGCCATTGTGATTTACCATTCTTCTTTCAAGTATATAAGACTAAAAGATCATGTAGTCATAATAAAGTGAAGTTCTTAATTGTCTACCAGACTACTGCAGTGATGGATTTTGTCATTTCTTACGTTATAGATTACTCTGAATGGTGAAAACGGTGTTTGATTATTCCTATATTTACTGTTAAATCGATTTGCTGCAACTATTTTTGTAAAGTTTTAAAAATAATGCAGTTTTGTGGAGAGTATGTATTTTACAATCCTGTTGAGAAAAAAACTGAAAATCTTGTTTAAAAAAAAAGGAAAAGTAAAAAAGATTGGGCAGCATTTAAAGCTACATCATCTTGATTCCTTGCCATTCACCGTATTCTGCACATTTTTATTAATTTTTTGAAGCGCCCTTGGTTCCAGGGTGCTGTACATTATAAGGGGTTAAAATACAGAACACAAACAAAAGTATAATAGATGTGAAACTGAGTAAATGACAGACTGATACAGTAGATGAGAGGGCTTACAATCTACAAGGTTACACAAAACCAAGCTGTTAAGCCATTTGCCTGCTGCCTGAGCTCTCTCAAAGAATACCTGTCAAATCCCCCCCCCCCCCCCCCCCCCAAAAAAAAAAAAAGTTACTCAGTACCTAATCCTGACTATGTACATCTAATTTTAAATCAGTAACAACATAAAAAGTTTTTGGAGCTAGCTGTATAATAAGACAGCAGAGAGAGGGGTACCCAGAAAAGCTGCTTAAAGTGCTAGTAAGTATTATATCCCCCCAGTGCTGGATTTGCAACTTACACTGCTCAATACTGCTCCATAATGTCATCCAAGGAGAAGCAGTATCCATTCTTCTGTGTGTACAGTATATGGAAACATCTTAGTTTACCCTCTGCAGTGGGGTAAACTGGTCATAAGGTCATATAGAAGTTTTATATAATGGCCAGAAATAGTGCTACTCCTCATGGACACGCATGTCAGCTTACCCTGAAAAGTTTAGTTACAATTTAAATACAGAACTTTAGTAAAAGTAGATTTTATGCAGGTTTTAGCTGTGCACTTATGTAAAGTGTCCATTTAAACATGCTATTCTGAGAGCTCCATGTTGAATGCATTGGGTGCTAAGCTGAAAAATGATTGAGCATGCCATGTAATATGCTGGAATTTCTGCTTATTCTGGGGTAAAAAGTCTGGGCGGTCCTGCTTAGTGACTGACAGTCTACCCTGTTTGTGACTAAGGCAGTGTTTCCCAACCTTTTTTTCCGGCTCAAGGCACCCCTCGGGGGGGAAAAAAAATAAATATGTGGGCACCCCTACCGAAGTTGACAAGCAAAAAAAAAAAAAAAAAAGGAGGGGGGGGGGGGGTGAAGCCGCAATGCACAATATCTATTTTCTGTGGGTATGTAGTTTACAATGCTGCTTTATACAGCAACTCACAAATTATGTTTTCTCTGATAAGCATCGTTCCCTGTTTGTCTCATTCTGGTCTGGACCGTCATGACCATTTCTTTCATCCACAACTCTTCACCGTTAAACCTGCAAAACAAATCTATTAGGCTCCGCACTTTACCAGCATTAGCCTTTAGATTCCCCTTTTACAAGTGAAGAGGAATACAGGGACGTATAGGTGTAAAGGGCTAACAGAGGGGTGTAGAAAGGTGTACATGGGTGAGAGGTGTGTAGAGGAGTGCACATGGGTGACAGAGGGGTGGTGTGGGTGATAGAGGGGTGTACAGGTGTGACAGAGGGGTGTTGAGGGTGTAGAGCATTGTACATGGGTGGCAGAGGGATGTAGGAGGGTGTACATAGGTGACGGGGGTGACAGGAGTGACAAGGTGGTAACAAGGGTGGACAATAGGGTGAACATGGGTGACACTGGGATGGACAGGGATGACAGAGGGGTGGATAGAAGGTGGAAGTGGATGACAGGAGGGTGGACATGGGAGACGGGGTCAGAGGGGTGGACAAGGGTGACAAGCGGTTAAGAGGGGTGAAGATGAGTGACAGGGGTGGACTGGGGTGACAAAGGGGTGAATAGGGGGGTGGACATGGGTGACAGAGGTGTAGACTGGGGGTGGTCAAAGGGGTGGACAGGGGGGTGAACATGGGTGAAAGGGGGATGGACAGGGGTGGCCAAGGTGGACATGGATGACAGGGGTATAAAAGAGGGGGGGAAAAGAGGAGTGAATAGGGTGGTGGACATGGGTGATGGGGGGGGGGGATGAACGTGGGTGATTGGGATAGACAGGGGGTGGACATGGATGACAGGTGGGTAGACATGGGTGAGAGGGGGGGCTTGACATGGGTGATGGTGAGTGGGGTGGACAGGGATTAGAAGGGGTAACATAGGGGTGGAAAGAATACAGTACCTTAAGCAAGCCATTTTTCTTTACTTCACCGGCACTGGAATTCGGCGCAGCTTCCACATTCTTCCCCTCTCTGGCAGGGCATCGACTCAGGGCTCCGGCAGGGCACTCATTTACTGCGCTGCTGGGGGGAGGGGACGCTAGGGCATGGGTCACTACATCGGCATGGGAATCCAGAGCAGCTTCCACGTTCTTCCCTTATCCTGCAGGGCACAGACAGGGCACTCACTCACTGGGCCGCAGGGGGAGGCGGACGCTGTGTACGCAGACACAGCAAAGCGCACACAGACTTCCCTTCCCTCCTGCAAAAATAATAATTTTATTGGCAAAATCCCGCGACACCCCATTGTGTCGGGTCACCCCGGTTGGGAATCACTGGACTAAGGTATAGCGATATCAACTAGTCATAGGCTTTGAAGGAGTATTCCAGGAATTTTTCTTTATTTGACTATGCTACAGGGGCTGTACAGTTAGTATAGTTCATAATATAGTGTCTTTACCTGTGTGTGACGGTTTTCTCACAATTCTTATGTGATTTTCACCCCAATATTTCTTTTTAACAGCATACAAAATGACTGTTGTCTCAAATTTTTCCCAGCTTGCAATGCGACCGAGACCTGACTCACTAGTCAGCTGATGACAGGGAGCCTGTCTGCTTCAATGGGTGGAGCGATCGCTTGGTGGGAGAGAGATCAATCTGCAACTAATGAAACAGCTGTAGGCACCCTGACTGAAAACCACAGGTCTTTTGAATGGATGCAGCTCATTTTATGTTTCAATGGGTGGAGGTGGCTGATGTGTGGGAGGGAGGAAAATGGAATTGTGGGATTGTAGTCAAAAAAAGAAAAGTCAAGCAGGAAATACCAGTTCACAAAAAGCTAGCCACAGTGTTATGGTAATCTCACAACATAGCCATTTATCCCCAAGACACGCGCAGATCCTTCCTAAGCATGTCTATTACTGTCTGCCAGGTACGTACTAAAATCACCTTATGGTGGATAACCCCTTTAAGAGAGCTGGGATTTAAAAGCAAATTTCCAGTTAGTGTATGTTCACACTGAGGAATTGGAGAGGAATTGAAGAGGAATCATTTCGGTCAGGAAAATGTTGCATTCTGCCTTTTTCGATATTAAAGAGGAATTGAAGCAGAAATTACAAGATGAATTCAGGAAGAGGAGGAGCAAATTGTGTTGAGGAGGGAGTTCAGCAGCTATTTTCGCTTGAATTCTGCTTGAAAAGGACTTCCTCAGAAAAATAAAAAGTCCCATTAACTTCAGTGGGCTTTTACAAGCGGATTCCACCTGAAGAATGAACATGTTCCATCTTCAGGCGGAACAGAATTCAGTGTCAGAATTCTGCTAGCAGAAATTCCTTAGTGTGAACAGTATAGGAGAGAAGGGTGAAAAAGAAAGGAGGACAGCGCCTCGTGTAATCCTGATATTACAGTAGGTGATAGGTAAACTGCTGGATAACAGACTCTCACCTGGAGAAATAGGAAATAAGCATATCACCCCTAAAAAAAAGGGGTACTTTAGGGATTGCAGACCGTCTGAGCTTGACCAGGAGCCGTGGCAGCGGTTCCCGTAGGAAATTGCACAGAATAAAAGAAAAAAAAAATCAAAGAAATGGCGCTATCCCATAAAATTAAAAAGTGACTGGTATCTTAAATACAACAGTACTTTATTTAAAAACTCAAATGGTTAAATCCATGAGCAAAACTCGTTTCGGGTATGAGCCTACCCTTTTTCAAGGATAGGCTCATACCCGAAACGCGTTTTGCTCACGGATGTAACCATTTGAGTTTTTAAATAAAGTACTGTTGTATTTAAGATACCAGTCACTTTTTAATTTTATGGGATAGCACCATTTCTTGGAGTTTTTTCTTTTATTTAGTGTGAACAGGGCAGCGGAAAGTCCATTAAAGTAAATTAAACTTTCATTGATGATTTGGAGCAGAATAAGGTAGCAGAAAAACTTGAATAAATTCCTCTTCGATTTCACAGTGAACATACCTATATTCTAAACCTTTTTAATGTGACTGATCCACAGTATGTACAGAATTATCAAATATTTCTCCACAATGTTGTACATTTCTCTGTATAAGATTATTGTTTGGATACTAAAATGCAATGTTTTTTTTTTTTTTTTTTTTATAAGATTTTAATTCCATTCTTTCCTGTTGTTTTAGGTTCTCACTGCAGTTATATCATTGTTTGTATTTGAAATATCCCTGAATGTTCCTCTGGCTATATGGTAAGGAAGCCATGTCATTTATGCACATTTTACAACGGTAACAAAGAAAACAGATCTCGGTTACATTCTCCATACTTTACCATGACTTTTAAGTAAATCTGCCACAGAGTTGCATGCTGGAATAATCATGGAATGTGCACCTCCATGGTTTGCATGCCCCCAGTCCTATAGAGGATAGAGACCAATAATCGTACCTTTTTAAGTTCTATATATTGTAAAGATGCCGTCTTATTTGCACCAAACACAAATCTGTCATTTGCAAATGCAGTGACAACTATGATGGCACCTTTACAATGGTGGCTTTTGTTCTTTGGAAATCACCTTTTTCACTGAATTTACCCTTTCAGAAAGCTACTTTTATTGATTTATTATAATTTTTATTCAAGATTTTTAAACAGTAACCATTAAAATACAATCAGTATATGTATAGTGAAGCTACACATACAGATAAAATAGTACTTTTGGGGAAAAGTAACAGTAAATTAATTAAATAGAAAATATCCTTTCCTAAATACATTCGTATTCAATTAATTTGTGAACAGTACATAGAATATATTTTTCTAAAAAATATTTTATAAACAATAACATTGATAAGAGAAATTAAATTAGAGGCTATGTTTACTTTTACATAGATCATATAATGGAGTTACATCCACCTGTATATAAAATTAGTAAGTTAGACATTTTTTAATAAATAAGATAAGTTATTAGTGAAATAAAGTGTGAGCTACATTTAACTTCACATAGCTTAAGTGGGATATCAAACATTAACTACAAAACAACAACAACAAAATAACTATTTTAGTAGGCAGTATGAGAAAAGTGTAATTCTGAATTAAAGTAGATGGAATCATTAAGGACAGAGATATATTCTCTGGTCTTTAAACAATCTATTGAACAAATGGAGAGATAAAACGTATATTTATTTACCGTACAACAGGACTATCCAAGTGTACAGAGTGCTTCCACATCCTCAGTGCACCATCTAAAATATTCACTATAATTTAAATATATCAGAGAAGAATCAGACAACTGGATAGTTACGTTTTGGGTGGGTACATCCCATAAAAATCTATGTGTATTACTTTTCATTTATTTTAATGGGTGTCTCTTGTGATATCCTTGTGATTAAAGGGGTATTCCGGGATCTAACGTGCCCTATCCTTTGGATAGTGGATAGAATAAGATGCCAGGGCCCGCAGCTGGGACCCCCGCGATCTTGCTGCAGCACCTGCATTGTATGTGGAGCTGAGTCTCCAGTTTCGGAAACCCAGCGGTGGGACCCCTGCGATCAGGCATCTTATCCCCTCCCTATCCTTTTGGATAGGGGGATAAAATGTTAGATCCCGGAATACCCCTTTAACTACTCTTTAATGGAAGATCGACAAGTTGTCAGCCATGCTTGGCAGTGGGCACAGATCCTTAATTTCGAAGAGTTGTTTGAAAGTGTCAGTCTTTGGGGGAGATTTATCAAAACCTTTGTAGAGAGTGGTGCAGTTGCCCATAGCCAATCAGATCACTTCTTTCAATTTTCTGGTTGCCATGGGAAACTGCACCACTCTTCCTCTACACAGGTTTTGATAAATCTCCCCCTTTGTTTTCTTGTTAGAAAGTTAATTACGACCCAATACTGGCACACGCCAAGATAACTTTATTTTTCTCTCTTGACTTCATAAAGATTCCTTTAGTTGGTGATGACGTGTGCCTGATGTATTTTTTTCTCCCTCCGTGTAACACAATAGCCAAAAATCATCTCACACTTCCTAGTCAAAGTGAAAACGCCTGTTAAATTAAACCAAAAAGCACTAAAACTAAAAGAATTAGGATGAAGAGAAGTATCAGGTTCTATTCACATTAACTGTATAAGTAAAAATATATATTTAAGAACAAGCATAGCAGTGATGTTGAAACAAAGAGCAGACACCCCTGATAATAAAAGGTTCTCTTTTTAATAACCGCACTATGACCACAAAGGAAAGTAGTAAACGATTTTACCTAAAATAACAAAACTCACAGAATACAGCAAATTAAAGACAGATCCCCCCCCCCCCCCCCCACCACCACCACCAAAGGGAAATGTGAGACCTTCAGTTATAACCTACTTTTATTATGTTATTGTCCTTGCTAATAGAAGCCACTTTGATACACAGTTAGCAGTCCTTCAGTGGAAATATTTTTCTTCTGGCCATGAATGGAACTTTCCCCAGAGCATAATACAAAATCTTTATGGCTACAAGTTTTAGTCCAACTGTGGATCTAATGACCAAAACTGAGGACCTCATAGATCAGTATGATGCAGTCAATCTGGGTCATTAGACTCTATGTCGGGTCAGGACTTTCAGATATAATGCAGCTGCAAAACTGTATCCATATGACGCCTATGTAAAACCTATTACGCTTTTGAACCCTGATTTTGTAATTGATATTGATACATATAATAATTGCCTAATTTAAACATTGTTTATAAATTTTGTATTAGAAAATGTGGATGCACAAAAGATCAAATCGGCCACAAACGAGCATCGTTTGTCAGCTGACCGCTTGCCCTTTTATACAGACCCATTATAGGGAACAAGGGTTCCGCACTAGCCGTCCCATGTAAAGGGTCTTTAGAGTTTATTTTATCCGATACAGAAGACAAGGGGACATGATCATGTTACTTTTATACTCCTGCTTTGGTTTAGTCAAGTAGAGTCCCAGTTGAAAGATGCAATTTCCCTGATATCAATTAGAAAATCAGTAAATTCTAAAGCCTTGTTCACATCTGAGTCCAAGGCTCACTTTGGGGCTTTCGTCACATGTTACTTTCAAGACTGAAAAACACACATGCAGTCAGTTGCAAACTGGACACTAATAGATCCCAATGACTTTTATTCGGGTCTGCCTGGTATCCATTTATTTAGCAGTATCTGACTGTACAAACAAAATACTGCTTGCTGCATTATTATTATTTTTTTAACTGCTTAGGTCTTGCTGCTTAAATGGTTTTCCCCAAACAGAGCTTGAACACAGATGTGAACTTAGCCTTAGCTGATGGCAATGGTAAAAACACCCCCATATATTTTAATTTTAATTTGTTCATTTAAATTTGTTCACCAATGAAAATTTTTTATGTAACCTGAAACCATTCTAATGAATGTTCCAATTATGATAACATTTTTCATAAGAGAACCTTGACATAACTTATCTGAAAATGCAGTATAAAAACTTGTATTTTATTTATTTTTTATAAACCTTACTGTTAGTTGGTGCCCTAATGCTTTTTAATAAAAAGTATTTCCCCTTCACTGTCTGGAATTAACTTAAATCGGCTCTGTCATTAAAACTAATTTTGGTAATGCATTCCTTTATGGTAAATAAGAAAAATCTTTATAATGTACTTTGTTTAACCCCTTAAGGACCAAGCCCATTTTGACCTTAACCCCTTAAGGACCAGGCCATTTCGAACCTTAGGACCAGAGCGTTTTTTGAACATCTGATCACTGTCACTTTAAACATTAATAACTCTGGAATGCTTTTAGTTATCATTCTGATTCTGAGATTGTTTTTTCGTGACATTCTACTTTAACATGGTGGAAAATTTTTGTGGTAACTTGCATCCTTTCTTCGTGAAAAATCCCCAAATTTGATGAAAAAATAGAAAATTTTTCATTTACAGTTGAGCGAACTTTTACAGTAAATTAGATTCGTCACGAACTTCTCGACTTGGCAGTGGATGACTTATCCTGCATAAATTAGTTCATCTTTCAGGTGCTCCGGTGGGCTGGAAAAGGTGGATACAGTCCTAGGAAAGAGTCTCCTTGGACTGTATCCACCTTTTCCAGCCCACGGGAGCACTTGAAAGCTGAACTAATTTATGCAGGATAAGTCATCAACTGCCGAGCTGAGAAGTTCGTGACGAATCGAATTTACTGTAAGTTCGCTCTTCTCTATTTGCATTTTTCTAACTTTGAAGCTCTCTGCTTGTAAGGAAAATGGATATTCCAAATAAATTTTTTTTTAATTCACATATACAATATGTCTACTTTATGTTTGCATCATAAAATTGACGTGTTTTTCTTTTGGAAGACACCAGAGGGCTTCAAAGTTCAGCATCAATTTTCCAATTTTTCACAAAATTTTCAAACTCACTATTTTTCAGGGACCAGTTCAGGTTTGAAGTGGATTTGAAAGGGTCCTTCATATTAGAAATACCCCATAAAAGACCCCATTATAAAAACTGCACCCCCCAAAGTATTCAAAATGACATTCAGTCAGCGTTTTAACCCTTTAGGTGTTTCACAGGAATAGCAGCAAAGTGAAGGAGAAAATTCACAATCTTCATTTTTTACACTCGCATGTTCTTGTAAAAGGAGAAAAATTTATACCTGTATTTGTAGCCCAATTTCTCTCGAGTAAGCACATACCTCATATGTCTATGTAAAGTGTTCGGGCGGGCGCAGTAGAGGGCTCAGAAGCGAAGGAGCGACAAGGGGATTTTGGAGAGTACATTTTTCTGAAATGGTTTTTGGGGGGCATGTTGCATTTAGGAAGCCCCTATGGTGCCAGAACAGCAAAAAAAAAACCTTATGGCATACCCATTTTGGAAACTAGACCCCTTGAGGAATGTAACAAGAATTAAGTGAGCCTTAATACCCCACAGGTGTTTCACGACTTTTGCATATGTAAAAAAAAAAAAAAAAAAAAATTTCACTAAAATGTGTTTCCCCCAAAAATTTCACCATTTTTGCTAGGGTTAATAGCAGAAAATACCCCCCAAAATTTGTAACCCCATCTCTTCTGAGTATGGAGTTACCCCATAAGTTGACCTGAAGTGCACTACGGGCGAACTACAATGCTCAGAAGAGAAGGAGTCATATTTGGCTTTTTGAGAGCAAATTTTGCTCGGGGGGCATGTCTCATTTAGGAAGCCCCTATGGTGCCAGAACCGCAAAAAAAACACATGGCATACCATTTTGGAAACTAGACCCCTTGAGGAACGTAACAAGGAATAAAGTGAGCCTTAATACCCCACAGGGGTTTCACAACTTTTGCATATGTAAAAAAAAAAAAAAACATTATAAAATTCACTAAAATGTGTGTTTCCCCCCCAATTTCACATTTTTGCAAGGCTTAATAGCAGAAAATACCCCCCAAAATTTGTAACCCCATTTCTTCTGAGTATGGAAATACCCCATGTGTGGACGTCAAGTGCCCTGCGGTCGAACTACAATGCTCAGAAGAGGAGGAGCGCCATTGAGCTTTTGAAGAGTGAATTTGTTTGGAATGGTAGTCAGGGGCCATGTGCGTTTACAAAGCCCCCCGTGGTGCCAGAACAGTGGACCCCCCCCCCCCCCACATGTGACCCCATTTTGGAAACTACACCCCTCACAGAATTTAATAAGGGGGTGCAGTGAGTATTTACACCCCACTGGCATTTGACAGATCTTTGGAACAGTGGGCTGAGCAAATGAAAAATTTAATTTTCATTTTCACGGACCACTGTTCCAAAAATCTGTCTGACACCTGTGGAGCGTAAATGCTCACTGCACCCCTTATTGCATTACGTGAGGGGTGTAGTTTCCAAAATGGGGTCAACATGTTGGGGGGGTCCATTGTTCTGGCACTATGGGGGCTTTGTAAACACACGTGGCCCTTCAATTCCGGACACATTTTCTCTTCAAAATCCAATGGCGCTCCTTCTGTTCTGAGCATTGTAGGTGTTAATGCTCACTATACCCCTTGTTGCATTCCGTGAGGGGTGTAGTTTCCAAAATGGGGTCACATGTCGGTATTTATTTTTTTGCGTTAATGTCAGAACCGCTGTAAAATTAGCCACCCTGTGCAAATCACCAATTTAGGCTTCAAATGTACATAGTGCGCTCTCACTCCTGAGCCTTGTTGTGCGTCCGCAGAGCATTTTACGCCCACATATGGGGTATTTCCGTACTCAGGAGAAATTGCGTTACAAATTTTTTTTCCTTTTACCTCTTGTGAAAATAAAAAGTAAAGAGCAACACCAGCATGTTAGTGTAAAACATTTTTTTTTTACACTAACAGGCTGGTGTAGACCCCCAACTTTTCCTTTTCATAAGGGGTAAAAGGAGAAAAAGCCCCCCCAAAATTTGTAGTGTAATTTCTCTCCCGAGTACGGAGATACCCCATATGTGGCCCTAAACTGTTTCCTTGAAATACGACAGGGCTCCGAAGTGAGAGAGCGCCATGCGCATTTGAGGACTAAGTTAGGGATTGCATAGGGGTGGACATAGGGGTATTCTACGCCAGTGATTCCCAAACGGGGCCTCCAGCTGTTGCTAAACTTCCAGCATGCCTGGACAGTCAGTGGCTGTCCAGAAATGCTGGGAGTTGTTGTTTTGCAACAGCGGGAGGCTCCGTTTTGGAAACACTGCCGTACAATACGTTTTTAATTTTTATATGGGGGGGACGGACAGTGTAAGGTGGTGTATGTGTAGTGTTTTACTCTTTATTATGTGTTAGTGTAGTGTTTTTAGTGTACATTCGCACTGGCAGAGGTTTACAGTGAGTTCCCTGCTAGGAGTTGCGCTGCAGCTCATACTTGAAGCAGAAAACTTACAGTAAGCCTGCCCGTGTGAATGTACCCTGTACGTTCACATGGGGGGGCAAACCTCCAGCTGTTTCAAAACTACAACTCCCAGCATGTACTGACAGACCGTGCATGCTGGGAGTTGTACTTTTGCAACAGCTGGAGGCACACTGGTTGGAAAACCTTCAGTTAGGTTCTGTTTATCTAACTCAATATTTTCCAACCAGTGTGCCTCCAGCTGTTGCAAAACTACAACTCCCCAGCATGTACTGATCACCGAAGGGCATGCTGGGAGATGTAGTTATGCAACAGCTGGAGGGATCACAACTACAACTCCCAGCATGCTGGCATTTGCAGTTTTGCAACATCTGGAGAGCTACAGTATAGAGACCACTGCAAACTGTGGCCCTCCAGATCCTGCAAAACTACAAATCTCAGCATGCCCAGACAGAAAACAGTTGTGTGGGCATGCTAGGAGTTGTAGTTTTGCAACATCTGGAGAGCTACAGTATAGAGACCACTATATAGTGGTCTCGGACTGCAGCCCTCCAGATGTTGCTAGGCAATTTACCGGCTTCCGTCGGATCCAGGGAGCTTGCTGCACGACATTGTTGCCCGTCGATCTCCGACGCCGATCGTCGCCCCGCAGCCTCCACAGATCGGTAAGTGGACTCCCGGCGCCGGTCCCTCTGTCGTTCCTCCCCGTTCTGCCCCGCCTATTGTGGGTGGGCAGAACAGGGAAAACGAAAGTTAACCCCCCCCGCCCCCGATCTGCTATTGGTGGTCGCGTCTAGACCACCAATAGCAGGGATAGAAGGGCTGGCACCCCTGCCACCTCACTCCTATCTCTTCAGGGGGATTGTGGGTGTCTTAGACACCCGCGATTCCCCTTATATTCCGGGTCACCATAGACCCGTAATGACCCGGAATTGCGCAAATCGCAAGTGTGAATTCACTTACTATTTGCGGCGATCGTCGACATGTGGGGGTCCCGGGACCCTCCTCGGCGTTTGCCTGGGGCGCCTGCTGAATGATTTCAGCAGGCGTCCGGTTTCGCAACCCGCCCGGTGCGGCGGGATGCGAAATTCGCTGGGACGTATGAGTACGTCCCTGGTCCTTAAGACCCAGGGCGCAGGGACGTACTCATACGTCCGTGGTCCTTAAGGGGTTAAGGACGAGGCCAGTCTTCTAAAAATCATAACTCTTATATTTTCATCCACAGACTATTATGAGGGCTTATTTTTTTGTGCGACCAGTTGTCCTGCATAATGGCATCACTAATTTTACCATCAAATGTATGGCACAACCAAAAAAATATTATTTGTGTGGGGGGGGGGAAAAAAAAAAAGCCCCGCAATTTAGCAAATTTTGGAAGGTTTTGTTTTCACGCCGTACAATTTACGGTAAAAAATGAAGTGTTCTTTATTCTGTGCGTCAATAATTAAAATGATACCCATGATTATATGCTTTTCTATTATTGTTGGGCTTAAAAGAAAATCGGAAACTTTAAACCAAATTAGTATGTTTAAAATCCTTCTATTTTGATGACCTATAACTTTTTTCATTTTTCGTATAAGGCTGGGTCCACACTACGTTTTGTCCCATACGGGAGCGCATACGGCAGGGGGGAGCTAAAAGCTCGCGCTCCCGTATGTGACCGTATGCGCTCCCCGTATGTCATTCATTTCAATGAGCCGACCGGAGTGAAACGTTCGGGTTCCGGTCGGCTCATTTATGCGCCATATGCGCTTTTACAACCGGACCTAAAACCGTGGTTGACCACAGTTTTAGGTCCGGTTGTAAAAGTGCATACGGCGCAAAAATGAGCCGACCGGTCCGAACGTTTCACTCCGGTCGGCTCATTGAAATGAATGGCATACGGAGAGCGCATACGGTCACATACGGGAGCGCGAGCTTTTAGCTCCCCCCTGCCGTATGCGCTCCCGTATGGGACAAAACGTAGTGTGGACCCAGCCTTAGCGGCGGTATGAAGGCTCATTTGTTGCACCATGATCTGTACTTTTTATTGATGCCACATTTGTGTATATAAAACTTTTATAACATTTTTTATAAAATGTGACCAAAAAAAGCAGCAGTTTTGCGCTTTTTTTGTACATTTTTTTTTTAAGTTCATGCCGTTCACCGTACGGATCAATAACATTATATTTTAATAGTTTGGACATTTACGCATGCGGCGATAACAAATATCTGTATTAATTATATATTTTTTTTACGCTTTATGGGGTAAAATGGGAAAAAAGGACATTTTACATTTTTTACTTCCATTTTTACACTTTAATAGTTCCCATAGGGGGACTATCTATAGCAATCCTTAGCTTGCTAATACTGTTCAGTGCTATGCAAAGGGCATAGCACTGATCAGTGTTATCGGTGATCTTCTGCTCGATCTCAGACCAGAGCAGAAGACGCCGGAACCAGGTGAGGGGACCTCCGGACGCCATGCTGGATGATCGGATCCCCGTGGCAGCGCTGTGGGTGATCCGATCATCCATTCAAAGTACCGCACTGCCGCAGATGCCTGTATTGGTTACGGCATCTCAGGGGTTAATGGCGGACATCCGCACAATCACGGATGTCCGCCATTACCGGCGGGTCCCTGGCTGCTGATAGCAGCCGGGACCTGCCGCACATGACGCGAGCATTGGTCCGGTGCTCGCGGTCATGACGGAGTGTAAATGTATGCCATGGTGCATTAAGTACCACGGCACCATGACGTACATTTACGTCCATTGTCGTTAAGGGGTAAAAAAACCAATTTGTATTTTTTTATTAAAAGCTGTCACTAGGTGTCTCCCTACTTGTCCAGATCACATTCACCCCCCCCCCCCCCCCCCCATCTCTTGCACAGAATTTAATCTCCTGTTGGCCTGGCAGAAGTCCAAAATCAGGAGATGCAGTTTGGAGTGCTGAGGAAGGGAGGGGAGTGTGCAGCCTTAGACAATCATAGCTCAATATCACACTGAACTGCTCTGCTGTGTATAGCAGAGTGGGGGAGGATTTTCTCCCCTGTATGGCTTCAGATGATGGCACGCCTGCTGAGGGAACGCCCTTTCCACTCTGAATTTGACTGAGACTGAGCAGAAAATACAGAAAGGTAGAAAACGAAAAAATAATAAAAATAAAGGCAGGTGGTGGTTTATCATGATGAGGGCAGTGAACTGGAAGGATTATAAAATTTAACAAGATCGTGACAGGTCTATTTAACTATTTATTAGTCCAACCGCAAGCTCTCAAACGAGTTGACTGGAAATAAATACACAAATGTAAGAAAATTTGTAATATCCCATCAGAGGGAAAAATGCCACTTTCTTTACTTATTAGGCTCCTTCCCTGGCCCCCTTCTCCCCAACTCATCATTTTAACATTCAAACCGAAGTCAGCTCAAGTATGTCTTGAGAGAGAAGACAGACAGCTGAGAGTTCAGATTACATGCTGCTCATAGAAATTTATGGGCGAATTAGAAGAAGTTTGTAAAGATTTTCTAAATTAAGTCACCCGGGTCGGACTGCCTCCCTAGTCAGTTCTTTTAAGGTTCTTTTATTTTTACCGTACATACCAAAGCTCCTAAAAAAAACTGTGTAGTTGCAGTTCTTATAGAGACTGCAACAGATTTTCAGTCCTGTACTTTTTAGCATATGTAAAGTTCTAAGCATTCCCGGCAGAACACTAAGAGGCTTACATATAACCTAAGGCTACCACCATTTTGCTGTTTCAGGGGCTTTTTTTTTGTTTTTTGTTTTTTTAAGTAGTTTTAGCTTATATCATGGGGACCTTAGTTCAGAAAGTATTGCAACGATGAGAAATTCCTGTATATACAAGGAGAATGTATTCTTTCTGTGCAGACATTGTTTATTTGTGTCGAGCACTGTGTACAATAGAAACAAGAATGAATATATGAAACATTAGATTCTGTAAAGGGTTAAACCAGAAAGAGGTTTGTGTCAGCTGTACTACCCCAATCCAGAGTCTATGGGCCCAGGCGAGTGAGGTCACGACAGTAAGGCCCTCAGGAAAGAGGGTCTGTAATTTAAAGGAATGTTTTCAAGCTGGAAAACCTTTAATTGGTAATGGAAGAATCTATTTTTTAAGTAATGTATATCATCTTGAGAGTTGCAGGCTGTGAACGCTAGCGATATACAGTCATGGCTGTAAATGTTGGCACCCCTGAAATTTTCCAAGAAAATTTTTTCTCACAGAAAAGGATTGCAGTAACACATGTTTTGCTATACACATGTTTATTCCCTTTTGTGTGTATTGGAACTAAACTAAAAAAAGGAGAAATAACAAGCAACTTGGACATAATGTCACACCAAACTCCAAAAATGGTCTGGACAAAATTATTGGCACCCTTTCAAAATTGTGGAAAAATAATATTGTTTCAAGCATGTGATGCTCCTTTAAACTCACCTGGAGCAAGTAACAGGTGTGGAAAATATAAAAATCATACCTGAAAGCAGATAAAAAGGAGAGAAGTTCACTTAGTCTTTGCATTGTGTATCTGTGTGTGCCACACTAAGCATGGAAAACAGAACAACGAGAAGAGAACTTCTGAGGACTTGAGAACCAAAATTGCGGAAAAATATCAAGAATCTCAAGGTTACAAGTCCATCTCCAGAGATCTAGATTTGCCCTTGTCCACAGTGCGCAACATTAACAAGAAGTTTGCAACCCATGGCACTGTAGCTAATCTCCCTGGGCGTGGACAGAAGAGAAAAACTGATGAAAGGTGCCAATACAGGATAGGCTGGATGGTGGATAAGCAGCCCCAAACAAGTTCCAAAGATATTCAAGCTTTCCTGCAGGCTCAGGGATCATCAGTGTCAGCGCGAACTATCCATCAACATTTAAATTAAATAAAACGCTATGGCAGGAGACCCAGGAGGACCCCACTGCTCACATAAAGACATAGAGACATGAGTAATCCTTCTGGGAAAAAGTCTTGTGGACAGATGAGACAAAGATGGAGTTTTTTGGTAAAGCACATCATTCTACTGTTTACTGAAAACAGAATGAGGCCTACAAAGAAAAGAACACAGTACCTACAGTGAAATATGGTGGAGGGTCAATGAAGTTTTGGGGTTGTTTTGCTACCTCTGGCACTGGGTGCCTTGAATGTGTGCAAGGCATCATGAAATCTAAGGATTACCAATGGATTTTGGGTCGCACTGTACAGCCCAGTGTCAGAAAGCTGGGTTTGCGTCAGAGATCTTGGGTCTTCCAGCAGGGCAATGACCCCAAAAATACAACAAAAAGCACCCAGAAATGGATAGCAACAAAGCACTGGAGAGTCCTGAAGTGGCCACCAATGAGTCCAGATCTAAATCCCATTGAACACCTGTGGAGAAATCTTAAAATTGCTGTTGGGAAAAGGCGCCTTTCCAATAAGAGAGACCTGGAGCAGTTTGCAAAGGAAGAGTGGTCTAACATTCCAGCTGAGAGGTGTAAGAAGCTTATGGATGGTTATAGGAAGCAACTGATTTCAGTAATTTTTTCCAAATGGTGTGCAATCAAATATTAAGTTAACAAGGTACGAAGAAAAAAGTGCATATCCTCACTCACTACCGGGAACGAAACTCGATGATCCTACATGGATGCAACTGCGGGACAGAGACTTCAGGAGAGGCTTGTGCGCTCAGAGGCTAGAACTAGTAATTTCACACATATGCGCTTCGTCCGGCCTCATTTTATATCCTAGCACCGCCACCTTAGTTCAATGAAGATATTTAGCCTCACTGTGCTTGCTAGTCTGATCGACGTTTAACCCCAGTGTTGCTATATGCACGTTGTTCCGTCCTAAATTCTCTCTGTACATGTAAATATTAAGTTAAGAGTGACAATAATTTTGTCCAGCCCATTTTTGGAGTTTGGTGACATTATGTCCAATTAGCTTTTCTTCTTCCCTTTTTTTTATTTAGTTCCAATAGACACAAAAGGAATAAACATGTGTATAGCAAAACATGTGTTCCTGTAATCCTTTTTTGTGAGAAATACTTAATTTTCTTGAAAAATTTCAGGGGTGCCAACACTTACGGCCATGGCTGTATGTTTTATTTATTACTGGCAATAGGAATGTTAAAGGGGTACTCCACTGGCCAGAGTTCGGAATAAATGTTCTGAATGCTGTTTTGGTGCTGCGGGGTCGGTCACGCCTCCCCCCCTTTATGCAAGTCTATGGGAGGGGGCGCATTGATGGGGCGTGACCATGATGTCACGAGGGGCATGGCCCACCCCCACATCGTGAAAACAGCGTTTTGAACATTAAGTTCCGAATGCTGGCCAGTGGAGTACCCTTTTAAGTCTCCCAAATGCAGCATGGTGGGTGTAGATTAAAGCAAGTAGGGGATCACTGTACAAATGTACATCTTATGTTCTGCCGACCCCATTACTATGCTGTGTTTGAGGAAGGCTTCTTCTCACTTGTTTCATGAAGCAATACAATCCTGCTGCTGTGATCTATTCTAATCTACATGACTTGTAACTTGGCTTCTTTCCCAGGCACAGAACTCAATGAAGGAAGGAAAAAAGTTACAAAGGTCACACATAGTATGTAGAGCTCTTGAACTGCAAAGTGGGAAATCTTTTACTGAATTGTTTGTCTGCACTGCACATATTATTTAGTTCATTGGCTTCAATTTGAAGCAGATAAATGTACAAAATGGTGTTCGTGGGCAGACATTCACTTTATCTAAATTTGCCTGTTTGCTGCAACAAATCTTTTGTGCACACACCCTGACTGGTAAAGTCAATAGATTGTCTTGTGACAGTGACATCTGTCAAGTCTTACAATGTATTAGGCAGAAAGTCAACAGTGAGTTCTTGGTGCTGATATAGTGGAAGCAGGAAAATAAGCAAGCATGAGGATCTGAGAAACTATGACAAGGACCAAATTGTAATGGATGGACGACTGGGTCAGAGTGACTCCACAACTGTGGGTTGTTCCTGGCTTGCAGTGGTTAATACCTACCACAAGTGGTCCTCATATTGTTTAAATAATTAGTGTGTAGTTTTGTAATCTACGATTTTGTCTATATTTGTACCTGCAGAATTGTGCTGCAGAATATGTTGGTGCTATATAAATAAATATAGTTCTTAGTAAACCAGCAACAAGGTCACTTGTATAAAAGGCTCATTGATACACATGGAATGAGCAGGCTAGCCTGTCTCATTGGATCCCACAAAAGACCTGCTGTAGTAAATATTGCTAAATGCACAATGTCTTGGTAACGTCTTGTTGTTTTCAGCCTACACACCTGCGTAATGAAGGTGCACATGGGATTTTTAGCCAATAAAGGTGTTCTGTTTTTTTTTGTAAAAGTATTTAATGCCACATAGATTTTTCTGGCTAGCACAGTGCCACATCACTTTTTTTTTATTTTTGCTATGTACATTTACAAAAAATAGGGAACAGGAAAAAAAGAGCCATAAGTCCCATTATAAAAGGTCCCATCTCGTTGTGAGTGAGAGCTACCAGACACCTCTGGCTCCTGCGCAAAGGCGTAGCGCTTGTTTGTGACTTCACTTACCAAGGACAGCTAATCCTATGATTTGCAATGGCTGGTGTCCTGAGAGGGGGCATTTTATGATGTTACCTATGGCTCTTTTTACCCAATGGGAATGGAGTGACTGACTTCTACAGCCAGATAGTATGCTGTGCTTTATTGAAACCCACTATGCACCTGCAATATTGGTGCACATAGATGCATGATTTGCCTTTTCAGGATTACTTAATTTAAAGATAGCAACTACAATGCAAAGATATGCACACTTTTTTCCGTATCTGGATTACTCAGTTTTAGCATAGCCTTATTACCTATGCATATGTTGGTATCCTGGTATTGGTTATGTGTCAACCGCTATTCTCATTTACCCGGCTCTTTTTGTGTTACTACTTTCTATGTTGTTAAAGGGGTACTCTGCCCCTGGACATCTTATCCCGGGGGGCCCGCCGCTGGTGACCCCCGCAATCTCCCTGCTGCACCCAGCATTCATTTAGAGTGTCAGGTGCAGCGCTGGAGGCTCGTGACGTCACAGCCGTGCCCTGCTCGTGAAGTCACGGCCTCCGGAAATTCACTACGTGCACCAGATGTCTGGGGTGCTGCAGCCAAGATTGCGGGGTTCCAAGCAGCGGGACCCCCGCAATCAGACATCTTATCCCCTAACATTTGGATAGGGGATAAGATGTCTACGGGCGGAATACCCCTATAACCTTTCTGAGGGTGTCCCCAAATTGTGATAGAAACACATTGGCAGCTGAAACAATACTATTTGCAACCCTTTGGAACTAGTGGTTCCAAGTGGACCGCTTGTGCTCAAGGTTGGCCCCTGAAGCACTTATTGTTTATATAGGTGGAGCTATCTATGTCCTTTATTGGACTTCTTCGCTTTGGCTTTGGTTTTTTATAGGACATATTTTTGTCCAGTTGTTTTTTTGGGTATGGATCCAATAAAGGTTGTTTTAAAACACTACCTCCATTTTTTTTTGTATGTACATTTATAGAAACACGTGGCACTACTCTTGAAGGCCATGTGAGTAATTTGTTAAGGACGACAGATTGTCCCCATCAATCAGGGATTGTTGGATTACAGTTTTGTATTAGTCTTCAGTATAGAGCCAAACACTTCACAAGAACCCTTGCCCTGGTTATTTCTATATAGATGGCAGTGAGGCGTGAAAAATGAAAACTTACAACAGGCTTACATGCTGTGAAGGGCTGAATGCCCAGACACAAGTCTCTCCAAATTATATCTACAATTATTTCATAATAAGGAGCTTTATTGTTTATTACGTGGAGTAAGATGTAAGATTTAATTCCAAGATTGCCTTCAATTTGGTTTTACATGGATTTTGTTATGCAAGACTTAGAAACTGGCCAAGTTCAAGCTGGCACCTATATATATATTAAAGGTAGAAGTATAAGAATAATGTTTATCAGATTTATTGTGGATGGGTAATTTTCAGTCATTTAAACCTGCATTACGGTTATTCTTTAAGGTGTTCACAGTTTTATAATCCTATGTTGTTAGTGCCCAAACACTGTCACAAGCCAGACATTAGTTATCCTTTGTGTAGGTTTTTTCATGTTTTAGTTTACCAACATCCAGACATATGGAAGACATACAAATTCCATACAATATTTTATGTTTTACTACAGTGTATTATGGATGCCCACCCCAACGTAACAGTCACCTAGCCCCCACTGTCTTTAAAGGGGTTATTCAGGAATAGAATAACACAGCTAATTTATTTAAAAAAAAAAAAAACAGCTGTCCCCAGGTTGTGTGTGGTATTACAGCCTGGCTCCATTCATTTCACTTGACCTGAGCTGCAGAACCACACCTATCCTGGAGACAGACAGGGAGAGTTTTTTGAAAGAAATTACCTCTGTTTTTCTATTCCTGTATAACCCCTTTGAGATCAAAAATGGGTCTTCATGTGTATTTCATGTGTATTTTCCTGTACAGGTTTCGGGGCAGCTGGTGACAGCCATTGTTCGGTAATTTCATAGTCTGCGTCGGTGAAGGAGCTGTCCTCATGTAGAACCCTGTAGACCAGGAAGGGTCAATATAAGTTCAGTCTAGAGCAGGGGTCTCAAACTCCCGGCCCGCGGAACGAAAGTTTGTGGCCCGCACCAGGCATGTGTCACTTGTATTGCCCGACACCCAGGATATGCTGTTCCGAGTGCCGGGCATTTAACTTTTTCAGGCATTTAGCGCTGCTTCGGGCAAGCAGCGCTAAATGCCCGGAACACTTCACTTACCCCGCCCTCCCAGTCTCCGGTTGGCTGATGAGGGACGTTGCACATGTGACGTTCCTCCACAGACCCGCACAGTAGGACGTCAGTGACGTCACTCGTCAGGCCGAAGCTGGAGAGGAGAAGCGCAGGACAGGTAAGGTTGTCTGTGTGTGTGTGTGTGTGTGTGAGTGTGTGTGTGTGTGTGCATGTGTGTCTGTGAGCATGTGTGTGTGGGTGGGTGTCTGTCTGTCTGTGTGTTTGAGCATGTGTGGGTGTCTCTGTGTGAGCGTGTGTGTGTGTGTGTGTGTGTGAGAGAGAGAGAGAGAGTGCGTCTGTCTGTGTGTGTGTGCATGTGTGGGTGTCTCTGTGTGTTTGTGGGTGAGAGTCACATGTGGGGAACCTGCTACTTCCTAATGTGGGGAACCTGCTACTATTACCTAATGTGGGGAACCTGCTACTACTACCTAATGTGGGGAACCTGCTACTACTACCTAATGTGGGGAGCCTGCTACTACTACCTAATGTGGGGAGCCTGCTACTACTACCTAATGTGGGGAGCCTGCTACTACTACCTAATGTGGGGAGCCTGCTACTACTACCTAATGTGGGGAGCCTGCTACTACTACCTAATGTGGGGAGCCTGCTACTACCTATTTGGTGGAACATGCTGCCTACCTAATGTGGGGAACCCCCAGAAGTTGCACCCCCATCATCCATCAGCTCATGCTATTACCACACGGGGGTAGGGGGAATGGGGGGGGGTTGCTGGTGCATGATTGGGTTGCTACTACTGGTGGGGGGTGTTGCTAGTGGATGATGAGGGCGCATGATGGGAGCATTATATGTGAGGGGCGCATGATGGGGGCATTATATGTGAGGGGTGCATGATGGGGGCATTATATGTGAGGGGCGCATGATGGGGGCATTATATGTGAGGGGCGCATGATGGGGGCATTATATGTGAGGGGCACATGATGGGGGCATTATATGTAAGGGAAGCATGCGGCCCAGCCTCATCCAGCTGCTACCTCCAGTGGCCCCCAGATAATTTGAGTTTGAGACCCCTGGTCTAGAGAGATATTACATAAGTATTTACATATGTACCCTCCTTCATTCTTTCTCTATTGTCCTCACCAGAATGCAGGTTCCTATGGGCGACGTGGCTGTTGTAAAGCATATCTCTGAAAGCTGTTAGCAGCTCAAGCAAAAGCCACCCATAAAATCATGTTCAGAAAATTGAATTAAAATTCATCATCAGAAAATAAAAGTAGAATAGAAAAAAGTGTCAGTATCTGGTTTTATTTAGAAAAAAAATAATTTAAAGGGGTACTCCACTGGAAAACATTTCTTTTTAAAGGGGTTCTCCAGTGCTTAGACATCTTATCCCCTATCCAAAGGATAGGGGATAAGATGCCTGATCGCGGGAGTCCTGCCGCTGGGGACCCCCGTGATCTTGCATGCGGCACCCCGTTTGTAATCAGTCCCCGGATCATGTTCGCTCCGGGTCTGATTACCGGCGACCACACGGCCGGCGGCGTGTGACGTCACACCTCCGCCCCTGTGTGACGTCACACTCCCTCCCATAGGCTTGCATTGAGGGGCGGAGCGTGACGTCACACACCGCCGGCCGTGTGGTCGCCGGTAATCAGACCCAGAGCGATCACGCTCCGGGGACTGATTACAAACGAGGTGCCGCGTGCAAGATCCCGGGGGTCCCCAGCGGCAGGACTCCCGCGATCAGGCATCTTATCCCCTATCCTTTGGATATGGGATAAGATGTCTAAGCACCAGAGTACCCCTTTAAATCAACTAGTGCCAGAAAGTTAAACAGATTTGTAAATGACTTCTATTAAAAAAATCATAATCCTTCCAGTACTTATCAGCTGCTGTATGTTCCACAGGAAGTTCTTTTCTTTTTGAATTTCCTTTCTGCCTGACCACAGTGCTCTCTGCTGACATCGCTGTCCATATTATTAACTGTCCAGAGTAGGTGCAAATCTCCATAGAAAACCTATCCTGCTCTGGATAGTTCCTGAAATGGACAGGGGGTCAGCAGAGAGCACTGTGGTCAGGCAGAAAGGAAATTCAAAAACAAAAGAACTTCCTGTGGATCATACAGCAGCTGATAAGCACTGGAAGGATTAAGATTTTTTTAATAGAATTAATTTACAAATCTGTTTAACTTTCTGGCACCAGATATTTAAAAAAAAAAAAAAAGTTTTCCAGTGGAGTACCCCAGTTAGTATGTAATACGTAAGACCCAACAGACAGGACACACATGTTGATATTTAAGGCTGGAGCTTCACATTGATTTTGGCTGCAACGTGGGTTGCATGTCTAAACATTGCTGTGTCACACTGTGTACCTCACCTAAGGAAAGTAAATGAGGTCGCTCTGCAACTCGAAAGTGACCATGACTGTGACCCCAATGTTGCATAAGTTGCTGACAGTTTTGCTTTTTCACTGTGACCCCTTTTACTGGGCGCAACACAGCATGATCCACACACTGCGGCATGGCTAAAATTGCCATGTAGCCTCAGACTTAAGGAATGGGACAAACTTGGACAACCTCTACCAATTATAGTGACAAATCCCCATTTCTTAAGGAACAGAAGTTAAAGATGTTAAATATAACTTACATTTTCACATTATAAACTCTGGTGGTAAACTCTGTGATGGGGATTTAAAAAAATGTTTTGTGTTTTTCTTTGGCAGTTTCCTGACATGTGCGTTTGGAGAGATTCTTCTTGTGTATACAGAGAAGATGGGTTCATAAGAAGACATCCATTGTTTTTTGTTGAAATTGGATTTTCCACAATGCCATCAAGAAAGCCAGAATTAGTGTTTTCTCTATTTTCTAACATCAAATAAATATCAGTATGGTTTGGATCTAACAGTGAATACAATATTCTATTGGGCGGTGCTAGTGGCTGGGTTATGCTAGTATGTCCAGTCCGCTCATGGATTCCTTCTGTAATTTACTCCAGACTCTCCTCAGTAGTTTATGTATGTATGTTTAGTTTATGCAGATATAGGAGGTTGTATGCAAAAATATCATATATTTTTTTACACCATATCCATTTTTCAGCATATGAGAAGTTTGTAAACATTGTTTTTACAATCTTCCTTCCCTGTAGATTCCATCTACTTATGTTGGGTGCATTCACTTGACAATATGCGATCACGTTGCTTGTATACGTCTGTATCCTGTCAGAATGGGATGCTGACGTATACATGAACATACAAGCATGATCCCTATTGACTTCAATGGTCTGAATGTAGTCAACTAGTCAGGTACATGTTTTGATATGGACCCTAAAGTGGGATCTGAGTCTTAGCACAAACATGTATATGTTTGGAAATTACCTGCACGTAGTCACTAGCTAACTACATTTGAGCCATTAAAGTCAACGGGCCCATGCCTGTATGTTCACGTGTACCTCAGCATGGACAGGATGTGGACATATACATCGTGTTGACAAATTGTATGTGAACGGGGCTTAAAACATATTGGCCAGCAATAAAATGTTTCCACTAATGCTTATAGGAAAGTCCTTGGCATTTATGGTAATCATTTTCTCATAAATTGCATGACCTAGTCATTGCACATTAGTTAAAGCAGTTGTATGGGAAAAGAAACCACCTGTGTAAAGTGTCAAAATAAGCAACTTACCTATATAATATTAGCCATAGTGCAGAAATCTTTCATATTTTCTATGCTGTCTCGCTTTTAAGCTGTGACGCCACATCACAGGCTCTGAATTCAATGCTCCTATCCCTCCTCTCCCCTCCTGTCAACACAGGACCAGACCAGTGATGTAAAGGGGAGAAGCAGGTACTGGCAGTTTACTGTCACAGTTGTTTGTCAGAACAGGCTCACTGCTGCCTTATATAATGAGTCCTAAATATAATAGCAGTGTCATGCCACCTCCCCTCTTCACATCACTGGTCTCGTCCTGTGCTAACAGGAAGGACGGGTGCTCTGCATTTAGAGCCTATGACTTGATGTCACCGCTTACAAGGGAGACTGCAGAAATGATATGGAAGATGTCTGTACTATGACTAATAAGATTATATTGGTAAGCTGCTTTATTATATTTTATGACACCATACACAGGTTGTTTCTTCTGCTGGACAGCCCCTTTTAAGGAAACAATATATGCTTCATATGAGTGGACACCACTTAATTTTTTAATAATATTGTTTTTGTTTAATCCGTGTTATGATTATGCCAAATGGGGAAATGGAAGTTGGCGCTGTTAAGTTGTTCTTCTATATTCAGTATAAACATAAAAAATGGCCAGTAACTGTGCTTGCTGTTCATTGTGCCCAAATATTTTCTGTTTATGTATCTGTGCAATATTCTGTACTTTGTGCTGAAATCTTCAGCATATTTTACTAGACACACATGACTTTGTACTGATTAAAATATATTTCATATTTTTGTGTATCCATGTAAATGCTGTCATCAAATGTACTTTATAACTTCACATGCATACATGAATCAAGGTTACATTTCTTTTATAGAATCAGTTTTAAAGGCTATGGACGCAATTGTCCATAGCTGTATATATTAGGTGCTGCTACCCAGGGGGCTTAAAGGGCTTCTTCAGTGGAAAAATTTGTTTTCAAATCAACTGGTACCAGAAAGTTATACAGATTTGTAAATTACTTCTATTTACTGATCTTCCAGTACTTAAGCTGTTGTATACTACAGAGGAAGTTGTGTAGTTCTTTCCAGTCTGATAACTGTGCTCTCTGCTGACACCACTGTACGAGAGGTAGCTTCAATGGAAACGCTGGGTCAACGTGGCACAGGAACGACTCGAGGTGCAGCCAGGTAGGAAGATAAAAACTTTAATCCCAAGATGCAATGCGTTTCACTGCGCTTGCACAGCTTCTTCAGACATAACAGGCAGGGGTAAGGTGCTGAGTTATAAAGGTAGACATTAACCCCTTTGCTGTCAGAGTACAACGCAGGGAAATAAATAGCTAATAAAAAAACATTGCAAACAAACAATGAACAAATCTGTATACTTTGCACAAACTCATTATAAAATGAACAAGCATAAAATACGTGATGTAGACTTAAAACATATATATAAAAGAGGCTGCACATTATAAATACCAACGAATAATCACGTGTTGTGAAACACAATGTGAACAGCTACCAAGCCGTACAATCACACTTATGCATCACCAGCGTTATGGTATCCAAAACGACTCACAGTTTATAAACAGTTTATCGATTTGGAATATCCTCTGGTATAATTTACAGTATACAGTGGTCCCTCAACATACGATGGTAATCCGTTCCAAATGGATCATCGTTTGTTGAAACCATCGTATGTTGAGGGATCCGTGCAATGTAAAGTATAGGACAATGGTCTACAACCTGCAGACCTCCAGATGTTGCAAAACTACAACACCCAGCATGCCTGGACAGCCGTTGGCTGTCCGGGCATGCTGGGAGTTGTAGTTTTGCAACATCTGGAGGTTCGCAGGTTGAAGACCACTGGTATTGGAGGTTATACTCGCGTGTCCCCGCCGCTCCGGACCGTCACCGCTGCCCTGGATGTCGCCTTCCATCGCTGTCGCCGCATCTCCAGGGTGTCCCCGATACTCCGGCAAGGCCTCTGCTTCCCCGGCATCCTCGCTCTCCGTCGCCGCCATCACGTTGCTACGCACGCCGCTCCTATTGGATGACGGGATGGCGTGCGCAGCGACGTGATGACGACGATGGAGAGCGCCGAAGAGGACGCGTCGGAGCCCGGAGGACAGGATCGTCAGCGTACCACACAGGGCACCGTAAACGGCTATCCGGTGGCAGCTGAAGCAGTCTGCGCTGCCGGATAGCCGTTTATGCGATGGCCGCGACATACAAAAGCATCGTATGTAGATGCTGCCTTCAACATGTGATGGCCTCTGAGAGACCATCGTATGTTGAAATCATATGTCTGGGCCATCGTAGGTCGGGGGGGATCACTGTAATTAATTGCAAAGATGTAATGTCATTTTTATGAATTAGAGAGAAATGTGTCGAGACACTGTAATAATGTTAGATCGGTGCTTGCACCCTCGTGAACGCACTGTCTGATCTGTGTGTCCAACATATTGTAGATGGCAACTACAGGACAACAAATAAACTGCAAATTGGGTGTCACAGTTAACTAAATGAGAAACAGAGAATGTTTTATTAATTTGTTATGATGTAAATGTATCTACATAATTACCAATCATATTTCAGCACAAACAACGTTTTTTAATACAGGGGGAGCAGCCCTTTCCCATAGACACTAAAGGTGAATCTCTATCTACTCTACTCAAATCGTTTTTAACCTGTTGGGGGCTAAGAGGTTCTGTACATTTTTAGATCGTCTAGATGTTACTCTCGGGGTACTCTGTACAATTTTCTTTAATACTGGATCACTACAAATAATGTGCCGTTTACGTTTGAGGATTGTTTTGATTTCTTTTGCTTCACAGTTGTAGTTTATGAAGCTATATTTAAACTTATTTACACTTTCATTTTTCTTTCTACCTTTATTCCCACTATTTTTTATTCCATTTGTTTCTTATTTTTCACTTTATGGTAGGCTTTAGTCAATAGGCCATTGGGATATCCTTTAGCAGAAAAACATACCCTAAGGAGGGACGCTTGAGCAGAAAAGTCAGTCAGTTGTACATAAATACTGACCGTAGCGGACACCCCTAAGCCAGTTGGGATAATGGGCACTGCCATAGTCAAGAAATCTATTCACGTCTACCAACTTGAAATGTGTTTTAGTAGACATTACACCAGATTTATTCAGTATTTCTAAATCTTAAAAGTGTATATTGTCTGTAGAGAAGTGTAATGTAAATTGAAGACCCCAAGTGTTCAAGTTTAAAGTTTTGACTAGAGATGAGCGAACTTACAGTAAATTCGATTCGTCATGAACTTCTCGGCTACTTCGTACCCACTGAGTCTGGGTGATATGCACATTTGTATTGCGCTCCAGGTTAGCATAATACGTTTAGCCTTCTTTTTCATTATTGGGGTAACACACTAGGAGTGTACAAGAGAGTATCTTGGTCAGAATTAAGAGTAGAATCTTGAGAAAAATAATATTGAATAACTGTTAAACCCAAATCAGTATTAATAATAAGAGTAGAGAGAGCAAACATCCAATGTTAAAAAAGAAAAAGATGATGGTAAGGTAATATTGCTGAGTTCTCGAATCCTTTAGATAAGAGGGCAACTTTAACACACATGACTGTAAAAATAAATCTACATAGTGCGACAAATTAGCGGTAATAGATGAAATTCCAGAAATAATAGGGCTACAGGGGGGATTCACGGAAACACCAGGAGGGTCCCTACCTTCCACCTCGGCGTCCGATTGTTGTTCGATTGTGTCTTGCCTGAGATCCAGGCTGGAACAATGGAGCAAAGATAACACTGATCAATGCTATGCTATGGCATAGTATATGCAATCAGAAGATTGCATGTTATAGTCCCCTATGGGTGCTATAAATGTGTACAAAACAAAAAGTTAATAAATGTGATTTAACCCCTTCCCTAATAAAAGTTTGAATCACCCCCCTTCTCCCATAATTTTTTTTTAAAATATGAATGTATGTGGTATCGCTGCGTGCGTAAATGTCTGAACTATAAAAATATAATGTTAATTAAACAGCACGGTCAATGGCATACTCCTAAAAAAAAAATAAAAATAAATCAAAAGTCCAAAATTGCGTTTTTTTAGTCACTTTGTATACCATTAACCCCTTGACGACGCAGGACGTATATTTACGTCCTGCGCCGGCTCCCGCGATATGAAGCGGGATCACGCCGCGATCCCGCATCATATCGCGTCGGTCCCGGCGCTCATCAACTGCCGGGACCCGCGGCTAATACCACACATCGCCGATCGCGGCGATGTGCGGTATTAACCCTTTAGACCGCCGCTTCTAAAGTGAAAGTGACCCGGCTGCTCAGTCGGGCTGTTCGGGACCGCCGCGGTGAAATCGTGGCGTCCCGAACAGCTGACCGGACACCGGGAGGGCCCTTACCTGCCTCCTCGGTGTCCGATCGACGAATGACTGCTCCGTGCCCGAGATCCAGGCAGGAGCAGTCAGGCGCCAATAACACTGATCACAGGCGTGTTAATACACGCCTGTGATCAGGATGAGAGATCAGTGTGTGCAGTGTTATAGGTCCCTATGGGACCTATAACACTGCAAAAAAAATGTAAAAAAAAAAGTGTTAATAAAGGTCATTTAACCCCTTCCCTAATAAAAGTTTGAATCACCCCCCTTTTCCCATAAAAAAAAATAAAACTGTAAAAATAAAATAAACATATGTGGTATCGCCACGTGCGTAAATGTCCGAACTACAAAATATATCATTAATTAAACTGCACGGTCAATGGCGTACGCGCAAAAAAATTGCAAAGTCCAAAAAAGTGTTTTGGTCACTTTCTATACCATTAAAAAATGAATAAAAAGTGATAAAAAAGTCCGATCAAAACAAAAATCATACCGATAAAAATTTCAGATCACGGCGCAAAAAATGAGTCCTCATACCGCCCTGTATGTGGAAAAATAAAAAAAGTTATAGGGGTCAGAAGATGAAATTTTTAAACGTATACATTTTCCTGCATGTAGTTATGATTTTTTCCAGAAGTGCGACAAAATTAAACCTATATAAGTAGGGTATCATTTTAACCGTATGGACCTACAGAATAATAAGGTGTCACTTTTACCGAAATATGCACTGCGTAGAAACGGAAGCCCCCAAAAGTTACAAAATGGCGTTTTTTTTTTCGATTTTGTCGCACAATGATTTTTTTTTCCGTTTCGCCGTGCATTTTTGGATAAAATGACTCATTTCACTGCAAAGTAGAATTGGCAACGCAAAAAATAAGCCATAATATGGATTTTTAGGTGGAAAATTGAAAGGGTTATGATTTTTAAAAGGTAAGGAGGAAAAAACGAAAGTGCAAAAACGGAAAAACCCTGAGTTCTTAAGGGGTTAAATAAAATGAAAAAAAGCGATCAAAAAAGTCCCAACAAAACAAAAACTGTAATGATGAAAACTTCAGAACACTGCGCAAAACATGAGCCATCATAGTGCCCTGTATGCGGAAAAATAAAGTTATAGAGGTCAGAAGATTACAATTTTACACATACTAGTTTTGGTGCATGAAGTTATAATTTCTTTTAGTAAAATAAAACCTATCTAAATTAGGTATCCTTGTAACCGTATGGACCTACAGAATAAAGATATGGTGTCATTTTTACTGAAAAGTGCACTGTGTAAAATCGGAAGCCCCCAAAATGTTACAAAATGAAAAATGGCCTGTCCTTAAGGGGTTAAGGAGGGCCTGGATGCTTTTCTTGAAAAATATAATACACGTTATGGATACTAGAATTCTGTAATAATACATTAAAGGATTTATTCTGATTTCCATATTTGAAATTGTGAAAGTTTTTTCGCCCTCATTTTTGCCAATTGGCATCTGCCTCCTAATTTTCTTTTGCCTTCTTCGGATCAGCACAGTAGGTATATAGGTGGAACTTGATGGACTCAAGAATCCTTGCAGCTTTCTTAATGCTTTTAACAGAGCAGAAGCTATGACAACGTGGCAGTAGAATAGCTTAGTATTAATCTTTTATGTAATAATTAAGGTTTTGTTTGTACATTACTTGTCCTAGCTACAAGAGGTGCAAAAATGTCTAGCATCAAAAGGGTTAGTGTTTTGTTTTTCATAGTTACCAAGTCACAAATAGTGGAATCATAAAGCAATATGCATGCATGATTTGCTCACACTTATTTGCAGAATGTATGCTGTACATATGGTGTAATGGTGAAATACCAGTTTCCAGTAGGATGCAGACAAGCCCGAGAAGTTAAAAGGTACAAAATACTATCAAACATTCACTCAAACCCTTACCATTCAGAAGGGGGTGTCCGTTCTGTATTAGTAACCTTAGGTAATCTTAACACATCTATATGACTAGATCAGCTGGGCTGTATAGTACCCATCAAGTGCCATGACCAACAAGTGGCTAGTCAGTGTACCACACTACACGTAACAAGGAGAATGGCACCATAGATTACCGGTGTTAGTGTCGCTACTGAAAGTTACAAGCAAAGGCATAAGCAATCATACTAAGTCACATAGTATTCCCCCCACTTTCAGACATACCCATAGATGTATACCTTTCTAGCCATAAGTCTTCACCATCACTACTACTCCTACTCTCTTGTTTATGAGATTGGATGTTGGAAGTTTGTATATGACTACACAACATTTGAACAGCCAACAGCCGGGGCTGGGACATAAAAGCTCACAATTGTGTCCTCAAAAATGGGCACAACAGTGGCCTCCATCAACTAGTAGACAGGGCCGGTTCTGCCTATAGACAAAATAGGCAGCCGCCTAAAGTGCCCTCTTGATGGGGGGAGGGGCGCCATTCTAACCCCAGTAGTAAGGTGGGGAGTGTCAAGGGGGGAAGCCAATAGGTGGGGTAAAGGGGCGGCAATATTAGCTTTCGCCTAGGGTGGCAAAAATCCTTGCACCAGTCCTGCTAGTAGATGACAACAGTCTGAAAGACTAAACTGCTAAACGAAAGCTTTGTACTTTTGTAAATATAATGCTGCTTGTATTATACAGAAGACAATGTTGAGGGGATAAGCTGTATATATCTACGGGCTTATGTTGGTGTCGCTCCTGCACTAGATGCATTATGTTGGTATTGTCCTTAAGTACCATCATCGTTGGCTTCAGTTGTAGTAAACACATGCTGCTATAACTAAGCAAAACCAAACACACTATAATGAAGTGACTATATAAGAGGCAAAGCGTAAAAAAGGAAGCATATTAAAAACAGAATTAGATTCCCAGCTATATAATTGTGTTCCAGAATGATATCACTGGAGCTTACAGAGGTTTAATGAGGTTCATAATGTGTGTAGGTGTGTGTGCTGTGCTGTGTGTGCTGTGCTGTGCTACAATAATATCACTCTGTGTAGGAGCTGTAGTATGAGGCTTGTGTTACATACACTCTATACAGAAACTGAAGCAGAAGGCACCATAAAGAAGTACTGAAAATTGCTGTAGTAAAATACATATACAAAGTATGGAATACTGGCATTTTGCATTAGTTTAACCCCTTAAGGACCAGGCCATTTTACACCTTAGGACCAGAGCGTTTTTTGCACATCTGACCACTGTCACTTTAAACATTAATAACACTGGAATGCTTTTACTTATCATTCTGATTCCGAGATTGTTTTTTCGTGACATATTCTACTTTAACATAGTGGTACATTTTTGTGGTAACTTGCATCCTTTCTTGGTGAAAAATCCCCAAATTTAATGAAAAATTAGAAAATTTAGCATTTTTCTAACTTTGAAGCTCTCTGCTTGTAAGGAAAATGGATATTCCAAAAAAAAAAAAAAAATTGATTCACATATACAATATGTCTACTTTATGTTTGCATCATAAAATTTACGTGTTTTTACTTTTGGAAGACACGAGGGCTTCAAAGTTCAGCAGCAGTTTTCCAATTTTTCACAAAATTTTCAAACTCACTATTTTTCAGGGACCAGTTCAGGTTTGAAGTGGATTTGAAGGGTCTTCATATTAGAAATACCCCACAAATGACCCCATTATAAAAACTGCACCCCCCAAAGTATTCAAAATGACATTCAGTCAGCGTTTTAACCCTTTAGGTGTTTCACAGGAATAGCAGCAAAGTTAAGGAGAAAATTCACAATCTTCATTTTTTACACTCGCATGTTCTTGTAGACCCAATTTTTGAATTTTTACAAGGGGTAAAAGGAGAAAATTTTTATACTTGTATATTTGTAGCCCAATTTCTCTCGAGTAAGCACATACCTCATATGTCTATGTAAAGTGTTCGGCGGGCACAGTAGAGGGATCAGAAGCGAAGGAGCGACAAGGGGAGTACGTTTTTATGAAATGGTTTTTGGGGGGCATGTTGCATTTAGGAAGGCCCTTTTGGTGCCAGAACAGCAAAAAAAAAACCAGATGGCATACCATTTTGGAAACTAGACCCCTTGAGGAACGTAACAAGGAATTAAGTGAGCCTTAATACCCCACAGGTGTTTCATGACTTTTGCATATGTAAAAAAAAAAAATAATTTTCACTAAAATGTGTGTTTCCCCCCAAATTTCACATTTTTGCAAGGGTTAATAGCAGAAAATACCCCCCAAAATTTGTAACCCCATCTCTTCTGAGTATGGAGGTACCCCATAAGTTGACCTGAAGTGCACTACGGGCGAACTACTATGCTCAGAAGAGAAGGAGTCATATTTGGCTTTTTGAGAGCAAATTTTGCTCGGGGGGCATGTCGCATTTAGGAATCCCCTATGGTGCCAGAACAGCAAATAAAAAAAACACATGGCATACCGTTTTGGAAACTAGACCTCTTGAGGAAGTAACAAGGAATTAAGTGAGCCTTAATACCCCACAGGTGTTTCACGACTTTTGCATATGTAAAAAAAAAATATATATTTTTCACTAAAATGTGTGTTTCCCCCCCAAATTTCACATTTTTGCAAGGGTTAATAGCAGAAAAGACCCCCCAAATTTGTAACCCTATCTCTTCCGAGTATGGAAATACCCCATGTGTGGACGTCAAGTGCTCTGCTGGCGCACTACAATGCTCAGAAGAGAAGGAGCGCCATTGAGCTTTTGGGAAAAAAATTGTTTGGAATGGAAGTCAGGGGCCATGTGCGTTTACAAAGCCCCCCCGTGGTGCCAGAACAGTGGACCCCCCACATGTGACCCTATTTTGGAAACTACACCCCTCACAGAATTTAATAAGGGGTGCAGTGAGTATTTACACCCCACTGGCGTTTGACAGATCTTTGGAACAGTGGGCTGTCCAAATGAAAAATAAAATTTTTCATTTTCACGGACCACTGTTCCAAAAATCTGTCAGACACCTGTGGGGCGTAAATGCTCACTGTACCCCTTATTACATTAAGTGAGGGGTGTAGTTTCCAAAATGGGGTCACATGTGGGTATTTATAGTTTTGCGTTTGTCAGAACCGCTGTAAAATCAGCCACCCCTGTGCAAATCACCAATTTAGACCTCAAATTTACATGGTGTGCTCTCACTCCTGAGCCTTGTTGTGCGCCCGCAGAGCACTTTACGCTTACATATGGGGTATTTCTGTACTCAGGAGAAATTGCGTTACAAATTTTGGGGGTCTTTTTTTCCTTTTAACGCTTGTGAAAATAAAAAGTAAAGGGCAACACCAGCATGTTAGTGTAAATTTTTTTATTTTTTTACACTAACAAGCTAGTGTAGCCCCAACTTTTCCTTTTCATAAGGGGTAAAAGGAGAAAAAGCCCCCCAAAATTTGTAGTGCAATTTCTCCCAAGTATGGAGATACCCCATATGTGGTCCTAAACTGTTTCCTTGAAATACGACAGGGCTCCGAAGTGAGAGAGCACCATGCGCATTTGAGGACTAAATTAGGGATTGCATAGGGGTGGACATAGGGGTATTCTACGCCAGTGATTCCCAAACAGGGTGCCTCCAGCTGTTGCTAAATTCCCAGCATCCCTGGACAGTCAGTGGCTGTCCGGAAATGCTGGGAGTTGTTGTTTTGCAACAGCTGGAGGCTCCGTTTTGGAAACACTGCCATACAATACGGTTTTCATTTTTATTGGGGGGACAGTGTAAGGGGTGTATATGTAGTGTTTTACTCTTTATTATGTGTTAGTGTAGTGTAGTGTTTTTAGGGTACATTCACACTGGCGTGTTACGGTGAGTTTCTCGCTAGGAGTTTGAGCTGCGGCGAAAAATTTGCCGCAGCCCAAACTTGAAGCAGGAAACTTACTGTAAGCCTGCCCGTGTGAATGTACCCTGTACGTTCACATGGGGGGGGGCAAACCTCCAGCTGTTTCAAAACTACAACTCCCAGCATGTACTGACAGACCGTGCATGCTGGGAGTTGTACTTTTGCAACAGCTGGAGACACACTGGTTGGAAAACCTTCAGTTAGGTTCTGTTACCTAACTCAGTATTTTCTAACCAGTGTGCCTCCAGCTGTTGCAAAACTACAACTCCCAGCATGTACTGATCGCCGAAGGGCATGCTGGGAGATCTAGTTATGCAATAGCTGGAGGTACGCAACTACAACTCCCAGCATGCCGAGACAGCTGTTTGGACATGCTGGGATTTGCAGTTTTGCAACATCTGGAGGGCTACAGTTTTAGAGAACACTGCAAGGTGATCTCCAAACTGTGGTCCTCCAGCTGTTGCAAAACTACAATTCCCAGCATGCCCTGACAGCAAACAGTTGTTTGAGCATGCTAGGAGTTGTAGTTTTGCAAGATCTGGAGGGCTACAGTTTAGGGACCACTATATAGTGGTCTCAAACTGTAGCCCTCCAGCTGTTGCAAAACTACATATTCCAGCATGCCCAAACAGCTGTCAGGGCATGGTGGGATGCTGGGAGTTGTAGTTTTGCAACATCTGGAGGTCTACAGTTAGAGACCACTGTATAATGGTCTCAAACTGTACCCTCCAAATGTTGCTAGGCAACTAACCGCCTTCCGTCGGATCCAGCCGCACGTCATCGCCACCCGCTGATCTCCGTCGCTCGCAGCCTCCGTCGCCCGCCCGCTTCGGTAAGTGGATCTTCGGCGCCGGTCCCCGTCATTTCCCCGTCCTGCCCCGTCTGCAACCCTGCCACCTCACTCCTATCACTTCAGGGGGATCCTCGGTGTCTTAGACACCCGCGATCCCCCTTACATTCCGGGTCACTATAGCCCTGTAATGACCCGGAATCGCAAGTGTGAATTCACTTGCGATTTGCCGTGATCGCCGACATGGGGGGGTCTGATGACCCCCCTGGGCATTTGCACGGGATGCCTGCTGAATTATTTCAGCAGGCATCCCGCTCCGATCCCCGCCCGGCGAACGGCGGGGAACAGAACTGCCCATGACGTAAATGTACATCCTTGGTCCTTAAGACCCAGGGTGTCGGGACGTACCGTTACGTCATGGGTCCTGTAGGGGTTAAAGGGGAAAACTTTTTTTTTTTAAATCAACTGGTGTCAGAAAGTTAAACAGATTTGTAAATTACTTCTATTAAAAAATCTTAATCCTTTCAGTACTTATTAGTTGCTGAATACTGCAGAGGAAATTATTTTCTTTTTTGGAACACCATGCTCTCTGCTGACATCTCTGTCCATTTTAGGAACTGTCCAGTGCAGCATATGTTTGCTATGGGGATTTTCTCCTACTTTGGACAGTTTTCTCCTACTCTGGACAGTATCCTTCTAGGGCATTTTTTACCTGATGTTGGAGGACCCCTTTAATGGCATCTAGACCATATAATCACCTTCATTTCATTTTTTTTCAAAGTGACCTCAGATGACCAGCACTCACAGTAGATGAGAGGAATGTTACATAACATATTGTAAGTTTGCACTGTTACTAATACTGGAGAGGGTGATTAACAATGGCTTATTGTTCACAGTGGAAATATCAGATTAGAAGCCAAGTTAGCACAAGCCCCGACATGCTACAGCTAAATACATGAAGGCTAAATTGCACTAACAACTTTTGGGGGGAAAAAAAACATATGTGTGTTTAATTTTTTATTTTTTTAAATGTAAAAATACATTTTGGTGTAGTTATTTTCAACACTGGCCATCGGATATCTTTACTGCTACCTGCAGGTTTTTTTTGCACTGTGTGTTGTGAGAAGAAATAGTCCGTTCGGTCAGTTTTAACCTGAGGGCTCAGGGGTGTGGAAATAAAAAAAATTAAAAAAAAATAATTGTCCAAGGGACTAAAGCGGAACACAATCTACTTGTCCCTCAAGAAAATCCACTTGTCCTGGTAGATAAAATAATTTCAATCAAAATAGTCTGATCCCCCCCACTAGACCACCGGGGATGGTTATAAGATTCCTTAAGACACTGCTGTCAACTTAGACAGCGGTGATCTAATAGTTTAATAGCGGCCATGGCGATCGCAGCATGCCAGGCTATAAGCTGTGGGAGAGCTGTAGCTCCTTTTATACCCGAGGCAAGCCCCCCCCCCCCCCCCCCCCCCCATCTGACCCCTATAACATTCTTCCATATACAGGGATGTATGAGGGTAATCTTATGTGCCGTGATCTGTAGTATTTATAGGAACTTTTATTAGGAAAGGGGCTTATTCACATATATACGCACTTCTTAAAATATTTTAATCACTATTTTTCAGTCTTCATAGGGACTTATATATGGAGACATTTGATTGGATTACAGTGAACAACGCTTTGTTACTGGGGGGGGGGGGGGGGGGTGTTCTGCTTCTCCAGTTTATGTGGTGCATTTTATTTACTCTAATTTATATGTCTGAAAATGCTGGAAGTTGCATTTAGTTACTAGATAACTACAACTCCCAGCATGCCCTGATACAGCCTATGGTTGTGTGGGTGTTGCAGCATGTTGCGCTGTATAGTAGGACAGTTAAGGTTATTGTAGGACATGCTGGGAGTTGTAGTTTTGGTTTGTGTCAGCTGCAGAGCCATAGGATGTGTCAAGGAATCCTGGGAATTAGTTAGTAACTACAACACCCAGCATGCCCTGATGCAGCCTATGCCTTTGCAGCTGACCCGAACCAAAACTACAACTCCCAGCATGTTACACTTTATAGATCTACAGTTTATGTTACGGTGTAACATGCTGGGAGTTGTAGTTTTGGTTCAGGCGTGTTTGCGTGCATCCGTGGGGGTCTTGGTCATCGGGTGTGTATTAAGGGGGTGGGATTCTGGGGGTGCAATTTAGTGTGAGTGGCCAGAAACCACTAAAAATTAATAAAATTAGATAGCACAACTGGCGGCAGCACTTGTCAGTCCGCCCCTGTACAAAACATACATGCATACACATATCATACATACACATATACATACATCGGCCACTGCCCTCTGTATTATACATTACATATATACATACATAATACATAGACACATCATACATACACCCGCCCCCCCCCACATCATACATTACATACACACATCACACATATACCATACACACATCATATACACACATACACTCACACCATAAATATACAACATACATATGCACACATCATACATACACCTGCCGCTGCCCAACTACATCATACATTACATACACACATCACACATACACATCATATACACACATACACTCACACCATAAATATACAACATACATATGCAAACATCATACATACACCTGCCCCCTATACCATACATTACATACACACATCACACATACACACATCCTACATACACCTGCCCCCCCCCACATCATACATTACATACACACATCACACATATACCATACACACATCATATACACACACACTCACACCATAAATATACAACATACATATGCACACATCATGCATACACCTGCCGCTGCCCAACTACATCATACATTACATACACACATCACACATACACCATACACACATCATATATACCCCTGCCACTGTCCACTATATATCATACATTACATACACACATCTTACATACACATACACCCGCCGCTGCCCCCTATATCCTACATTACATACACACATCACACATACACCATATACACATCATATATATACACAACACACATACACTCACCATACATATACACCATACATATGCACACATCATACATACACCGGCCGCTGCCCCCTATATCATACATTACATACACACATCACACATACACCATACACACATCATATATACCCCTGCCACTGTCCCCTATATATCATACATTACATACACACATCACACATACACCATACACACATCATATATACCCCTGCCACTGTCCCCTATATATCATACATTACATACACACATCACACATACACAGACACCATATATACACATAACACATACACCATACATTTGCACACATTGGGGGACATGTATCAAAGATTTTACCCCTGTTTTGTGTGTATTTTTTGAGCAAAATTTAGCGCAAGCCCTTTTTTTGCGCATTTTTTTGCGCACGTTTTGGTAGAGCATGTCCTCCAGATGTGGCTGAATCAGGGTACCTTGGGAGTGACATCTATAGTACACATGGATTTATTAACTGCGCACTTTTCCTTTACACCAAAAATTTTACCGCTAGAGCTGTTTTTTTTGCGCAAATATAAGCCATTTTGGACTTAACGTAGCAAGATGCTCTAAATCATCGATTCAATTTCCAAAGAGTGGATTGAGGAGATTTCTATTTTTACTCGCAATTTATGACGCTCATTGTGCTTGATTGATAAATTTAGCGCTTCTGCACATAATTTAGAATTCGGGAAAAGGGGTAAAATGCTTCTACCATACACAAATTTTGATACATGTCCCCCATTATACATACACCCACTGCTGCCCACCCCACATCATACACAGACACCATACACACATACACACATCATACATACCCCCCCCCCCCTAATCATACATTACATACATATACAACCACCCTTCCCGCCACCTGCATGCTCGGCCTCCTCACCTGAGCCAGTGTGAGGTGAAATCTCTGGCCCGTGCAGTGCAGTCTCCTCACACACGTCCTCTCCCCGCTCTGTATTTTCCCCCGTGAATACTTGAAACCTCCCCGTGATAAATTAGGTCCTGTGTGGACAGAGCAGGGGGAAGGGAGGGGCTGTGTGTGGGGGAGGGAGGAGCTGTGTACGTCCTCATTCTCCCCCTGTCTTCCTGTGTTATGCAGAACTGCGCTCTCCATCCTCCGGGATGGAGGGGGCGTGGCTTAATTATGTCCAGCAGACGTGCGATCTCGGGCTCTGCCCTCGCTCCTCCACGCTCTAGCTTCGGCAAACTTCAGAGAGCGGAGGGGAGGAGCTATGAGGTGAGATCCCCTCACAGCGGCTGGGGGGCTCTGAGCAGCGGCCCCCGGCTACTGAAGTCAGCTGGGGGCCGCCACCGCCCCCTCCATACACCCTGAGCGCCGGTGTAAGGTGCAGACTTGCATCGGCTCCTGCACCTCACACCGGCATTAAAGAAAAATAAGAGGGACGTCGGTCTGTCCCTGCTTGCCCAATACAGGGCTAAATCTACGAACAATTCACCTGCCCGGCGCCCAAAACTACTTGTCCCGGGCGTCGGGCGTTAGGATTTCCACATCCCTGGGGCTGTTTGAGTCTAGATAAGCAGCTGTCACACTCTTACTGAGAGACAAGCTGCATAATGCAGTGTCTCTTTTTTATTTCTCTTAGAAATGTATTACTAAATTGGTATTGTGACATTACGATTACCCTAAACAGTGTGACCCTGTCAGCATTAATTGGTCAGTGTCAGAATATGAAGGTACAATGCTATTTTCCTATAGACAAGTAATGATAACACCCAGGTGTCAATTTATTCACACAGTTCCAGGATAAGCAGACGAACAGCACAACATACAAATCTAAAGGTTCGTTCACATCACGTCATTTCCATGCAGGGCACATTTTAATCCATAAAATGTCAAAATGGGTTCCCAATGTATACATGTACAGACAGGCACAGGTCTCATTGATTTATGGCCGAACTTAGCCAGCTAAATGTGCAGCACACAACACTTGTGAGTCTGAGTAAATAAATGTATACTGACTGTTCAGCCAAAAAGTAAACAAGACCCATGCCTGTTCATGCACATATATATATATATATATATATATATATATATATAGGCAACCTATTTTGAAATTTTTTCAATATATACGGACCACTGCTCCAACCTATAATTTTTTTTGGTCCGAGATGCTTTTTAGGTGTAGAGTAAAATGATTTAAAGGGAACCTGTCATGTTAAGAATGCAGTCAGAATGCAAACAGCACATTGTAGGGATAAAGGAGCTGTGCAGATTGTGCTAAATCTCTTCCCACAAAAGTATATAACTGTATGTATCTGTAACCTATTGATGTAAACCTGTTCTTATTCTGAGGAGTTCTGTGGGTAGCTCCATCAGTGACTGACATTTATCTCTGTATTTACACTTATACAGGAAAGGCTGTCAATCATTGAGTAGTTCCACCTACTGGACTCACAATGCCCACAATGAGCCAATCATTCAATTACAGGCTATGCTGAATCTTTTCACTAAAAAATATCAGTCCGGAGGACTCTCCCTGCTCTGTGACATGTTGCCTATAGAATTAACTGCATCTCAATGCATTGGGTTCCCTTTAATAAAACAGACAAGAGAGTGGAACAATATTGTACATAAAAAAACCTCACAAAACCTGTGGCCAAGCCAAGATTATTTGTGTATGCAAGTCCTTTTCAGCTGCTTGTGGGGGCTGGGGAGATGGAGGTAAGGGAATGGAAGTTCCCTGCAGTGAAGCACTGGCAAGGATCACACTTCACAGGGCAAGGGCAGCCCACAAAGATGCCTATATTTTACATAATAACATAATATAAAAAGCAAACATCAATGTTATATGCTTGTTTAGAGCTTTTGGTGTCTGTTTATTTTACATGATCAGAACATTTGAATGAGTTAATTTATTAAGCTGTGAAAACAGATGGTACTTTCAGGGGTCTTCCAGATCATGATTATATTCTTTAACTTAAAAACAGCCTTGGTCCTGAATCTAACTATATATATATATATATATATTTTTTACATACAACAAATGGAACTGCATATAGCAAATGAGGGATTAAAAAATGTTTGCATTCTATTGTCATCTGAGCAAACATTATAATAAGCAGCAATAATAATGTAATAATAATAAAAGGACATGAAGATGTGGCGTTTGCGTTTCAAGACACAAAGGATGCAAAGACAGAGTGGTTGAGGGGCCATTTAGAGAAGTATTTAAAAAAAAAAGTATGTTTTTAAGGAATGTGTTTAAGGGTGAATGTTTACATTCTAAATGTATAAGATGTACAGGGTGGTGGCATCCTGGGACTTGTAGTAGTTACTCTACACTGTGGTATGTATCTATCAGTCTGATTGTTCATTGCTGTGATTCTCTACTCCAGATTTACTCATACAGAGGGGCAAAAAAGTATTTAGTCAGCCACTAATTGTTCCCGTTCTCCCAGAGAGGCCTGTAATTGTCATCATAGGTATACCTAAACTATGAGACATAATGAGGAACAAATTCCATAAAATCACATTGTCTGATTTTTAAAGAATTTATTTGCAAATTATGGTGGAAAATAAGTATTTGTCACCTACAAACAAGCAAGATTTCTGTCTCTCACAGACCTGTAACTTATTTAAAGGGGTTATCCATTTTAGTACATACCTGGCAGGCAGTAATGGACATGCTTAGGAAGGATCTGCACTTGTCTTGGGGCTAAATGGCTATGTTGTGAGATTACCATAAGACTGTGGCTAGCTTTTTGTGAACTGGTATTTCCTGTTTGAGTTTTCCTTTTGTGACTAAAAATACCATAATTCCATTTTCCTCCCTCCCACACATCAGCCACCCCACCCATTGAAACATAAATGAGCTGCATCCATTCAAAAGACCTGTGATTTTCAATCAGGGTGCCTACAGCTGTTGCATTAGTTGTAGATTGATCTCTCTCCCACCAAGCGATCCCTCCACCCATTAAAGCAGACAGGCTCCCTGTCATCAGCTGACTAGTGAGTCAGGTCTTGGCCACATTGCAACCTGAGACAACAGTCATTTTGTATGCAGTTAAAAATAACTAAAACCAGGGAAAAAATTGTAGACCTGCACCGGACTGGGAAGACAATCTGTAATAGGCAAGCAACTTGGTGTGAAGAAATCAACTGTGGGAGCAATTATAAGAAAATGGAAGACATACAAGACCACTGATGTTCTCCCTCGATCTGGGGCTCCAAGCAAGATCTCACCCCGTGGTGTCAAAATTACCACAAGAACGGTGAGCAAAAATCCCAGAACCACAGTGAATGACCTGCAGAGAGCTGGGACCAAAGTAACAAAGGCTACCAGTAACACACTACGCCGCCAGGGACTCAAATCGTGCAGTGCCAGACGTGTCCTCTTGCTTAAGCCAGTACATGTCCGGGCCCATCTGAAGTTTGCTAGAGAGCATTTGGATGATTCAGAAGGGGATTGGGAGAATGTCATATGGTCAGATTAAACCAAAGTAGAACTTTTTGGTAAAAACTTAAATGGGCACTGTCATGAAGTAAAAAATTGATATGTTGTAGTACTTAAGTACTGCAACATATCTCTAATATACTTTAATTTAAAAAAAGTGATTTTAAACAAGTTTAAAATCAATTTTAAATTCGGCCACTAGGGGTCGCCCTCCTAGTGGCCGAATGCATTCGGCAGTGACGTCACTACTGAATTTCGACTCATTTAAGCCTGGCAATGAGTCAAAATTCAGGCACTGCGGTGCTCGCTCCCGCCCGTCAATCAAACAGGCGAGAGTGAGCACTCTGATAGCTGGGGCTGCGCGCATTGGCCAGCTCCACTGGCCTCGCGCACGGCCCAGCCCCCCCGTTACACTGTCCCTGTGCCCACGAGTGCGATCGTTACCATTACTGCTAGCGGGGTCCTACGCAAATAGCGGAGGGCTAACGCCAGGCTCCTAGCGCTGCCTACGTTAGCCCTACCCTATTTGCGTAGTGCTGCGCCTGCGCAGCACTACGTTAGCCGGGCGCGAGGCTTTTAAATCTATTCCCGTACCCTGAGAGCTGACAGGGATGGGGAACAGAGCCGCGCTCGGCATTCTTGTGACACCACTAGTGGGCACAGGGACCCCGCTAACGGTGATGGTAGCGATCGCACTTGCAGGAGGCATTCTTGTGACACCGCTAGTGGGCACAGGGACCCCGCTAGCGGTGATGGTAGCACTTGCGGGAGGCATTCTTGTGACACTATGACATTAGACAATAGGGTGCCTCCAGCTGTTTCACAACTACAATTCTCAGCATGGCCTGACAGCTAATAGCAATCATGGCATGCTGGGAGTTGTAGTTGGGAAACAGCTGGAGGCACCCTATTAGATAAATAACACTCATGCATAGACGATGTGAGGGCGGAAGCAAGCGCCCAGCAAGGCGTCAGTGATGTTGCGCCTGTTGGGAAGCACTGCTTCCTGCCCTGCATTATAGAGCAGATTTAGAAGCACTAAATCTGCTCTATTAAAGCGATAAAAACATTTTTTGAAACCAGGTAGGGGGTTAGGGCTAGATTACTACTAGGTAGGGACATATTAGATTATATAGTACTTGGTGGGAGCTACCCTTTAACTTGTCATGTTTGGAGGAGAAAGAATGCTGAGTTGCATCCAAAGAACACCATACCTACTGTGAAGCATGGGGGAGGAAACATCATGCTTTGGGGCTTTTTTTCTGCTAAGGGACCAGGAGGACTGATCCGTGTAAAGGAAAGAATGAATGGGGCCATGCATCATGAGATTTTGAGTGAAAACCTCCTTCCATCAGCAAGGCATTGAAGATGAAACGTGGCTGGGTCTTTCAGTATGACAATGATCCCAAACACACCACCCGGGCAATGATTGAGTGGCTTCGTAAGAAGAATTTCTAGGTTCTGGAGTGGACTAGCCAGTCTCCAGATCTCAATCCCATAGAAAACCTTTGGAAGGAGTTGAAAGTCTGTGTTGCCCAGCGACAGCCCCAAAACATCACTGCTCTAGAGGAGATCCGCATGGAGGAATTGACCAAAATACCAGCGACAGTGTGTGAAAACTTGTGAGGACTTACAGAAACTGTTTGACCTCTGTCATTGCCAACAAAGGGTATATAACAAAGTATTGAGATGAACTTTTGTTATTGACCAAATACTTATTTTCCACCATAATTTGCAAATAAATTCTTTAAAAATCAGACAATGTGATTTTATGGATTTTTTTCCTCATTATGTCTCTCACAGTTGAGGTATATCTATGATGAAAATTACAGGTCTCTCTCTCATCTTTTTAAGTGGGAGAACTTGCACAATTGGTGGCTGACCAAATACTTTTTTTGCCCCACTATATATTGCACTTGCACCTTTACCCAGCTCCATGTCTCCCTGTTAAAGGGGTACTCTGCCCCTAGACATCTTATCCAAAGGATAGGGGGATAAAATGTCTGATCGCGGGCCTCTCGCCTCGGGACCCCCGTGATCTCGGCTGCGGCACCCCAGACGTCCGGTGCACGGAGCGAACTTCGCTCCATGCCGGATGACTGGCGATGCAGGGCGGAGGCGCGTCACGACCCCTCCATAGACTTGCTTCGAGGGGGCATGGCCGTGACGTCACAAACTTCCGGCACCTGATGCTCTAAATGAACGCTGGGTGCAGCAGGGAGATCGCGGGGGTCCCCAGCGACGGGACCTCGCGATCAGACATCTTATCCCCTATCTTTTGCATATGGGATAAGATGTCTAGTGGCGGAGTACCCCTTTAAGACTAGAGCCTGTAGTGGTTTAACATTCCCAGCAGTTACACCATCTTTCCCTGTGCCAGTACTTCATGCACTTTATTTATGCTCTAACACATATGTCTCTGTGTCGATTACCTCCTTTTTTAATCATGTATTTTTAACCTTGTCATTTGTATACAATAAAGATTGATATTTAATTCATTATAATTTTCAGTAGCTTTGTTTTTTGATATTCAGTGTAATTATTTGGAGTCTATTATTTAGGCTTTCCTACAAGTAATAGGGTATTGTTTACATTTATGATGTTTAGCCACAATTTCAGGGCATATTATTACAGTATAATTATTGTTACCCCACATACGTAGGTACTTTTCATATCTAAGAGAAATAAAGAGTAAAAGGTGCAGCACTGGAAAAGTCTTGGAGAAGGAAACAATAAGTCATAATGCAGGAGGATGCCAGAAGGTGGACCCCTTGTCTGGGACTCTTGAGTATTGTTATTAAAGATTCTAACACACTATGAGCTCATTCTGCTGCTGCATCTTTAAGTCCATGTGAGTTTTTTAGGGTCACACCTGTTTAGTGTTGCACAAGTAATACAAAGCCACAGCTTTGAACTTTGACAGTCCAGCGTGAGGGATAAGCTGCTTCTCGCTGTTAGGAATTATAGACAGACTCTGCTGGTAGAGACTGATTTGGAAGCGGGGAATTTCCACTACTTACAGGGGCATAGCTGAACGAAATGCTTTGGAAGAAGCTCTAACCACAAGTGGGATTTCAGTGGCGAACATGGATGAGCGACTCGGCTAACATGTCATGTTTATGATGAACAGGAGGCGTAGAGACAACACTGAGCATTACAAAGAGTTATTTGGAAGTAGAAATTGTAGGCCTGTGATAGTCTGAGGCAGAGCAGAGTGGAATATTTTGGCTGTGTCTTCAATGTTTTACACCAAAATCTCAATCCAGATCACCCCCACCATCTTCTATGCTCTGAAAAAGCAGAATGTTAGCTCAACAAACCAAGATTGTTAGTTGAAAGCTGGTAAGTGGATTTTCCAAAATGATTTAATGGGAGATTTATCAAAACCTGTGCAGAGGAAGAGTGGTGCAGTTGCCCATAGCAACCAATAAGATCACTTCCTTCATTTTTAAAAAGACCTCTGAAAAATAAAGCAAGAAGCGATCTGATTGGTTGCTATGGACAACTGCATCACTCTTCCTCTGCACAGGTTTTAATAAATCTCCCCTTTAGTTATTATGTGTTAGAATCCATCATTTAATTCTTCTTGGTGGCCTTTACAGTGATTTAGATCAGTTGCCTCTAAATAGGTTAAATGAAAGGTGAATATTCAGAAGCAAGGATTGGAGGGACTGTGTAAAAACTATTTTAACACCAATAACACTGGCTCATTCGGATGACGTTCATATAAAGTACAGGCCATGATTGTTCCAGTGCAATATGTCAGAAATCTTAGCCTGGGTTCACACAACGTTTCCGTCACATACGGCAGCCACATTTTTACAGATTATGGTTGCAAAGCAGCATTTAAAATAAAATACCAGCATCTCTGCCTCTCCCATAGAGATACATGTAGGGGGGAGGCCAACACACCTCCACCATGGTAGAGCCGCGGCAGCACCAGGACCCCGTACAGGAGATCGTGGGGGGCGGACTCCCCGCAATCAGGCACTAAGTGTCTAGGGCTGCAGATCTCCTTTAATAAACTTTTCTCATTAATTGAACTCATTACATTGCTTTCAGGAGAACAAATAAAATTAAAACCAATAATCTGCAACAAAATTTAATATATTTAATAACTTGTTTCCTAATAATCTTAACTCTGAGATTTTTTTCTTGCTATTAAAATAAAGCTTTAGGGCACAAGCACTCCCTGTGGCTGCTAACCCTGCCTGGGGACTCTGATCCTTTCTAGCATTATCTATAAAACAGCCGCTGACAGCCAGTCTCCATTCAAATCTGCCTGTGTGAACGAGCCCTCTATGATCATGTTGTTCAGCATTCTATTGGTGTCCATCGCTATCTTTATTGGGTCAGAGTTCCATTTTTCTGATCCAAACCAGTTTTTTTGCATTTCCCTAGAGGTGGTTGCAGATGGCCAGAATGTTATGTCCGAGAGATGTTAAACCAGTATGACATAGCCAGTCTTCTTTTCTTTTGTCACAAAGCCTTTGAGTTGACAATGATTTTTTTGCATTTGAGAAAGCATTTGCAAAATGACAAAACTCTATCTGCCAACTATCTAATGTCTGTGGGTCTTGGGACACGGTTACCTGAAGGACTGCCTTACAACAAAGCATGTTGGGTGCGATCAGAAGCATCATTTGCAGATAATGGGCACCACTTCACAACCTGTAATGGAACCTCTCCAACTACCATGTACTATTTATAGTACAGGTGTCTTTCCACATGGCAGCGTTACACTGGCCCACCAGGGGACTAGGAAGGGTCCACTTTAGGCCTGTCCTCCCAATTCCATTACTTGTAAAAGAGCCCTATCCACACTGCTGGAATATTGGTAATACCTTGAGTGCAGGAAGCAGCTGCTTCCACATATGTACAGTATGTGGCACCCTTATGTATATAGAATTTGTATTAAATCTGTTGTATATTTGAAAGCAGGTCTCCAGAATCAGTGCACTGGTAGGCCCTATGTCCCCCAGTTTCATACTAGCAGAAGAGCTTTCTTTGAGGTCCCCTTAGGAATCAGGGCCCAGTAACATCTGCTGCACTCTTTATATCAATACCGCCAGGCAATAAGTGGTGGCAAATGATAAATTGCTCAAAAACCAATCACGCAGATAAATCTATTGTAGTCTGGAATACAACACGTTTATAAACCAGCATAGTGGTCTCTATATTACATGGGACAAACATTTAATAATAACTATTTATTTATATAGCGCACGCAGATTCCGCAGCGCTGTACACTCAAATAGGCCCCTGTCCCCATTGTAGCTTACAATCTAAGCCTATCAGTATGTTTTTGAAGTGTGGGAGGAAACCGGAGTACCCAGAGAAAACCCATGCAAACACAGAACATACAAACTCTTTGCAGAGAACATACAAACTCTTTGCAGATGTTGACCCCAGAGCTGCAAGGCAACAGTGCTAACCACTGGGCCACCATGCTGCCCATTTGCTTACATTTTACTCAGATTAGCAGCAACTATATGGAGTCTATATACTGTAGTAGTTCCTGTCCATTTTGCTTCAGATATTTATAATAGCACTATGAGAGTGCAACATATGTTTTATATTGCACAGAGCTCTCAGAATATATACGAATTAACTAAGATGTTTGTAGGGGTTTTATTACTAATCCTCTGGCTGAGCTTCTCATGTTTATTCCTATATTATTAATATATGTATCCCCTCCTCCATCCAGACCTAAAAAATAGAATGTATGCACATTTTACCTTCATGTGGCTGTAATAGGACTGTTATGCTACAAACACAAGCAATATAAAATAAAACTCGGAAGTAAATATCTTTAGCGCAATGGCTTTGAAGCTGCCACCGTAGACTGGAGATGGTGAGGCCCATAAGCCGCAGAGGGCAGTGTCCTACCTACAGCACTTCAGAACAACTCCGCACCTCTCACACAGTTGTCTAGTCATGTCTGAGCACACTCTTATACAAACCTCCTTTCCAGGCTGTCCTACAGAATGCAGCTTTTTTTTCTGGCTTTTATAGAAGAGAGATAATGCGGATAAGTGTTAGCAATTCAGTAGGACCTCTAGTGTAATGAGAAAGCTCGGCCATAGAGCCTTTATATGGGAGGCAGCAAACAATTGCTGATCTCGCTGATTGGCGCTTGTTTTCAGAGCCTGCACAAAAGGGCCGGTGATCAGCTGACAACCGCTGGATCGGATTTATTCATCATTATTGGCTGTTTACAATGCGAAACGTGCAGTTTAATTGGCCGCACAAAAGATCTTCAGCTGATCCCTGGCCGTTTTACAAGTGTTCCTAGGAATGATTATTTGGCTGATAATTGGCTTACTATGCCATGACATAGTGCTGGTAAAAGTGCACTGAACAGGCTTGTACTGTGCTGGCTGATGTTTTACACAGTCCACTTCTATAGATGGCAAGTGGAGGGAAAGGGGTTACTGATCCACTGATAACTTTTCAAGGTGCTATGCGAGCAGATATAAAAGAAACAGCAAGACAGCAAGAAAAGAGTTACACTAAGCACTGATCAGGCTGACACTGTTCTGGTGCATGATTTATACAGTAAACTACTATAGATCGCTAGTGGGGGAGGGGATACTGATGCAATGGCTTTCCAAGGTGCCATGAGCTGAAAGTAAATATACAGCTGCAGCAAAGCAAGGAAAAGGTTACACTAAGCCCAGTTGTTGCTGAGATGAGAGAGAAACATGAATTCATTTAGTATGGACAATAGATACAGTAGATACAGTGTGTGCACTTAACAAACCGCAATGGTTTCCAGGACCTCAGGGGGTAGGAGATTGACACATTGTGGGGTAATGCTTAAAGGGGTATTCCAGGCCAAAACCTTTTTTCATATATCAACTGGCTCCGGAAAATTAAACAGATTTGTAAATTACTTCTATTAAAAAATCTTCATCCTTCCAATAGTTATTAGCTTCTGAAGTTGAGTTGTTGTTTTCTGTCTAACTGCTCTCTGATGACTCACGTCCCGGGAGCTGTGCAGTTCCTATGGGGATATTCTCCCATCATGCACAGCTCCCGGGACGTGACATCATCATTGAGCAGTTAGACAGAAAACTTCAGAAGCTAATAACTATTGGAAGGATTAAGATTTTTTAATAGAAGTAATTTACAAATCTGTTTAACTTTCCGGAGCCAGTTGATATATATAAAAAAAGGTTTTGCCTGGAATACCCCTTTAAGTCAACTCAAACTGAAATATTCAGGTTTTGAATGAATTTAGGCTTACATACTATAAGTGATATACTACATTCTACATGTTTGTCTCAATTCTTAGTACTATTAAATTCATGAAACTTCAGAATTTTTTTTTATAGTTCTCATTTTATTAAAAAAATTATATATATTTACTTAAATGTGAATGTAGCGAAAAATGAGAATAAGTGAACTAGACCTAAACGATATAGCAGTCAAAGGCACAATTTCAATTCAACATATTGTATTTAGAGATAAGTTCACAACATTCGGTGATCATTTGTTAAATCAACGGCCAAAGATGCCACAACAGAGCAGAATAGTGTTTACCATTTGACGCCCGGTCATAGCCCTTAAACATGAAGTGTTCAACTAATGATCAAACAATCAGAAAATAAAATGTATAAAAATAAAACCCCATGTCCCCAAGAACCAAAGCATTTGGATAAAGTAGTGTATATTTGGCAGTGAATATTTAAAGTATAAATACACTTGCTGTTGCGGTGGCAGGATACACTTTTAAAACTACGGGCAACATTTATGGGGCATTTGGCAATTTCGTGGAGCATTTGCTTTAGCAGTGGGCTACGGAGTTGTCAGGAATTTTAAAAGTATATCCTGCCGCCACAACAACACTGTAGTTATGCTTTCAAGTGTAACCAGCCTCTTGGGGATGATGCAGATCTTGCAGTTGCCTGGAAACCAATGATGTCACTACTATCATGGGTGGGTCATGAGGTAAAAATGACATCATAGTCTGAATACTGAGACAGCCCACAAAGCTGAAGTCCCCTATGAGTGCAGGTAAAGCTACACTTTAAAGGGGTACTCCGGCCCTGAGACATCTTATGCCCTATTGCTGGGGACCCCCGCAATCTTGTTTTCGCCACCCACCTGTTTGAGCTGCACGGGGCTGGAGTATAGTGACGTCATGACTCCGCCCCTGTGGCCGCCACGCCCCCTCCCATAGACTTGCATAGCCGGGGGTGACATCACATGGGGGCGGAGTCATGACGTCACGATACTCCGGCCCCGTGGTCGCCACCCAGCTGTTTGTGAGCTGGCACTGTGGCGTGCAGCTCAAACAGGTAAGTGGCGAATACAATATTACGGGGTCCCAGTAGCGGGACCCCTGTGGTGAGACATCTTATCCCCTATCCTTTGGATAGGGGATAAGATGTCTAAGGGCCGGAGTACCCCTTTAAAAAATATGAACTGTGGTGCTACCAAAGAACATCTCATAGACATTGCACTCATTTGTCTATATTATTTCTGTTATATAAAAGTCAAGTATTCTTGAGGCTGCCAAATGAGACAACTTTAAAAACATATAGTACAATAACAATTGTCATCATGTTCTTTCAGTCTGATGCTAGATATGCTTTAGGTTACATTGTTTTTCATAGAAGCACACTTAGGCAATGTTGGAGATGAATGTATTGTAGCACATTATAACGGGCAGCTGCTTATGATCATTTAAACACTGCTTAACATAAAGCACAAGAAAACGTGCTTAAAATGCACTCTAACATAGAGCACAGAATCTCGACAAATTGTGCGACTAGACGCATTTCCTCTAGAAGGGAAAAGTGCAATAGTTTAAAATGACGTGGCTTTATATCAAAAACTCTGAAAGTCATAAAAATGCTCAGCCTTCGATCGTACACTGATAGAATGAACCAGTTTGTAGTGTTGGCCCACAAGTGTCATGCCTAGTGCCACAAGGTTTAATCGGAAGATGATATAGTCCATTGCTTCAGCCTTCCTAACCTGGCCAGAAGTCACCCGGGTGTTAAAAACCACACAGCAAAGACCTTATACAAAAAAAGGTAGAAAAGACACTGGCACGGTTGTATTTGACACAGTGAGATAACGTCTGACACTATTCATAAATGCAGGTCCCCTCTCTTTATGGTGAATGTCAGCTCTGAAGGCGACAGACTAAAGTCCACTTGTAGATCCAAAGCAAAAAATTAAAATAATGGACTGTTCTGGGGAGAGGAATGGTGTAATACCTCAGTCTGTCTTCCATATTATGTCTCCACCTAACAGTTATAGTGTCTTTGTAAAAAAGCAATATCAGAGTTGCACCAATGAAACCATTGGTATTAGAAGTGCATTCATCACCTACACACAATGACTGCAGCCATTCTATAGGTTGATCCTAAATTCACCCTATTGTTCTCAGGGATGTACGTAGTGGTCGCTGAGCTACTTTGGGAGTTGTGGCCTTGTTGGTAAAATGGCTGTCCAGACTGTGTGTAGACGACAAGGACACTTGAGTATTTTTGCATGTCCTGTAGCAGCGGTGGCTCTGTTCATTCAATGTCCCAGAGAAAGATATCTGAGGTTTATCCTGTGCTAGGAGCTTTGGACCAAGCGTCTATAATGGGGCATTACTTCATGCTCTGGGAGGTGAAGCGCAAATTCCAAGGCAACCAGGATAGGAAACTCAAATGCCATTAACTCCCGTCTGTTCAGGCGAAACTTTTCTTCCAGTTTCTACAGAAAAGATGGCAGAAAAGGACACGTTAACAGCTCCACATTCCATATCTAAAATAGTGCAAATATCTGGAGGAATTAACATTTAACATGGCTCCTGATGATAATGGATATTTCTATACTGACAGCATCTTTCATATGCCCCATTAGGAGATAAGGATGTCATAGAATTCCTCTTGAGTCACCAGAACACTAAAAAGTGTGTCTGCCCACAGCTTCACCTCTGGTAACCTTAGACGGGGCATCTTACAAACAGCAGTGATGAACTGTGTAATGAATAAAAGCGGTTATCTTTGTTTTGTTGTGCTTAAAGAACAATTGGTATAAGCATTTAATATTTCAGGAACACCCTTGCCAACTGGCAAGATGTTTTGAGTCATTCAGTGATCCAAAAGTGGGAAAAAAAATAAAAATACGTCACACAAAATGAACATAAGGCTTTACGGCAATTGTAGGATGCAAGGGGGCATCACATGACACTGGGATTCAAAAAACACTGAACAAACAATTCCTGTGTAAAGTACCATCCCCTCTGGTCCTGCACTATGTCTCGAGTGTCCCTTTAAATACATACATGTTTTGGCCAATTTTATAAAAGTGTTTTAAACATTTCTTGTTTGCCTTGTATTTCAATACAGGAATATCAAATAACACTAAAAACACTTTATTTTACAAGAAAAACATGTTTTGATAGAAATCTTGTTTACATAAATTTGTTATGTAGATGGCCCTTTGCTCGATTTGAAGGATTTATCTCTTTCAGGCATAGAGAACACAACTCCCTTGTAGAGTTCAGTCATACAGCACTGCATTCCCAAGCGGAGATCTGTTATTCCATCAGTTGCTGTTTGTTTGGTCCTTTTTTTTTTTTTTTTTTTTTTTTTACTTCTTCCCCATTTTCAACTTCAGAACTGCCCATTAGTTGCTCAATGGATTAATATACGGGTTGCTAGGGCTGGGCGGTATACCGGTTCATACCGAATACCGAAATTTTTGTGCTGCACGATATGAATTTTTACCCATACCGCAATACCGGCTTGGCCCCTCCCCCTCAGGAACGAATAAATTATCAGCCGCAGCGCTGCTCTATCCCCACATCGGGTAACTAATCATATGTGACCCGCGAGCGCTGTTCTGCCCCCCCCCCCCCAAATAATTATCAGCCCAGCGCTGCGCTGTCCCCATAAGGGTAAATACTCACATATCGCCCGCAAGTGCTGCCCTCCTCGTCCTCCTGTTTGTTGCGGCCGCCAGTGCTGACACTCTACACTGTACGCTGTATCCCTATGCCCGGGCTGCAAAAGATAAACAAAATAAACTTTAACTCACCTTCCCCGTCGGTCCGGACCAGCTTCCTGGGGACGGGAACGTCGGACAGCCTTCAGCCTATCACCGGCCGCAGCGATGTTCGGCCGGTGATAGGTTGAGCGCACTGTCATGTAAGAAGCCGGCTCAGCCTATCACCGGCCGAGGCGGAACATCGCTGTGGCTGGTGATAGGCTGACGGCTGTCCGACGTTCCCGTCCCCAGGAAGAACGTGAGGCAGACGTAAGAAGGAGCGTTAAAGTTCATTTTGTTTACCTTTTGCAGCCCAGGGATAGGGATACAGCGTACAGTATAGAGTGTCAGTGCCCCGCAGCAAACAGGAGGACGAGAAGGCCAGCGCTTGCGGGTGATATGTGAGTATTTACCCCGATGGGGACAGAGCAGCACTGGGCTTATAATTATTTTATTTTTTTTGGGGGGGGGGGGGGGGGGGGAATACCATTATATACCGTGGAACCGCCATAAGTTACAAAAAATACCATGATACACATATTTCATCATACTGCCCAGCCCTATGGGCTGCTGCCTGGCCAAGACAACACTTCAGTGCCATGATCCTCAATAAAACACATCACTTCATGACCACTGTGACATGGGACACCATCATGCTTGAAGATAAAGACTCCTGGCCTGGTCACACAGCCGATGGATCAGTACTGTTGCTGCGACATTTTACCCTGAACAATGTATAGCCTGCCTGTTCTTAAGATATTCAATGCGCTCCATACTATGACCTGAGTTTGGCGCTAGACTCACTGGATGATGCAGTCTTCCCTCATTTGTTCTCTACCCTATCATCTGGCATATTGCACTTGCTGCTCAGAAAACTGAATGATTCTCTTATCACTGAAAACAACTTACACATCAAGCATAATCTGTATAAGTAACCAAAAATATGTAAAGAAGAAGCAGATGGAGCAGCACTCACAAGTATAAAGTCAGGGGGGTACAAGCTGTGGTTGGGTCCTGGTCCTCGGGCCCCAAGTAGATGCAGCAAACAGGTATACGCAGCAGCACTCCGGAGTAGTGAAAATAGTGACTTTTATTATCACCAAAATGTACAGCGACGTTTCAACCACCTCTCGTGGCCGTCATCTTGATGACGGCCACAAGAGGTGGTTGAAACCTCGCTGTACATTTTGGTGATAATAAAAGTGACTATTTTCACTACTCCAGAGTGCTGCTGCGTATACCTGTTTGCTGCAAAAATATGTATATGTAAAAACAAATTTTGTTCAGCTAGTCACATAAACACACTAATTCCCAATTCCCAGATTGCTGTTGACCAGTTTTCCAACTGTTTAGCCCAGTCAAGTCTTCATTTGTTTAGTTTGTCTGTTTCTTCAAAGGTCGAAGTCCATAATTCAGAAGTCTGGACGAAGCTTTGTTCGACATTCCCTGATCAAAATGGAGTCATCCTAAGTGTCCTGTCCTGTCACATCTGGAGGACAATGTTTCATTGGCTATTTGTTTCTTCTGGATTTGGCTGACAGATGATGTACAAACACTGATCTTGTTAGACAGTTTTGATCCATAAGCATCTTCTTTCAGAAAAATTACAATTTTATCACAACAGGAGGCTCCTAATATAATGCATATCTTTCTCTTTATAAACTCTCAGCAGCGAAACAGTTAATACAGTGAAAAAGAAAAAAGCTTAGAACGCATCCAAACATGACTAGACAGGTAGCCAATCACTGAAGACCCTAGTCCATAAATTGCTCGTCTGTGAGGTAATCTTCCTCTTTCTCGCTGCTCTCAGCTAAAGATACGTATTGCATTTATTGCTTATTGTTATATTATCATTGTTACCGACTCTGTGATATATATATATACCTCATTATACATATTTATAGCATTTTTCTTTAAGTCACCTTCACCATATCCATTACCAGTGACTGTTACTTAATTTACTGTTAACACTTTCCTTATAGTTCAACCCTACTCATTCATCTTACATTCCCCCTCCCCCCCCCCCCTCCTCCAGATAATAATTCATTATCTCCACTGTATCCCTTTATTATTACGGTCCCTCATACCTAAATACAGTTTATCTGAACTCCGAGACTCTGCCGCTCTCACCCGTTGACAGCTATGCTTCCTTATCAGCGTTTGTAATCCCGGCTGTCGCGAGATCTCGCTCCCACTCAGTGAACGGAGTCTCCTCACACAACTGCCAGCATTCTTATCAGCTGTTCGCGCTCAACTGTTCCTGTCAGAATTTCCTCACAGCTATCTGTACTACACCCTGCCTCCATTTACACCTCCACCGAAGGCTCCCTTAAATTCTTATACTGCCAACTAGTAGTTATTAACAAGAGACTACCTTATTTGAATTAACTCCATCATTACCATATTCCTAACTTTACTATAGACTTCCACCTAACATATTATATTCACTCTGCTCCGCTCTATATTATAATGGAAAATACCTCACCCACCAATATGGAGGTTAACCCTTTGGAGACAGATAATTTTGACCCTAGGACACAAGACCGTATTCAGTCTATGGTGGACATGTCCATATCTAAATCAATTAATACAGCAATGTCATCTGCTATATCAGTACTTAATGATACAGTTGCCAGGTCCATTTCGTTGGTTATGGCACATAATAAACCAAATATTTTCTCTACACCCTCAGATCAATATTGGTCTGCAGAGGAATCTACTGCTCAATTAGCAATGGGTCATAAGCAAGCCGGTAAACGCTTAAAGAAACAAAAATTCTGTTCGGACGACCGTAAAACCCGTAAACATAAACCAATACCTGAAACCAGGGTAGGTCAGGCCCATTATAGCATGTCACCTACTTCCAGTGGCCCTGAATTCTGTGCTACTAGTTCACAGACCAGACCCTCTGTCCGAGAGGAAGCGTCTAATATTCGGACTCAGACAGCCCATAAAAGGGCGAAACCGGACGTATATTTGACCCACCATGATTCAGATTCATATTCTGATATTTCCGATGATGACCTATCTATTGAGATGGAAGATATTGGGTCTGAAGAAGGAGAAATTGTTGACCCTCCTGCTGTTGAGACTTCAACAGAAAAAACCACTCCAATTATTTTGGACACTCAGGGTAACCCTTACTTTGAGCCTGACTCCATTGCACACCCAAGATCCTCAGATTGGGTACCTCATCCACAGATTGCCAAGTATCTAACCTCAAAGGTTAAAAAAGCACTTGACAGATCCGCTCGTAATAAATTACGTGCAGAGTGCCCAAGGCCTTCTCTCCCAGACCTAGCAGCAGTAACCCCCGAACTGGACCCAGTTTTAGTGAAATATATATTAAAGACGGGTAAAAACCCTAAAAAAGGACTTGATCGTTCCCTCAAAAGCGTTCAAGATAAATACTTGGACATTTTAGGCCCCCTCTCTAAGATCTTTGATATATCAGAACAATCAATGGCATCAGGACAACCAATGGACGCCTCCATTATTCATGGCTGGGTCCAAAGGGCCATATGTTTCTTCGGTAACGGTAATGCTGCAATGACCGCTGAAAGGCGAAGGACAATTCTGATGAAACTGGACCCCCAGTTAACTAATTTAGCTACTGCAGAATTTGGACCTTCTACCGAAGGTCTCTTATTTGGTGACGGATTTGTCAAAGAAATAGGAAAATTTGTAGGAATATTTACTTCTTTGGATAAGGCCCAAAATTCACTAAGAAAGGTCTTCCAGAGTAGAGTTTTTGGCAGGGCTGGAAAAGGGAGGAGCCGTTTTTCCAGCCGCTCAGCAACATCCAGAGGATACTTCAAAGGCTCCTACAACCAGGAAAGACCACAGAATCCCACCTCTACTTATCAAGCATCGCCCTTCTTCCCATCCCGAGCCAGACCTTGGAGGGCAAGAGGAAACAGAGGATTTCCCAGATCCAGACCTTCCTCAGGTGAGTCCAATTCCCCTATTTTCTTCCCTCCTTCCTCTCGGGGGAAGACTCCAACATTTTTCCCAAGCTTGGGCTTCAATAACCTCAGACTCATGGGTACTGAACACAATATCAGGTTACATGATATAATTCATTTCCCCCCCAATTCAAATCTCTCCACCCCATCCCATTCATTTCTCCACCCAAGACAAAGATCTCATCAATCAGGAATTGATGGATTTATCTTCAAAGAATGCCATCATTCAAGTACCCCTTCAATCCCCAGGCTTCCTCAGCAACATCTTTCTAGTAAAAAAGAAAGATGGGGGATACAGACCTGTAATCAATTTACGATATCTCAACAACTTCGTAGTATACCACCATTTCAAAATGGAGGGTATTCATCTCCTAAGAGACCTCCTTCTCCTAAACGATTGGCTAGTAAAAGTGGATCTGAAAGATGCCTATCTTACAGTCCCTATTCATCCATCTCACCAACTTTACCTGCAATTCCTATGGCAAAATCAGAAATGGCAATTTACCTGCCTCCCATTCGGCCTCTCATCGGCCCCCTGGTGCTTCACCAAAATCTTGAAGCCAATAATATCTCTACTGAGGAGCAGAGGTGTTCGTCTTATCATCTACTTAGACGACATCCTCATCATGGCTCAATCAAAAATTCTGATCCAACGACATCTTCAATGGACATTATCCCTTCTAACCAACTTGGGATTTTCTATCAATCTCAAGAAATCAGTATTGACCCCGTCAAGGGAAGTAGAATTTCTAGGATTTTCCATCAACACTCAGACAACCACGCTGAGTTTACCCTCCAAGAAATTACAATTGATCAGAAAAGAAATTCGTTCTACTCTGAACAAAGATCTAATATCCCTAAAAAGCATCGCTCGTATTGTGGGTCTTTTATCTGCGTCCATACAAGCAATTTTCCCAGCCCCCTTACATTACAGGGCTCTTCAACGCCTCAAGATTCAGCATCTGAGGGAAGGCCTTGCCTATTCGGACTTCATACCCCTATCGATAGAGGCCAGGGAGGAACTCCTCTGGTGGCTTGGCCATATCCAGACCTGGAACGGCAAAGCAATCTTCAATTGCAACCCAGATCTGATCATAGAGTCAGACGCCAGTCTTGTAGGCTGGGGAGCTCGTTGCGGATCCCTTTCTACGGGAGGAAAATGGTCAGAACAAGAAGGTTCCCTTCACATAAATGCATTGGAATTATTAGCAGGTTTCTTCGCCATCAAGAGCTTTGCAAAATTCAGATCGCATTGCTGCATTTTACTTCGCTTGGACAATATATCAGCAGTCCAATACATAAACAAGTTAGGAGGTACCACTTCGAAAATTCTCTCAGATATTACAATCAATATCTGGAACTTCTGTTTCGACAGGAATATTATCTTGAAAGCAGAATACTTACCTGGTCTATCCAACGATGTGGCAGACTGGAACTCCCGCTACCTATCAGACCACAGCGACTGGACACTAGATCCTGCCATTTTCTCATCAATAAATTCCCATTGGGGTCCTCTATACATGGACCTATTTGCCTCTCGACTGAATCGCCAATTACCTCTGTTCTTCAGTTGGCGTCCGGACCCAGAAGCTCTAGGAGTAGATGCATTCCTACAGATTTGGCCGGAAACGACACTCTACGCCTTCCCTCCATTTGCCTTGATTCCAAGAGTGTTATCTCAAGTCATCTATCAGAAATCCACAATAGTCTTGATAATTCCCCATTGGCCATCCCAATCTTGGTTCCCCCAGATTCTATCTCTCCTCATAGACTTCCCACTCCTTCTTCCCAATCATCCATCCATTCTCCTAGATCCTTCAGGGAATCAACACCCTCTTGTTCTTTCTGGAGGCCTCAACCTGGTAGCTTGCCTCGTATCGAATCAACAACCCCTAATATTGAAATTTCGCAATCAGCTAAAGACATATTATCCGAAGCCTGGGCTCCGGGCACCAGAAAGGCTTACAGATCAGCCTGGCAATTTTGGGTTCATTGGTGCTCTCAACGACACCTGGATCCCTATAACTCATCTATCTCAAATATCCTAAATTATTTATCTGAAGCCTTCGACTCTGGCAAAGCCTATAGGACTATTAATTTATATAGATCTGCCATCTCCTCAGAACATAACCTCATTAATTCACTCCCCATCGGTAAACATCCTCTCATATGTAGATTACTCAAAGGCATTCGATTTAAAAGACCCCCTCTTCCTAGATATCGCTCTACCTGGGACGTATCCCTTATCCTCAATTTATTCTCTTCTTGGGAAGACAATGACTCACTTTCATTAAAATTCCTCTCTTATAAACTAACAGTTCTCCTCTGCTTAATCTCAATCAAAAGAGTATCCGATGTTAAGGCTCTGGACATATCTTCCAGATCCTTTACACCTCAAGGAGTTACCTTCAGGATTTCACGCCGTACAAAAACCAATATTCAATCAGTTTTCTATCCGACTTTTCTTCAACATCCCAAATTATGCCTTGTCAGATGTCTTAAATCTTACGAATCCAAGACCTTTTCTCTCAGATCCCCTAATAACTCTCAACTTCTCATTTCTTTCCGAAAACCACACCTTCCTGTATCCTCTCCCACCTTAGCTAGATGGGTCAGACACACCATGTCTCTTGCAGGTATTGACACTTCCCAATTCGGTGCCCACTCCTTAAGAAGTGCCATGTCCACAAAAACTATCCAAACAGGTGGCTCACTTAATGATCTCCTGAAGGCCGCAGATTGGTCTTCAGAATCTACTTTCAAAGCCTTTTATTTTAGACCAGAATCTCACATATCTATGTCAGTGTTGTAATCAATTGTATAGCTTTAAACTTGCATTATATTAGGAGCCTCCTGTTGTGATAAAATTTGAGATTTTCCTAGTTATTATGACGGAAAATATGGATTTTATAAACAACAGGAGGCGAGTAATATCCCTCCCTAATTCCCTACCCTATTATCACTCTTTTTGTCTTATTTCAGCTTACTGATGGAATCCACAAAGCTTCACTTTCATAGATTTGAGTCTAATTCTTCTACATCCCGTTCCTACTGTTCCGAATACCTATTGAGAAGTCATCAAAGTGTTCGAAGTCTTCAATTTCTACTTATGAACTTTGGTTTATCTTCATGCATCGAGAAAGAGGAAGATTACCTCACAGACGAGCAATTTATGGACTAGGGTCTTCAGTGATTGGCTACCTGTCTAGTCATGTTTGGATGCGTTCTAAGCTTTTTTCTTTTTCACTGTATTAACTGTTTCGCTGCTGAGAGTTTATAAAGAGAAAGATATGCATTATATTACTCGCCTCCTGTTGTTTATAAAATCCATATTTTCCGTCATAATAACTAGGAAAATCTCAAATTTTAGCACACTTTTAGTATCTTCATGCAAGGTGGTTCCCCGTGTCACAAAGGTCATGAAGTGACACGTAAGGATCATGGCACTAAGTGTTGGCCCAAGTGTTTCCCAACCAGGGTGCCTCCAGCTGTTGCAAAACTACAACTCCCGGCATACTGGGAGTTGTAGTTTTGCAACAGATGGAGGCACCCTGGTTGGGAAACACTGCCTTGGCCAGACAACAGCCCCAAAATAATCCATTAATGAACTTATGGGCTGTTCTAAAGTCAGAAATCAGAAAAAGAACATAAACCAACAGTAACTGATTAAAGAACTTACCAGAGCTAAGGGTGCATGCACACCATGTTAAAAACCGTATGGAACTGTCTAGAAAACTGTATGAATTGACTTAACATTGTAAACCGTATGTCAAACGCATCATCCGGTTTAGTCCGTTTTGCGTCTTATAAGGTTTTGTCCGTTTTTTTTTTCCCGTACCCAAAACTGCAGTCTACCACGGTTTTTGGTCTGGGTGAAAAACTTTATTAAACCATATAAGTTTTTTTTTTTTTTTAACATGGAGTCAATGGGAACCGTACAGAACCGTATGTGCGTACGGTTCCATCCGGTTTTCAACATACGGTTTTTGACTTTGCACAGTTTTTTTCTTGGAACTTCAATCAAACAAGTGAAGCTTTATTCCAAATGGAGTGAAAAGTTTAAAACTTATAAGTTTTTTTCTTAAAAAACGGATACAACCGGAGATCATTTTTCAAACCGTATACGGTTTTCAACCGTATACAGGTTAAAATTTGTACACACGTTTTGATACAGTTTAGTCAGGTTTTGAGGAATCCGTTTTTTATCAAAAACCTGATACGGGAAGTGTATTGCAAAAACATGGTGTGAACCCAGCCTAAGACACCCAGTGACTGGATGACTGAACACTGCAAGGAAGTTGTTCTCTTTGAAAGTGAGTAAAGGGTCATATAAAAAATATAACTTCTATCAGAACATGTTCTATAAAGAACATGTAAAATTAAGTTTCTTTAGTATTATTTTATATTCCTGTATTATAATGCAAGGCAAACCAACAATTAAAAATGTTCTCTCAAAACATTTCTATTAATTTGGCCAACACTGTAGTATAATCTTTTGGCCTAAAGACTAAGGGAAAGATTTATCAAAACCTGTGTAGAGGAAGAGTGGAGCATTTGGTCCTAGCAACCAATCAGATCGCTCCTTTCATTTTCAAAAAGGCCTCTGGAAAATGAAAGTAGTAATCTGATTGGTTGCTATGGGCAACTGCTTCACTTCCCCTCTGCACAGGTATTCATAAATCTCCCTCTAAATCCCTAATTGGTAAATATATTAAGACTGACCATTCTTTCAACTACTCACATCAATGAGGTGTTTAACTTCATGTTTTCGGAGGTCACTCCCAATTTTGGCAGCCAACAGGATACAGGCTCCAGCACAAAGTTTTCTGTTCTGTTTGTTCAGCTTCCCCTTCAATGCAAGCTTCTCGAAATACACAAATGCCATGGCCACTGTGGGTTCTTCATAGCCACAATCATCCTGGGCCAACTTCCGAATGTCTCGCTTAAGGCTATAAACATAGTATAAAGAAGACAAATCATAGTAACATAGTTGGTACGGCTGAAAGAAAACATCTATCCATTCACTTCAGCCTATTAGTGTTGATTCAGAGAAAAGAAAACCCATGAGGTAGAAGCCAATTTTCCTCAATTTAAGGAAAAAAAAAAAGTTCCTTCCTGACTCAAAATTGGACAAACAGAATAAATCCCTGGATTACCAACCCTTGTCCAGAATCTAGCTACTATGGGCAAGATATATCAAAACCTGTACCCATAACAACCAATCAGATCGCTTCTTTTGTTTTTGAAAAGGACTCTGAAAGAAGCGAGCTGATTGGTTGCTATGGACAACTGGTCAATTTTTCCTCTGCATAGGTTTTAATAAATCACCCCCCTATTTGCTGTAATATTATTGTACTCCAGGCTCCTTCTGAACTTTTCTAGTGAGTTCACCATGACCGATTCCTACTATTAAATACTGAAAATAAATAGTTATTAGAGCAAATAAAAAGGGACCGGTATCAAATAGAAAGCACTCTATGGAAAAGAAATAGGGCCCATGGGAGCCAGGTATAGGTTGTACAAAGGATCAGACATCTTTGTGTGAAATGACAGCAGTGCACAGTAGGGAAGGGTTCTGTACACTTAGAGGAGTCTCCTACCACAACAGGTAGACATGGCAGATAATACGGCGACCTCATAAGATAAGCATCTGCCCTTTTCTGAACGGCGAGATCTTCTCTTATGACGCAAGCCTATTAACAATATAGCAATGAGTGATGTATAATTCTAAGGAAATTCGCTGAGTGCTGGCTGTCCGGGCATCTGGAGGTCCACAGTTTGAAGACCACTGCCCTATAACATCAGCCTTTAGGAATGAGGTAACCCGGTTGGTTTCTAGGAGTTAAAGATGTCAAAATTAGTGTAATAAATTAGTACATGTTTGTACAGTATGGCAAAAAGGACCCACGTAGTTGAAAAATTTCATTCTCTCTGTGTTAAAGAGATACTCCGCCCCCTAGACATCTTATCCCCTTTCCAAAGGATAGGGGATGTCTGATTGCCGCCGCTGGGGACCCCTGCAATCTCGGCTGCAGCCCCCCAGACATCCGGTGCACTAAATGAACTTCGCTTCATGCCGGATGACTTGCCATGTGGGGCAGAGGCGCGTGATGTCATGGCCATGCCCCCTTAATGCAAGTCTATGGGAGGGGGAGTGACGAGTGGGGTGTGGCCGTGACGTCACACTCCTCCGGCGCTGCACCCGACGCTGTAAACAACGCGGGGTGGGTGCAGCAATGAGATCGCGGAGGTCCCCAGTGGCAGGACCCCTGTGATCAGACATCTTACCCCCTATGCTTTGGATAGGGGATAAGATGTCTAGGAGTGGAGTACCCCTTTAAGGGTCCTGGACATAATATTTAAAATGATGCTCTATGTGAAGTCACATGCTATTAGAACAGTTACCATAGAATTGAAATCTTTTATCCCCTAGAAATGCATAGAATTTTGCATTCAAAGTGGTATAAAGCCAGTATACTGAAATCTTTAACTTGCCACACAGTCTGAAATTCCTTTCTTATGTCTGTCTGTTTTTTTCCACAGGCCAATGATCAGGCAAATGAATGAACAAACCAGTAAGCGCTGACCACATCATTCATAAAGACAATAATATTGCACATCATCTGTGCTTATAAACAATAACGCCTATTGGGAGGACTTAAAGTCTTGTCTAGTCTGATCTTCTACTTTTACTTTGCCTGGAGGCATAAAACACACAAAACGTTTGGAAAAAGAGGTCAGACTTAGGCTGCTTTGTCTCTGGCTGGAAAGGTAGTAGCTGCAGGCAGAGCAGATGGGCAGGCTTCTAACATTAAAGGGGTAGTCCAGTGGTGAAAAACTTATCCCCTATCCTAAGGATAGGGGATAAGTTTGAGATCGCGGGGGGTCCGACCGCTGGGGCCCCCTGCGATCTCTCTGTACGGGGGCCAGGCTCTCCGCCCAGATAGCGGGTGTCGACCCCCGCACGAGGCGGCGGCCGACACGCCCCCTCAATACATCTCTATGGCAGAGCCGGAGATTGCCGAAGGCAGCGCTTCGGCTCTGCCATAAAGTTGTATTGAGGGGGCGTGTCGGCCGCCGCCTCGTACGGAGGTCGACACGCCCCCTTCCAGCGGGCTGTCGGGGCTCCGTACAGGAGATCGCGAGGGGGGCCCCAGCGGTCGGACCCCCCGCGATCTGCAACTTATCCCCTATCCTTAGGATAGGGGATAAGTTGCTCACCACTGAATCACCACTGGACTACTCCTTTAAGAAAACTTTCATATAAGCCACATCACCTTTCCCTAACGCCAGATGAAATATGTAGAAAATGAAGGCTGACTGCTTCACAAGATTACATAAGCTTTGCATTTTTCCCATGATCACTATGTTAGTGCAGATTTCCTATAGTCAGTAAGGCCTTTCCATTTATAACATTAAAAACTATAAACAATACATTTTCATACAAAACATAAAGACTACATTAGATATGGACATATACCGGGGGAAACTGTAATAAACAGGTTTATATATAACAGGGGTGTGGAAATCCTATTGCCCGACGCCCAGGACATTCAGTTCTGGGCGCCGGGCAGGTGAATTTCTCTGACATTTAGCCCTGTATCCGGCTATTAGAGCTGAACCAACAAACCAACGTCGCTCAGGGTGTATGGAGCGGGCTTCTGACTTGAGCCTGCTCCATACCAGGCGGCCCCCAGCTTATTTCAGTATCTGGGAGCCACCGCTATTAGCCGGCATGTGGCAATCACATTTTTATTTATTTTTAGAATTTTACATTAGTAAAACATGACAAACAAATACATTTGGTATTGCTGTAATCAGCGCAACCTAAAGTATCAAAATATTATGTAAGTCTGACAACAAGGTTAATGGTGTAAAAAATAAACCCCCCAAAATTGATTCACCTCACAAATAATTTCTCTCTGTTTTGGAACATATGTTATGGAAAAATTTAAGGTGTTATTATAAAGTACAATTGGTTCTACAAAAAACAAGCCGTCATATGTGTCTGTAAATGGAAAAATAAGAGTTATGGCTATTATGGCTATTATGTGCAAAAACTAACTATTTTGGTTAAAATTATTTTGTGTACCAGGACAAGTAGATCGCCATGAGGGACAAGTATATTGTGCTCTGTTTTAGTCCCTTGGGAAAGTAGTTTTATCTTAAAGGTCCACATCCCTGTATCATTCATACACACCTTCTTATTTTACTGAGAGTCAGCTTAATATGAGGAAACTTCTCCTTGAATGTCTCATTCATATCTTTCTTGAGGTCAGATGGTTTCACATATTCTATGACGGTGGTCTGAAGAGAGAAGCAAGAGTTAGGATATACAGGTGTAGACACAGTTAAAATATTTCTATAGTTTTTTCCAGCAACACTCAAATAAATCTACTGCTTAAAGTCTAAATTAAATTTAGTCCTTAAAAATGAGGAAAAACAGGGTTATTTAATCACGCATATGACATGTGCTTCTATGGATGGATTTGTCAATTATATGACATATACCTATACATGCTTGTCTGAACATTCTTAAAGAAAACGCGTCACCAAAATGACCTATGGTAAACAGGGAATGTGAGGCTGACCATGATGAATTTAAAAGGGCCAAAACAACAATTATTTGTGCAACCTGGCCACAGGATTGGTCGATCCTCAGCAAACAAGAGCCAACCACAGATGCCAGCACTTGTAATCAGGAGCCCATTGGTCTGTCTACAAGGGCCCCAAGCCTAAGAATAGACGGACAGATCCTGTTCTGTAGAGAGCACATCTCAACATTATCATCTTCAGTTAGGCCCCTTTCACACTACAGGTGTCATCCTGCTTTTTAACTGCTGTTATTTTACAATAACTGATGAAAAAAACGGATGCAATAACTGGTAATAACAGATGATAACTGATGACCATCATCCATTATTTTTTTTTCTTAAAAAACCTGATGATGTTCATCCGTTATTACCAGTTACATCTGTTTTTTTTAATCAGGTTTTTAACCCTTTTTTTTGTAAAGCTGTACTGAGCATGCTCAGTACAAAAAATGGATGTTAAAAAATGGACAATAACGGATGATAACAGATGTTTTTTTTTAGCATCCGTTTCCCATAGACTTCAATGTAAAATTTTAATGGCAATTTTTTTCACCATTATTTTTGCTGGACCAAAAATTAGTGCATGCACCGTCTTTTGTGCCGGCAAAAATAACGGACATTAGTAAAAACGGACATACCTAATGCAAAAGGATGATCAAAAAAATCCCATGAATGGGATTTTTTGACGCGCGTTTTCAGGACTTTTTGTCGGGAGTAATAACAGAGGTTTTTACAGGATGATACCTGTAGTGTGAAAGTGGCCTTACGGAGTCTCAGAAACTGATCGGGATTTTATGCCAAGCCAGACTTCTAGTCAGAAGGGAAGAGGACCCATCTGCAGACAGCTGTTTCGGGGTGGTTGCCCCTCGTCAATACAGAGCAGGGTGTTCTGGCTTGGCTGGTGAGAGGCCTGTAGACTAGGAAAAAGGGATAAGTATTCTCCTTAGGGATGCACACTGCTTCCGGTTTATGTAGATTCAAAAAAGGCCATTAGAACTCCACGGGCTTTCTAGGAAAAGGAATATGCAAAGCACCTTCACAGGTAGCATTTCTATGCTGTGGAGTTCTAATAGCCTTTTTTGAATCTACATACACCAGAAGCAGTGCACCTCCCTAAGGAGAATACTTATCCCCTTTCATATATCCACCATTGATAACCGGTGATGGTCACAGTTGCTGAAGCAAAATAGCTGCCTCCATAATAATGTACAAAAGTATGTTTTAATATTTTTTATATAAGTACAAATATAGGTCATATACTTCCTTTGAGTCAATAAACATTTTATAAAACTTTTGACATGTGGGCTTTTGGCTGCAGAGACCCCTACTGATCACAAAAACAAAGGAACAGAAGCCTTCAGCGGACAGCTGTGGCCATTTGATACTGACTGCAGGCGGTGGAAGACTCCATAGACTTTCTATAAGCCCATACGTTGCTTGCTCAGGCGACACTAACAGGCACAACTGAGAGCTTCTTCCCCTTTGTTTTAGCAATCGGTTGGAGTCTAAGCACCTGAACCCCTATTAATCAAAACCTCTCATACAGTATTACTATGACAAGTCAAAAGTTTAATAAAATGATAGGCAATCTTTAAAGCTGCAAAACATTTCCAGGGCAATTTTTAACACACCTTTCCGGTATTAGACATATTTAGTAGCAGCAAATAAAAATAAAAAAAATGATGGTTCCAGAAAGAGCCAAAACATAAGTAGTAAACAAACATACAGGTGAAATTCCAAATATTTCAATACCATGCAAAAGTTAATTGTATTTCACTAATGCAACTTAAAAGGAAAGGAATCATGAAATGCCCCAAAATCTCCTGATAGATGGATGCATTGACCCTGGATTTGGGGGGGGGGGGGGTGGCTTCAGGTTTTCATGAGGCCACATGTAGCAGCCTGTTGTTTCCACAACTTGGTGCATTTTTGCAACTTAACATTGGCTTTTACGCAAGCAAAATTAATAAAGTCCCCAAGTACACTGCATAACCATGATTTACAATAAAAATCACCTACTGTTGTGGTTTTGGATAGAAACATTGCTGCATCTTGTTTGGGGCATCCCCAAGTCCCTGTGCAAGGTAACGTCCAGTGTTCTGAAGATCTGTGCGCACTGGCTTCTGCTAAACCTGCTATGCTGCAGAGAGCACAGCTTATGTTCACACACAGTATTTTGGTCAGGATTTGGTCCCTATTTTTGTCAGTAATTTTAACCATTACCAGGAAACCAAGACAGAGAAAAACTATAATGGAAAATGTGTCCCACTCCATATACAGGTCACTTATGATGTGGTATTTCCCCCTAAGCATTATGATTAAAGGGGTTCTCCAGTGCTAACACATCTTATCCCCTATCCAAAGGATAGGGGATAAGATGCCTGATCGCGGGAGTCCCGCAGCTGGGGACGCCCGGGATCATGCACGGGGCACCCCGTTTGTAATCAGTCCCCGGAGCGTGTTCGCTCCGGGTCTGATTACCAGAGACCGCAGGGCCGGCGACGTGTGACGTCACGCCTCTGCCCCAGTATGAGGTCACACTCCGCCCCTCAATGCAAGCCTACGGGAGGGAGCGTGATAGCTGTCACGCCCCCTCCCGTAGGCTTGCATTGAGGGGAGGGAGCGTGACCTCACACGGGGGCGGAGGCGTGACGTCACACGCCGCCGGCCCTGCGGTCGCCGGTAATCAGACCCGGAGCGAACACGCTCCGGGGACTGATTACAAACGGGGTGCCGCGTGCATGATCCCGGGCATCCCCAGCTGCGGGAATACTGCGATCAGGCATCTTATCCCCTATCCTTTGGATAGGGGATAAGATGTGTAAGCACCGGAGTACCCCTTTAAAGTCCCCCCAGTTGCACCATGAGTTAATGAAACCTGGTATAAATATGGCAGATTAAAGAAATGCAGCAATACTCACCATATAGGAAGGGAATATTAAAACCCGTTTGTGCTTGCCACATGGCCACTGTGGATCATCCAAAAGATTTGGATCATACTCTGTAAAGTCACCTATGTCACTACCTGTATAAAAAATAGGGAGGAACAATAAAAGAAGGTAAGATATGCAAAAGTTATTCGATTACATATAGATTGTCTAGGTAACAAAGGTCCAAAACAACATCTAAAATTCTTCCTTCTTAGTAAGTAAGTAATTAACACCTTAAAGCCTAATGGTTATTCTTTTCCAACGAGTGTATGTATATATAAAATATATATCTATATATAAATGTTAGCATGCAACAGGAGGCAGAAGGACTACAGGATCAGACTAAACAGGGTTTGCTTGTAATCTTTTAACATAGGAGCTAAATATGCAAAATTATCAATTGATCAGCTTTGGATTAAAGTTTCTTGGGCCCATAAGAGAATTTTTTATGAGGGCTTTGCACACCCAGCATTTAATAAGATATCTGGTTTTAAGGCCAGCTCAAAATGAGGCTCTTTTACAGATCTTTGTGGTCCTATATTCGGATTCCATTATTGTCATACCTCAGACTCACTGAAGGATCCTCTGGTAATATGGTGAGCCAGTTTAACCCTACATACAACCAACAGGGAGCCTGTGTAAAAGTGAAGTCTTCAATATTTCAGATATTGACTCACTATCCTAGGTAAACATAAAATACTGAAACTGGGGGATAATAGAGGAGTCACTGCCCAAAACATAGACATAAACTTGCTAATGCCCATGATGTACCTAGCTACCAAGTCAATGTAATATATACACAGGACGTACTCAAACCAATACCGCAAGTTTAATTCCATTTACAAACACAGCTGAGTAAGATAAGCCACAAATGTCATCACGTTACCTGTATCAATGCTCCCCTGGATACTGTTGGCTCTTCCCAGGGTCAAATTGCGATGACTTGCATTCCGAAACTGAGAAATAGAGCAAGTGGAGTCTATTGTGTTTCTACGGGCTCCCAAGGCATTGGTAGGATACAAAAACTGTGTATACGATACAGTCTGGAGAGAAGAAACAAATGTCAGTTGTCGACATCAAACATTTAAAGTCCTTGTAGTTGTCTTTCTTTCCTGGCACTGCTATTACACATAGGAAAATAAATTCTTGTTTTGTTGACAAATTCTCATTGTCTAGTGAAAAAAAAAAAATGAATTTTCTACTGCCAATCTCTTCTGATGCTTCTAAAGGCAGATTTCGAATATTTAAATTGCCCACTATTTGCATGTTATAGTTGTATAGTTGATATATATCTCCACAGCAATGGTGCAAAACTCCAATATGGCAAAAAAGTTTATTTATTCTATCATGTGAAAATACAAATAGAAATGTTTCAGCTCCTCCATGGAGTCTTTTTAAAATAAATAAATAAATACACACATTTTTTTCAGAAAACTACAGATTTCAGTGCCCCCCAATTTGATATGCAATCTGTGCCCTTTTATGTAATAGTTTATTAATTAGTCAACTTGAAGACAATAACCCACGACCAGACTCCTGACTGCAACCAACAGCAGCTTGGACAACCGTATAGCCAGATTGTGTGGGCTATTTTGTGTCCAGTGGAAATACAGATAAGGTCATATGGAAGCCAAAGTGGAACTTGTGGATCATCACCAATAATTCAGTAACTAGTCGAGTTAAAGAACTGATGGACATCATTGCTCTGAGAATATTCACTATAACCTTGTACACGGTAGGAATGTCCAGATACCATTTTTTTACGACAGAGTACGAGTACCGATACTTTTTCTCAAAGGGGTATTCCAGAAAAAAACGTTTTTGTTTTATATCAACTGGCTCCAGAAAGTTAAACAGATTTGTCAATTACTTCTACTTAAAAATCTTAATCCTTCCAATAATTATCAGCTGCTGAAGTTGAGTTGTTCTTTTCTGTCTGGCAACAGTGCTCTCTGCTGACATCTCTGCTTGTCTCAGGAACTGCACAGAGTAGAAGAGGTTTGCTATGGGGATTTGCTTCTACTCTGGACAGTTCCCAGGACAGGTGTCATCAGAGAGCACTTAGAAAAGAACAACTCAACTTCAGCTGCTCATAAGTACTTAAAGGATTAAGATTTTTTTAATAGACGTAATTTACAAATCTGTTGATATATTTAAAAAAAGATTTTTTCCTGGATAACCCCTTTAAGTACTCTCCGATACCAATTACCAATACTTTTTCAATGTCATTTGACAGGGGTTTTTTTCCTTAAAGATACGTTCACGTGAGCAGATCCACAGTGTATTTTACGCTGCGGATCCGCCGCTGAAGGCCTAGATGTGCCTGCTCGGAGCGGCAATACACTGCAGAGCAGACACACTGTGATGTGCGAGTCGCAGTATGCGTGCGCAGTGTACTCGCACATCGCCACCACTCTTGGCCTAGCTCATGGAGCAGGGGGAGCGGGCACAATGTGTGCGAGTACAATGCACATGCGCAGCGACTCGCACATCGCTTCAGTGTGTCTGCTCGTAATGGCTTATTACCGCTCCGAGCAGGCACATCTAAAGGCAGCATGTAGTAGTCCTTCAGTAAAATAGGCTGTGGATCCGCCCGTGTGAACGTACCCTTAATGGAAAAAGGTTTTTTTTTTTTTTAATAAGAGAAAGGGCTTTTTTTAATGATAGGGGGGGGGGGGGTGATTCAATATTTTTTATTGGGAAGAGGTTAATTCACATTTATCATTTTTAAAAAAAATATGTTTTTTTCCCCACTTTTTTAGTCCCCATAGTCCCCATCTGTAGATTGCATACACTGATCACTGTTATGCCGTAGCATAGCAATGACCATTGTTATCGGCGCTCCTTTACTGCTGCACAGAGCAGGGTAAAGGACTCCGGCCATCCTCACAGCTGACCGGGACACCACGGTGATCCTGATCAGCATCCCTGAGCTAACTGGCAATTAACTTCAGGACATTTAGATGGCACAATCAACTTTGATCACAGCATCTATAGGGTTAATGTGGGTTCCGGCTATGATGGGCACTCGGCTGCTGAGCGCACAGCATTGCTCGGGAGCGGAGACTGCAGGCGGCTTACCGCACCACCGTGATACCTGCCGTCGGGACTCCCGCCGGCAGGTATCGGATTAGGTATAGGGGACATTTGCACGAGTACAAGTACTGATACCAGTATCGGGACATCCCTAGCACACAGTGTCAGAATATCCTATGATTTTTTTGTTGGGCATTAGAAATTTAGTGTTTCATAATAAAAATGCAGTGTTTTGTCTTTCTAGACACAGAATAAATTGAACACATTGCCGGGATAAGAAGATTATAAAAGGTAAATAGGATTGAAAAGGAAACAACAATGTGGAATTTTCCATAATTTCAGCACCAACTGCAAAACGTAAAGGAGCAGAGAATCTGTAATGTAATAGTAATAATGTCTGAGGGATTAACCATATCTAAAGCCCACTGTCTGGGAATTTCTGTGAACAATACATAATGGACGTCTGCTGAGCAAGTGTTACAAGTGTAAATGCTGCAGTCATTGTATAATAGATAAACTTACATGACTAGAGCCACCCATGATCTGTTGCCTTAACCCTTTACTCCGTTTGCGTCTTTTGTGACATAGTATAGTTATTATTAAACAGCCAGGTGGCGACCACGGGGCCGGAATATTGTGACGTCACGACTCCGCCCCCATGTGACGTCACCCCCTGCCCCCGCTAGCGGGGGCAGGGGGTGACATCACATGGGGGCGGAGTTGTGACGTCATGACACTCCGGCCACGTGGTCGCCACCCGGCTGTTTGTGAGCTGGCACCGCGGCGTGCAGCTCAAATATGTGGGTGGCGAATACAAGATTGCGGGGGTCCCCAGTGGTGGGACCCCAGCGGTGAGTACCCCTTTAAGTCTGGTTTTAATGGGCAAGACTATATCATGCATTTCCTAACACATATGAAATATTTTACACATATTACTGGGAGCTGGGAATATGACCCAATGGGGAAGATCAAAGACAAAAAAAAAAAAAAAAATATGTACATGATTGGTTTCTATGGGAAACTGGTCAACTCTTCCTCTGCACAAATTTTGATAAATCCCCCCAAAAAAATTTTCCATAATTGCCCAGAAATGTTAGCACATATTATATATGTTACACAAATGTTATAAGGTGCTGGAAACTCAATGGGGAAGACTGAAGACATAACACTACACTACACACTAACATGGAAGCAGTGCGCAATTGGGGCATTAAGTGTCACAGGCAATGCTTACTTTCTCACCTTCCCATCAGCTCCAAGCTCAACTCCTTCAAGGCCAAGAATCATTTCTCTTGTATTCATTCCACCGGAGGAATGCCGCTGCCTCGTACCTTCCAGTTTTACATCCCTATACACAATATGGACATTGGAAAAAAAAATGGTATCTTGCCTTTAACTATTATCAGAATAAACTAAGAACACAAAATCAAACCTTACAATGCATAAGAACTACTATAAAATACTTTTTCAGTACATATTATAGAAAAATAAAATTACATTTCCCCAGAAGGGGGGTATGCAGTGTATATTTATCCACACCAGTGTTTCCCTGGGTGCCTCCAGCTGTTGCAAAACTACAACTCCCAGCATATCCAATTGCAGTTTTGCAACAGCTGACTGAATGAACCATGACTGAATAACAACGGCATACTAGAACACAACAATACCGCCATACCATGTCTAACACTGCAATAACACATACTGTGACTGAATAACACTGCAATAACACATACTGTGACTGAATAACACTGCAATAACACATACTGTGACTGAATAACACTGCAATAACACATACTGTGACTGAATAACACACATCTATATACACACACATACATAAATATCTATCTATAACCCCCCTCCCATGCAGGGTATATTTCTCACACATACATGGTATATATATATATATATATATATATATATATATATATATATATAAAAAGATGCAAATCATTAAATGTTGCAGTATCTTGTAATAGCTTTTTTATTGGACTAACAACATTTTGTAGAGACAAGCTTTCGGGATTCCTCCCTTTATCAAGTTCCTCCAGCTGTTGCAAAACTACAACTCCCAGCATACCCAATCGTAGTTTTGCAACAGCTTGAGGCACCCAGGGAAAAAATAGGTGTGAGTGTATATACATATACAGTGATATATCAATGTTTCCCTGGGCGCCACCAGCTGTTGCAAAACTGCGATTGGGTATGCTGGGAGTTTTAGTTTTGCAACAGCTTGAGGAACCCTGGTTGGGAAACACTGAGATAGATATATATATATATATATATATATATATATATATATATATATATATTTACACATACCATGCATGTGTGAGAAACATACCCTGCATGAGAGGGGGGTTATAGATAGATATTTATGTATGTGTGTGTATATAGATGTGTGTTACTGCAGTGTTATTCAGTCAGAGTATGTATTATTGCAGTGTTAGACATGGTATGGCGGTATTGTTGTGTTCTGGTATGCCGTTGTTTTTCAGTCATGGTATGGCAGTATTGTTCTGGTAGGAGTTTTTATTTAGTCACGGTTTGGCAGTATTGTTCTGTTATGGGGTTGTTATTCAGACATGGTATGGCAATATTGTTCTGGTAGGCGTTGTTATTCAGTCATGGTATGGCAGTATTGTTCTGTTCTGGTGTTTTCATTAAGTCACGGTATGGCAGTATTGTTCTGTTCTAGTATGGCATTGTTATTCAGTCATGGTATGGCAGTATTGTTCTGTTCTGGCATTGTTATTCAGTCATATTATGGCAGTATTGTTCTGTTCTGGCATTGTTATTCAGTCATGGTATGGCAGTATTGTTCTGTTCTGGCATTGTTATTCAGTCATGGTATGGCAGTATTGTTCTGTTCCGGTAGCCATTTTTATTCAGTCACGGTATGGCAATATTGTTCTGTTCTGGTATGGCGGTGTTGTTTAGTCACAGTATGGGGGTATTGTTCTGTTCTCTTATAACACTGTTATTCAGTCACGATATGGCGGTATTGTTCTGTTCTGGTATGGCGGTGTTATTTAGTCACAGCATGGGGGTATTGTTTACAAACAAATGGGAAAACACAGCCTAAGGCCATGTTTACAGATCGGACAAAAATACATTTTTTAGACCAAAAGCCAGACCTAAAAGGTTTGGGGGGAGGGTTTTGCCTAGGGTGGCAAAAATCCTTCCACCAGCCGTGTATCTAAGATATCAAGATGTCATTTTGGCTGATTCTAGCATAATTATGTTAGATATAGGAAGACAAGTCATGCAACTTACTATATCAGAGTATGAGAACAGATAAAGATTGTTTAATTCAGAATCAAATGGGCAACACAGAAATCCTAGAAGAAAAGAAACTTCCCCTTTTAAAAAGGTACAACTAAAGATATGCAATGAAAAAAGAAAAGCAAATAGTGGAAGAGATTGTGCAACTGGCCACCTGCAGAGAAGCAATGCAAAGGACTGTGTGAATACTGACATGCTAAATTAGTTACAGTCAAAGAACATACTGGGCATATATAGTGATATTGATTCACAGACATTTAAAGTAGTTCCATTTCAACACACAAAGTCAATAAAAAAGTAATGGATATTTTATTAGGCATCTGACCAGGGATGAAGGACAGCTATTAAACTGGAAGATGCATCCAGTTATGGCTCTCATCACTAGAAGAGTCCTATACTAACACAGTGCAGGGGGAGGGAGAGCACAGGTGTGGGGTCAGAAGTGGCGGATATTTTCTGCTGTCGAGGCTGAAATTCTGAAGCTAATAAGAACAGAAAAAAAATCTGCACCCTGTAAGCATCTGCTACAAGGAGTCTGCATCCAATATCCATGAAATTCTGGCAAGTAGTAGTTTTACATCTCACATGAATGTTATAACTTAGATCTAAAATTACATTCTGAACAATTTATTAGATACTAGATAGTCCCTAGGCACTGAACAGGCACATCTTTTACCGTATATACTCGAGTATAAGCCGAGCCGAATATAAGCCGAGGCCCCTAATTTCACCCCAAAAACCCAGGAAAAGTTATTGACTCGACTATAAGCCTAGGGTGGGAAATGCATCATCCCCGGACTAGTGACGTTGCCTTGATGACGACGCACAGGGACGTCCCTGTGCATTGTCGTCAAGACAATGTCACTAGTCCGGGCCCGAAGTGGAAAAGAGTGCCTCCTGGTGAAGACGGACAGCCCGGAACGACCAACCCTCCCCACCGGACGGTCCCTGCAGCATAGATGGCCCGGACCAGCTCACCCTTCCTTCCCACCGAGGGGAGGTGAGTAGAAAACTAAAGGGGGGGGGGGGGGGGGTCTGGATGATGAGGAAGGCCGGCAGTGGTCTTCAACCTGTGGACCTCCAGATATTTCAAAACTACAACTCCCAGCATGCCCGGACAGCCGATGGCTGTCCGGGCATGCTGGGAGTTGTAGTTTTGCAACATCTGGAGGTCCGCAGGTTGAAGACCACTGAGAAGGGATTGACAGGCGGAGAGTTCACTCGAGTACAAGCCGAGGGGGGCGTTTTCAGCACAAAAAATCGTGCTGAAAAACTCGGCTTATACTCGAGTATATACAGTATTTCTAAAGGTGTTGCCTATAAGGAAGATCCATGAACACCACTGGTATGCCACGTGCATTACCCATAAAATAACATTTCTGAAGCATCTTTTATTATCTGTGCAATTCCTCTCTAACCCCTCCTGAAAGCATATGAATTAACCAAACTTTATGTGGCCCTACGCAGTATGGCACACCCTGATAGTGTGGGGACTCGCCCAGCTCCGTCATGGGCTTTCCTCCTACAGATTACAACAGGAGGGGTCTAACTGTAGCCCATACACCTTCAATAATAGCTGAAGCTGACAGCTTTCCATCCCTATCATGAGAGCATACACACGCACGCATGTCCTGCAGGGACAACATTTTAAGGAAATAGAAAGAACTGGAGAGCAACGGGAACCAGATGCTGACGGAATGGCAGCGGCAGGGGATTGGGGCAGATAAGTATGGTGTACTTTTAATGCACTCCAAATCCAGTTAAAAAGAAATAAAAAAGGTAGCGCTAGAATAAGATATTGTTTATATAGTACCTGTGATACTATGTCAATACATCCAGTCAAAACACATTTTTAAAACAAAACAAACAATTAAAAAAAACACTACACTGGATTCAGATCATGAAAAGCAATACAAAGTTTTTAAGCAAGTCGGTAGATGTCAGTGAAGTATGAACGAGGGAGATCATGTGATAATAACCACGTTCCGGGCACACAAATGTATGTTGATTCACAAGAATTTATCTTACTGCGAGGGAGTCGCTGTGTTACCAGCACTGCCTTTGAAGGAAGAAAGTAATGTTTGAATAATTGTGACCTTGGATAAATTGCATTACATCCCATTACTTTCCTATTCAGGAATGTGTGTTTGCTGAATTCTATATGATTGAATTGTCAGCAATACTAAATAAGAATTTTTCACCACATTTTCAGCCTGCCTAGGAAGAGCTTAACACACACAGCAGGGTGGCCAGGCACTCACTGGTAAAGTTACAGCATCAGGCAATTCTTTATGAATTATTTAGGCAGTAGATTAAATATTTAGTAAACTGAACTAAACAGAAAATTAACCATTGCTTGCTAAAAGATTGAGCCTCACACACGGCAGAAGTTAAAAACTTCAAAACAACTTTTTGTTGCTATGGCTGTATTCACATCTCGGTTTTACACTACGGGTGCCGGATCCGGCTGGGAGAGGGACAAACCGGGCGCACCTGTACCCCAGCCGGACCAGCGCTGAACTCCATTCATTTTAATGAGCCGACCGGAGTCAAACGGTGACTCCGGTCGGCTCATTTTTGACCCGTATCCAGTTTTGGGACCGGACCTAAAAACTTTCAGTCTTTTCCTTCTCTCCATTGAAAAAGGGGACAAGGCTCCCCGAAACACTTCTGGTCTGAGACTGCACGCATGCACAAAGATTGGGACGCATCACTACAGATATTGACAAGTATGTCAACCTTATACTGGCAAAGCCGGTAAGAAGCCTCCAGCACAGGACCTCCATCCCACTCTCACACCTTTCCCCGTGCCGTCGGGGTAGAGGGAGAATCTCTGAGGACCTTTTACGCTGCCATATACTGGATTTACATCACCAATCCGGCAACAACAGACCTGGTAAGAGGCACATAGTGTCAGACTTCCTATTCTCCCTTACCATTTGTCCCTGTGCCGTCAAGGTATAGCGAGTGCCGGGCTGCGCATCCGATCAGCCTTGCGCAGACAAGGATCCAGTGGGCTCCCATTCAGGAGTCTCCAGCGCTGCTGAGCACAGCCACGAAGTATACAGCAGCCCCATACTGGATTTAATCTATTAGCGCTGCTTGCGCCAGCTAACTGTTTAATGAACTGTGATGCATATCACTCTAGCGATAAGTCACCAGCATAATTTGGACTATCGCATCACGCTCATTATAGCGCAGTTTACATATGTCCCCAATATTTTATGAATTTTATCTTGTGCATCGTTTTTAATGTATATAATTACTATTTATAAATTACTTGTATTGTGAGGTGTCCTAAACAAGGGCCCTGCTTGGGATCCCACTTTTATATCATTTACTATTCACAAAAAAATTATTTTTATTAGACACAATCCGGATTTCCCTTTCTTTCTTTTCTCACTCTGTCCCAATTTTTCCCACCTATAGCCTAGTAGGACGGTTTCATTTATATTTTTATAATGAACTAAATGGTCCTAAAGAGCCAACCAACCAGGTGGCCAGAAGAATTAAGCTTCATTCTGATGTCCTAGACAAAAGCTCACTTTTCTCTATATAAAGCAGTGGTCTCAAACTGCGGCCCTCCAGATGTTGCAAAACTTCAACTCCCAGCGGCTGTCCGGGCATGCTGGGAGTTGAAGTTTTACAACATCTAGAGGGCCACAGTTTGAGACCACTGATATAAAGGATACATATGTCAAGTTGCTTTGCCTTTTCCTGCCACCTCAATTGACCATTTATGGGGCACAACCAGACCCATTACAGGACTCTTACCATCTAGAATAAGCCATTATTTTATGATCGGTGGGGGTCAGACCTCTGGGAATATAGCACAGTGGGTGGCAGGGATCAGGGGTCAAGTCCTGGGGGAAAAAAGTGTAGGAACTCAACTCAAGGGCTGGTCCTGCTAATGGGAATGGTGTTCCTGCTGTGGAAAAAGTGCAGGAACTCAGTTCCCACACGTTCCTGCAGGACTTGAGCCCTGGCAGGGATGCAAAAACAGTGAAATGGACGTTGTGATACACCAGCACTGCAGACGCTTCATTCTTTGGTTTGATACAGTCTCAGTGGTTTGACCCACACCGATCCTAAAGCGGATAGCATATCCTAGTAAGGAAAATAACCCGGTCACTAGTAACTTTGCTGTAACGCTGAAACCTAAATGGCGGATCTTCTTTAACCACAAAATAAACCCATCGCTGCCAGACATCCACTTTACATTCTGAAACTGAAAGTGATATTTTCTTTCAGACCTAGTCATGTTGTTGTCATGGAAACCTTACATTGTTTTCGGTGAGTCACAGCTAGTTTGTTTATCAAGAAAACTTTACAGACTATAGAGTCAGGAATTGATTTTTTTTTGGTCACAGCAGGTAAAATTTGCCCCCTAAAAAAATATTAAATTGAAGGATGTAAAATTCTCTTCAAATAAGATTTACAGAAAGAGATTCAAAAACAGAAGAGACTTACATAATGTAGTAATAATGTTCACGTGAATAATTTACAGTGTACGTCGAAAACATTTCATGAATGGATCAGCAGTTCCCATAGTCTATTGTTTTCTGCTACCGTCGCTGTCACTGTTCTAAATTACCCAAGTTTATGAGCCATTTGTAGAATGTTAACTATGCAAATGCTCAAAAGATTCTCCTAGGCTTGTAAAAAGAGGGCCGCTACCAAGCAGATGTTGGCTCGTCATACTGTCATGAATGGACACTAGATGAGTTCCTGGCTAAGGACAGCGTTTTAAAATAAAAGGAACACAGGGAAATTTGCAACCAAGGAATGTATAAATAGAAAACTTGGTACAACTAAGCTTTTTGACTACTGTCAAGTGGCAATAAAACTTATTTGACTGAACTGGTCAATAAAAAAGGACTATAGGTTCTCTAAGACTACAACAGTAATGCCCTATCCTTAGTTATAGTCCCTTTAAACAAGTGGCAACGTGTTATTTATTGTAAAATCCTCTTTCACTTAATCCACAGGAGACGTTTCTGCCGGCAGGGATGGTGAGAATATGATGTTTAAAAGTGTTTCCCTCCAGTCAATCAAGCTGAGGGGGCCTGATAACCGGCGGAGCAGTGGGGCTAGGTGAGTATAGCTCACCACCCAGGGGAGTACTCAAGGGGCCAGTGGGGGGACACTTTATAACATCATGTCCTCACCATCCCTACCGGCAGGAACATCCCCTGGGTATGTTGAGAGAGAAGATTTTACCATATATAAATGCGTTGCCTTTAAAAAAAAAAAAGGAAAAGACAATGGGGGACATTTATCAAGGGATTTAGAGCTTCTTTTTTGCTTACAAAAGTCGCACAAAAAGTCGGATTAGAACCTAAGCAAATTCTTGTGTGACTTTTGGCTGTAAGCAAAAAAGCTACAAAAAAGCTTACGAAAGTAAATTTCATTTTCACTTTGCAGTGGTCAGGGATTAATCAAGTGCGAAAGTCGACACAAAAAGTCGCAACCCCTCCAAAACAGCGTAAATGTAAGCCAGCCCAGAGCTGGCTTACAAAACGGCTTTGGAGAGCCAATTTTTATATTTCCCACTGGCAGCCGTGATCTAGCAGGAAATATGATATAACAACTGGACAAAGGAGCCCGGGCTGGCATCACTCTGAAGCCGCCCGGGCTCCATCTGATTCTATCCCCGCTACCCTAACTTAATGATGGGGGCACTGATTTACATCCCCCTTTGTCTCCCACCGGCCTCGCCGCACATCTCCCATCTGTCTGCTGCCTGTTGCAAGACTACATCTCCCAGCATGCCCTTACAGTGAGGGCATGCTGGGAGTTGTAGTCTTGTAGCGGGCGGGAGATGTGCGGCGCGGACGGGTAGGAGACAAGGGGGGGGGGGGGGGGGGGGATGTAAAGCAGTGTCCCCGTCATTATGTTAGGGTAGCGGGGATAGAATCAGACGGAGCCTGGGCGGCTGCAGAGTGATGCCAGCCCGGGCTCCTTTTAGCATACCTCGGCGCCGCTGAGTTTTTCTAGTCCCTAATTTCATATTTCCCGCTGGGTCCCATTTAGCCGGGACCGAGCTGCCAATCACGGGACCCAGCAGGAAATTTGATCTTACAGTTGGGACTAGAACTCAGCTGCTCTGTTATATGTTAAAAGGAGCCCGAGCTGGCATCACTCTGCAGCCACCCGGGTTCCGTCTGATTCTATCCCCCTTACTCTCTCTAACTTAATGAGAGGACAGGGACACTGCTTTCCATACCCCTTGTGTCCCACCTGCCCGTGCCGCACATCTCCCACCCGCTACAAGACTATAACTCTCAGCATGCCCTTACAGTGAGGGCATGCTGGGAGTTGTCTTGTTGCGGGCGGGAGATGTGTGGCGTGGGCAGGTGGGAGACAAGGGGGGAATGTTAAGCAGTGTCCCCGTCCCCTCATTAAGTTAGATAGAGTAGCGGGGTTAGAATCAGATGGAGCCCGGGCGGCTGCAGAGTGATGCCAGCCCAGGCTCCTTTTAAAATACCTTGGCGCCGCAGAGGTTCTGGAGTCCCTAATGTAATTTCACATTTCCCGCTGGGTCCCGTGATTGGCCAGGACCGAGCAGCCAATCACGGAACCTGGTGGGAAATTTGATCTTACAGTAGGGCCTAAAACTCCACCGATCAGTTATATGTTAAAAGGAGCCAGGGGTGGCATCACTCTTAAGCCACCCGGGACTCCTGCAGACAGGCTGGGAGATGTGCAGGAGCCGTCCCTGCCATCCCTAAGCGCTGCAGTACATACTGAGGGATGGCAGGGACAGCTCCTGCACATCTTCCAGCCCGGCCGCGGGAGTCCCGGGCGGCTGCAGTGTTATGTCAGCCTGGGCTCCCTATGCTACGGCACCGCGGAGTTTACTGTCATTTCAAATTTCCCGCCAGGAGATATGAAATTACAGTGATTTTCTGATCACCACTGGCCAAGGAGCGGAGCGCATTATCGCCTGCTTCCCTGGCTTGCACGACATGCTGGGAGTTGTAGTTGTGCGGTAGGGGCGGGTGACAAGCTTGTCACCTGCCCTCTGCTGCACAACCACAACTCCCAGCATGCCTAACTATAAGGGCATGCTGGGAGTTGTAGTTGTGGGTCGGGTGACAAGCTTGTCACCTGCCGCACTACTACAACTCCCAGCATGTCCTTAATGTAAGGGCATGCTGGGAGTTGTGGTGGAGCAGCACGGGAGATGCGCGGGTGGGTAACAATAAATGTATTAATCTATTTTTTTTCTAATTTCAGATCCGTGTATCCTGTGGACTACTTCGGATTCGGTGGACTGCATCGATGACCAGTGTTTTTTTTTCTGTTTAATCTTAATAAAATGGTTAACGAGGGCTTGTGGGGGAGTGTTTTTTTTTATATACATTTTTTTTACACTTTAAAAAAAAAAATTTATTTACTTGACAGGCTTAGTAGTGGAAGCTGTCTTATAGACTGAGTCCATTTCTAAGCCTGGGCTCAGCATTAGCCCCAATAACAGCTTGCTCTAACCCCCAATTATTACCCCGGTACCCACCGCCACATGGGTGACGGGAAGAGCCTGTACCAACAGGTATTTGGGCTGGGGAGGGCAAGTAACAATTGTGCACACCCACCCTAGTAAGGTCAGGCTGTTGCTGTTTGGTTGGTATGTGCTAACGCTAAGCCCTGGCTTAGTAATGGACTCCCTCTGTAAGACTGCTTTCACTACAAAGCCTGTCAAGTAAATAAAAAACACATTTAAAAAAAAAAAACACACTCCAAAAGCCCTCGTTAGCCATTTTATTAACATTAAAACAAAAAAAACACTGGTCACTGGACTCCTCCGAATCTAAAGTAATACACAGGATACACGGATCTTACATACTGTTAAAAAAATAAAAAAAATAATAAAAAAAAGGAGTTCGTACATTTAGGGTAAACAAAAACTGGTAAAAAAATTATTTATGAACACATACGGTATATATCACATTTTTTTCAAAGCTGCAAATTGGTGTTCTGAAGTGATTTATTGGTTTTTGCTTATGTGATCCAAATGTATCAACCCCCTGTGATAGTATGATAAATGTGCCATACATAAGCAAAACTAAAGCAAAAAAAAAAAACCATGACTACAGAACTCGCTTACCAAAGCAACGATGACAAAATGTCCCCGTTTGAATATAAAATAACAATGACATCAGACATACATTATTTATTCATAACTGAGCTCAGAGGTGATATACCATGCAGAAGTACAAATAAAGCATATAGACGGAAAAAAGATTGAGATAGATGGATAAAATATATTATTCACTTGTACTGGTATTCAATTCATTAATATCCATAATAAGGTGTACCTACCCAACATGTGAACAGTCTCGGTATGGCAGCACAGAAAATATGCTACAAAACGATCTTCTTCCGCTTATTAGGACAATTCTATAAGATCAGAGAACACAGATGTCATTTCAGTAGCAGTGGTAGTGCCAAACATACTATGCTTCACTGTGTTCTTGAACAATTGCAGTCTACACTGGGCAGGGAGAAGGGGTAGGCTTGTGGTTCAGGGTGCTGACCATATAATGATAGCAGAGAGAAATCGCTGGAATCCCATTGTCAGCAGCATGTGACCTTGGACATGTTTACTTGTCTGTGTCCCACTCACTTAAAATGAGACTGTGGACTTAGACTTGGCAAGGAATTAAAACTACTCCATGGGCAAAAAGATGTGAAAATGATATGCATTATAAATAGAGACATTTATGTCTAGGGCAGGGGTGAACTTTAATTTTTTAGTGGCCAGAAAATAAATACTTTTAAAGCCTTCAACAGAAAGCAACCTAAAAAGTTGGGTGTCAGCAGTAAATTCCTAGACAGGTTGTCTACCTGGAGTCTTTCAAGCATCTTTTCAGAGTATCTATTCATAATTATGGTTATCCATAGACAAGTGGTACTAGACAAACTAAGACCACATTAAAGGGGTACTCCGGTGGAAAACTTTTTTTTTTTTTTTTTTCTTTTAAATCAACTGGTGCCAGAAAGTCAAACAGATTTGTAAATGACTTCTATTAAAAAAATATTAATCCTTCCAGTACTTATTAGCTGCTGAATACTACAGAGAAAATGTATTTTCTTTTTGGAACACAGAGCTCTCTGCTGACATCATCTCTGTCCATTTTAAGCACTGTCCAGAGTAGGAGAAAATCCCCATAGCAAACATATGCGGCTGTGGACAGTTCCTAAAATGTCAGCAGAGAGCACTGTGCTCGTGATGTCAGCAGAGAGCTCTGTGTTCCAAAAACAGATAAATGCAAACCGATAACTTTGCTCATTTCAGAACAGCACTGTTTTCAAAATTGCCATCTGGCATCACGAAATTGTGGAGTTTTGAGTTTATACTTGCCCGGTTCGATTCCTTGCACGTCCACCCTAAATGTGCCCATGTGCCCACCCTACTAAGCAGCACATTCTGCTTTCATTTTGACACAGAAAAAAATAGCTTCTCAATCATTCACTGGTCATATCACCTTGTCACCCAGCCAGAGAACTGGCACTGTCAGGACATAGTCAGAGATCTAAACAGGGGAGTATAACTTTTTATTGTGTGCCAGCTGATACTCCACAATTGTGTGACACTGGACAACCCTCACTCCAAGGCACTTAGATTGATTGTTCTACTGCTAAAACAAGTAAAAAGTAATGGTGCATTTGTTAAATCCCCCCTACGCTGCTCAATATTCACCCACTGTCCTCTGCTTACACCACAGGAGGGTGATACCCTACTCAAAGTGCAAGATTTTATTCAGCACAAGATAACAGTGGTAAAGAAGGGATTTAGCTGGTTGCAATGACCAAATGCCCCACTGTTTGTCCGCACTGGATTTTGCCCTTGAATTTCTCGGTCTCCTGGCCACAACTAAGGGAACAGGTGTCTGTGTCAGCAGAGAAAGAATTATCCCTCTCGAATGAAGGAAATTGCAACCGCATCACAGGGCACAAACAGTAGGTAGTAATCTCGTACCATCGGGTGGTTGATTTATCTAAACTGCAGTATTTGGGCAATGATAGTAGAGATGAGCGAACTTACAGTAAATTCGATTCGTCACGAACTTTTTCGGCTCAGCAGTTGATACCTTGTCCTGCATAAATGAGTTCAGCTTTCCAGTGCTCCAGTGGGCTGGAAAAGGTGGATACAGTCCTAGGAAAGAGTCTTCAGCTCACCAGAGCACCTGAAAGCTTAACTCATTTATGCAGGATAAGTCATCTACTGCCGAGTCGAGAAGTTCGTGACGAATCGAATTTACTGTAAGTTCGCTCATCTCTAAATGGTAGTACTGAAGGTTTCTATATGGGCAATATATGTTTTGGATTTCAATTATAGAAAAAAAAAAACTGTTTCAAGACATGTTATCAGACTGTCATTGGGATATGGAGCTCATAACTGTGCTGTATGTATTCTAGCCCAAACCAAACCAAATATCCATTGTTTTTTTAGTTTTTTTTCTTTTTAAATTTCATAACAGAATATACAAATGCTGGAAACCTTGGCTTGTGTTTTGCAATACAATAAGAGGCTCGAAAACCCCAATAAGGAAAACAACAAGGTACCTTGGTTCTTGAGAATACAAACAGAGGAAGTGTGTGTTTGTGGTGTTACCTGCCACTCCTTGTGTCGTGCTGTCTCATGCTCTTAATAAAATGCACCTTCTTAAAATTCTTTGGTCTGGGTGAACCGGACAGAGTCCGACATCTGAAAAATAAGTCAATTAAAGCCTGAAGTGAGATCTTTCATGGCATCGCCACACAAAGACAGGAAGGAAAATAAATGAGACAAATGGCTGAAGTCTGGTCCTATTTCACAGACTCACAAGAGGGCTGCACAAAGTCACACCGGCCAGGAGAGAACAATTACAATTCTTTAACACTGCTAAATCTTCACGAGCGGCCAAGGATTTTCCTTTTTTCATTGTAATGGCTACACAATAGACAGCAGACACATTCGGTAACACATAAAAGTAAAAGTTTTTACATTGTGTAAAATAAAACGAAATGACCCAGAAGTCACAGCCTCATATCCTTCACTTCCTCCTAACTCTCTTTTACTGTTCTGTTGTATATTGTGTACAATACCCGATGAACAATCCCATTGATCCTGCCCAGGTAGTGATATGAAGCTTTGCCAACTAAGAGGCAGATAGAACAGAATTTAAATGGAATGATGAATACATAAGAAATGCATAATATAAAGAAAAAAAAATACATGTTATCATATACAGTGGTCCCTCAAGTTACAATATTAAAGGAGAACTCCAGACTATAAAAATGGTCCCCCATAGTGCCGGCAGTAAAAAAATAAAGATGTACATACCTTCCTCTGCTCCCCCGGGGCCTCTGGTAACCGGCTCCGGTCTCCGCCGCAATCCACTTCCTGGTTGCCGGTGGTCGGATGAATCAGCCAATCACCAGCCGCAGCGCAGTCCGACTCGGCCGGCGATAGGCTGAGCGGCAGTGTGAGAATTCTTCAGGACACAAAATTCTTCAATACACCGACCTATCAGCCTATCGCCGGCCGAGTCGGACTGCGCTGCGGCTGGTGATTGGCTGATTCATCCAGCAACCAGGAAGTGGATCGCGGCGGAGACCGGAGCCGGTTACCGGAAGGTATGTACATCTTAATTTTTTTTTACTGCTGGCACTATGGGGGACAATTTTTATGGTCTGGAGTTCTCCTTTAATTGGTTCCAGGACGACCATTGTATGTTGAGACCAGAACTCTATGGAAACCTGGTAACTGGTTCTACAGCCCCAAAATGTCATCCAAAAATAGGAAAAGGTGAGGATTAAAGAATAATAGGTAGATAACTTATACAGATAAAGCAAATCCTTGCATATAAAAGTAAGAAAGATCTGCTGGGAGCTGTAAATCACTGTCTATGTCAGTGTTTCCCAACTAGGGTGCCTCCAGCTTTTGCAAAACTACAACTCCCAGCATGCCCGGACAGCCGTTGGCTGTCCGGGCATGCTGGGAGTTGTAGTTTTGCAACAGCTGGAGGCACCCTGGTTGGGAAACAATGGTTTATATAGAGGACAGGAGCTTCTTCAGGGTCCTATACAGAACACACAGTGTCCCAAATGGACCCACCCTTACTTGGTGTCCAAAGGGGCAGCTAACCCTGGCACAGGTAAAGAGTAGTACAGAACTTGTAGTTCCTCCCTGTACTGTAGGGGGCGCTACCAGACAGCCAGTCACTGCATGCACTTAGGTAATAGAGGTGATTTACCAGTAAAATTCCCATTCTGATTGGTCAGTTCTTCCGGGTGTTGACATGTTTCACAGATTTGGACTGTCTGTAGTATTGTATGTTGAGTCCGGTTTCAAGTTACAATGGTCCAGAAAAAAACATTGTATGTTGAAACTATTGTATGTTGAGGGCATTGTAAGTTGAGGGATCACTGTACCATAATCCAATACAAGTGTAATTATACTAGTGTACAGAAATGCCCTTTATTATTCCTAAATTGCCAGGTGATAGGCCAGTGGTTGGTGCTAGTGACAGATACATGTATATACAGTACATACCACCTGTAATCACATGACTGAGATAAGGTGTTACACTGCTGCTTGTGTTCTGCATGCACCAGTCCCCATAGGCTGGTGGGAAGCAAAAAGGAAATGCGTCCTTACAGCTAACATACACATTCAAGCTACAGGAATTAATTTTTCTAAAATATTGTGGTATAGTTGCACATGTAGATTGTAAGCCCTTATGGGCAGGGTCCTCTGTTCCTCTATGTCAGTCTTTCATTTAGTATATATTAACAATCATAATTAAAAAAAAATACACAGTAATACACAATAATACAAAAAAATAGCAAGTTAGTAATACAACTACACCCCTGAGGAACTTAAAGGGGTATTCCAGGAAAAAAAAACATTTTTTTTTCGACCAATTGGCTCCAGAAAGTTAAACAGATTTGTAAATTTCTATTAAAAAATCTTAATCCTTCCAGTAGTTATCAGCTGCTGAAGTTGAGTTGTTCTTTTCTGTCAGAGGTGGTGGTCATGGTGAACTCTGTAATAGAATTCAAAAAGGGTCTGGATGCATTTTTGGAGAGTAATAACATTACTGGTTATGTATACTAGATTTATAGGGACAGAACGTTGATCCAGGGATTTATTCTGACTGCCATATTGGAGTCGGAAAGGAATTTTTACCTCTAGTAAGAGGGTTTTTTCCTTCCTCTGGATCAACTCAGTAAAGACTCATTAGGGTTATAGGTTGAACTTGATGGACTCTGATCTTTTTTCAACCGTATGAACTATGTTACTTTGTCTGACCACAGTGCTCTCTGCTGACACCTCTGCTTGTCTTAGGAACTGTCCAGAGTAGGAGCAAATCCCCATAGCAAACCTCTAATGCTTTGGACAGTTCTTGAAACAAGCAGAGGTGTCAACAGAGAGCACTGTTGTCAGAAAGAAAAGATAAACTCAACTTCAGCAGCTGATAACTGCTAGAAGGATTAAGATTTTTTAATAGAAGTAATTTACAAATCTGTTTAACTTTCTGGAGCCAGTTGATGTATAAAAAAAAGCTTTTCCCTGGAATACCCCTTGAAGTTTCAGTAGATCAGCTGAGGACATCAACAGGGACCTAAAGCTTATCAGTAAAAAGGAGAACTCCTTTTCATCCCCAGCATAAATCCTGATTATTTAACAATGCGAGTTCAACAATATTGAGGGAAGCCCCAAATAAGGACTATATGAGATTAGAAACAGTACTAAATATACCTGCGCAGAGGAGCATTTTCTTCAATGTCTTCAAGTGTTTCCAGTGAAGACCGCTGAGAGATCAGACGTCGCCTACAGAAGACACAAAGCAAGGTATTGTTTAACCGATAATAAAAATAACGAAGGGCATTACAGAACAATCACATTAGTAGTACAAGTAGTTATGATTTTAGTTATAGCATAAGAGTAATAATAACAATAAGGACCACTGTAATGCTGCGTTGTTTTTTATCAAAGAGAAAAAAAAATGCATTGATATGTTAAAGGGAACCTGTCACAACGAACAAGCAGTCTGATCTGTCAGTATCAGAAGGAGCTCGATCAGTCATATCAATAGTTGTTGCCAAGTCAAAAGTTGCTTTTAAAGACAGTAATATTTTGGGATTAGTATTCCAGTGGGTGGTCTTAATCAGTGACTGACAGCTACCTCTGTGCGGATGCTCATACAGAGATATCAATCACTGAGTAATGCCGCCCACTGGACCTAACACAATGCCAGTAGATTAGGCAGCAGATTGGGCAGCATTTTCATGGTGACAGGTTCCCTGCCAATATCTTAAAAGACATCATCTGTCAGCATATACTAACTGGACATCTAACATCTCAACACAAGGTTGACAATAGATGTGTTGGCCCTGAAGGCCGACATGTTTCCACCTCCAAGTGCTCTTCATAATGGCTGAGCACCTGATGCTCAAAATGCATCGGCTTTCAGGGCCACCCAATGAGTTATTAAAGCTATACTGGCATGTAATATAGTCCGATTTTTTATCTCATCTTGGGTTATTGGGTTGCTATGCAACAATTCATCCAATTAATAATATAAAACTCAACATGTATGCAGTTTTGCATTCATTTTATTAATATACTATAAAAAAACAAAAACATTTTTTTTGCTGACCAAGGGGTACTCCGGCCCCAAGACATCTTATTTTGTTCTATGCAGTTGTCGTAGAAGAGCAACCTCCTAAGGGGTACTCCGGCCCTAAGACGGTCATGTCCCCTCCCATAGGCTTGCATTGAGGGGGTGGGGCGTGATGTCACAAGGGGCGGAGTCGTAACATCACAATACTCCGGCCCCATGGTCGTGAGGCTTCAGACACGAAGCGATCATCGCTTTGTGCAGCTGAGAGATTTCGGGGGTCCCCAGCAGCGGGACCTCCGCGATCAGACATCTTATACCCTATCCCTTGGATAGGGGATAAGATACCTTAGGCCCGGAGTATCCGTTTAAGCGGTGTCATGTTAAATTATAAACAATCGCCTACTTTATTTCAGCAGTACTGTGATTTATCAGTAGACCCTTATTATGTAGGCAGAACATTTTTATTACATTCGCCTCTGTTTAATGAGAAGGTGAAGACAAATCTGTTTGCGTTGCACTTGTAAAGTGGAGAACAAGACAAATTTGATCCAGACAAAAACTTGACAGATGGCCAGGTCTTCCGATACAAGACTTTATTTTGCTCTCCCTCATACTGTCCTGTCAACACATGCTTTCAGATGTACACCAGCCACAATCAACTGACTGACGATGACTGGCTGTAACATTAAGGCTACGACTATTTGTTCTTATTCAAGCAATGCCTGCAACCTTTTCACTGTAAAGCTCCAGCGTATCTTAAACAAAACAAAAATAGGAGGGCCAAGCACTGTGGAAAGGCACAAATGTCTGATGTAACGTCAACAATAGATGAGGAAACCCAGTTACACAAGGTGGCATCCATTTAAAGGGACACAATCTAATTATTATTACCATTCTCTTTGTAGTCAAATACTGTCTATTGTTCTCGGTAATCAGCCATTTCAGACTGAAAAAAAGCAGAATGTAATGGCTTTGAATGGGATTTCGAACAGCGCTTTATATCAGTTGTATGATGCGCTTTTAAAAAATGCATATTTGGTGTAATACTCCTTTAAAGCTCACTTCTGGTTACTACTTCAAGAGACCTGTGGTTTCTTCCCGATGGAATAGCAATTCGGGAACATCTTTTCTTATAGCTCTGTGTTGTGCCGTTCCTTTATTATTCTTACTAGAAATGTATGAATAAATAGCCAACTGGGTGTTACTAGTTGAGGGCGGCGTCCTTACACTGACCGTTATCCAATCAGAGCTGACAATGTAGGGACACCCCCAAATGGTAACTCTGAAATGGATGTTAAGTCATACATTTCTAATAAGAATAAGAAAGTAATCACAAACACAGAGCTATAGAAAAACATGTTCTAGAATTATTTCATTGGAAGTTTTTTTTTCACTATACAGTGGTCCCTCAAGTTACAATATTAATTGGTCCCAGGATGACCATTGTATGTTGAGACCAGAACTCTATGGAAACCTGGTAATTGGTTCTGAAGCCTCAAAATGTCGTCCAAAAAGTAGAAAAAAGTGAGTATTAAAGAAAAATAAATAGATAATTAATATAGATAAAGCAAGATCGTACATATAAAAGTAAGAAAGATCAGCTGGGAGCTGTAAATCATTGGCTATATCAGTGTTTCCCAAGCAGGGTACCCCCAGCTGTTGAAAAACTACACCTCCCAGCATGCCCGGACAGCCTTTGGCTGTCCGGGCCATGCTGGGAGTTGTAGTTTTGCAACAGCTGGAGGACAGGAATTTCTTTGGGGGTCTTGTACAGTACACAGTGTCCCAAAGAAGTAACATGGAGTCGCCCTCACCTTGTGTCCAAAGGAGCAGGTAACCCTGGTACAGGTAAAGAGTACAGAACATGTAATACCACCCTGTACTGTAGGGGGGCGCTACCAGACACCAGTCAGTGCATACACTTCAGTAATACAGGGGTTTTACCAGTGAATGTCCATTCTGATTGGTCGGTTCTTCCGGCCATTGACACGTTTCACAGATCTGGACTGTCTGTAGTATTGTATGTTGAGTCTGGTTTCAACTTACGATGGTCCAGAATAGACCATTGTATGTTGAAACTATTGTATGTTGAGGCCATTGTAAGTTGAGGGATCACTGTACAGGTCAGAAGAGGTCCTCTTTTATATAATTTAGGAGATTGCTCTTCTACGACAACTGCATAGGACAAAATAAACACCATGGTACTAAAGGGGTTATCCTTGTGGATATTATGGTACATTAACATAGCAAAGCAAGAGTCTACTGCTCAGGAATGAAGAGTGCATCCTGATCTGGGGAAATGGCCTGTCAGCTAGAGTCACATTACAAAAGTGAAATACAGGCAGAAAGGTATATTGGCGTACAACTCTGCACATTTACGGCAAGACCATTCAATGCATTTCTGAGTTCTGAAACAAAACAAAAAAAAGCACACACCCAGCAATCATCCATGCTGCCTTGTCTGTGAGTGACTGAGATACCTGCAGGTCCATTAAATAAGTGCTGATTATGGAGATTGGTGCTTTATTATTGTGAAGCCAAGGCCCCATGTAAAAGCCTTAAGTTTACATTATCTAAACTGTATCTTTCCCAGTGTTTAATACAAGGCAGAGTTGTAAATGGTTTACAGCCGTATGCCCACCTCGTCTCTAGGATATGCCATCATTTCATAATCAAACCTCTAGGACCCCCACTAATCATTAGACCTAAGAATCCAGTAATAGTATAGTTTTTCCATGCAAAGGTTCACTCCTGACCAAAAAATGTACAGGGAACTTCTTTCTTGTCCCCCAAAGTAGGACCCCATCTGGTAACCTTAGTGATATGTCATCCCTTTATGAGATGGAATTACCGCTTTCATTTAAAGTGTCCGTCATTTTTCAAAACGTCTGACATATCACAAAGATATGTTGAAAAATGTCATCAGATTCTGGATGTTCATACTCCCACTGATCATTAGAACAAGCAGGGAGAAGCACCTGCTTAAGCACTTCACTCCCCAGCTTGCAATGATCTCTATCCAGGTGCACTATATAAACTCCATAGACACATAATGGGGCCGTCTGCTGTAGTGCAAGTGGATGGAGACTGCTGCGAGCTGGGAAGTGAAGCACTTGCTTCTCCTGGCTCATTGTAAAGATCAATGGGGGTCTAAACAAACAGCCTGCGACCAATCAAAACTTTTGATACGTCTCTGTGACAGGTAAAACGTTTTTGTAAATTACAGGGACACTTTATATTGAGCAAAGGTTTAAATTCCTGTCCGTTATAGCTCATTTAATTCTGCAATGTGCGGCTCACGCTGGGAGTTACAGATGCCGAGAAAATTGTGCGACGACCAGCAAGTTAGTCTGTTACTTACAAGCATTTGTTTATGTCCATAGTATCAAACAACACCTGACGGACAAAAACTGGGACAACCTCAACACAACTCTGTCCGGGACAAATAACTAGGTCAAATAACTAGGCCAAATAGCTTCCTATCGAGTTTCATTGGGAGATGGCTTATAAAGACACATAGGGCATACATTTCCCCCCACAGGGCTTTCCTCATTGGTAACACAATGGATCACACATGCTCAAAATGTGGCACTTCTCCCGCTGACCTCCTGCACTGTTTTTGGTCCTGCCCTTCTATTAAAGCCTTCTGGGAGCAGGTTCGCTCTCACCCCTCATTGGTATATGTTTGGAATACTCCCCAGTGAGACTGATCAATGAGAAATTACTCGTTTATATATCCACCTCTGTTAGAAAGTCCATATTCCATTGCCGTATATCTAATTCACCTCCCTTTATCAGTCTTCTCCTTGATAAACTTGTACTCCATTTCTGTATGGACTGGATACAATCCATAGTTCAGGTGTTTTTTTTTTTTTTTTTTTACTTTGGGCTCATAAATGGTGGAGATCCCTTGTCTCCATAGTGCACCCTCCTCCCCCAGTTCACTTCTGTTCATCTGGGTTTACCTCATGTGTTTTATGGATCTATAGGATGTTTATAATGCAGGATGTTTTATTTTATTTTCTCCTGCCTGGATCTGGAATGACAGCGGTATTGGAGGCCGGATGCCCTCCACCAAATGCCTTCAGAAAACCCTTTTCAGCTGTATTGTTCCTGTGAACCCTCCTCTTTCCCCCTTTTTTCCCTCCCTTGATTGCTATAAAAAGTTCCTAAAATGTTTAATAAACACATTTTTGGAAGGGAAAAAAAAAAAGCAGAAATTTGTTTATTTTCTTTTTTTTATAATCATGAATGTTTTCATAAACAGAAACTCCTTTTCTCTACCAAACCCAGCCATAACAGCATTGTTCTGCTTATCACTCTTTACATTTTCCTCGAAATAACACAAAGGAAAGCACGGCACAAATGGCTTATTTCCTACATAGAATTAAACTCCACATATTTGTGTGTGTATACGCTATATTTAGCTATTGTCCTGATAAGGGTCCATGACTTGGAAAGACCAAGTTCAGCAACTTCACAAAGCTTGTAACATCTCTGTTTTGTGTCAACAGAGAAGAAAACAAACAGATTTTGGCTCATTGCCTTGGTTATTCGGGTAACTTGCGGAAAGACAAGGTCAAATGGGAAAAACAGAGTTGAAGAGTATAAGCAGAAAAATCCTGACTCCTCTGCAGCATTGGCTACAATAAGGATTTTCATCCCAAATACTGGACAGCTTCTAAAATAATACATGGGGCCCTTACTTCAAAAGATCATTTTGGTTCATAAAGAAAACAACTTGCATCATAAAAAACAATCGCTGTAATAAAATGGCATTATGAACCTCATTATAAAACAGTTACCACATGGCAACTCATAATCTTTAAATGGGCACTGTCAGATACAAAAACTTCATCTATTTTGTACATCTTGGCAAAACATTAACCTTTCTTATATACTTCTAATAGGAGAGAGCACAGAGGTGTCCTATCGGACAGGAGAGAGCGCAGAGGAGTGCTATCAGACAGGGGAGAGCGCAGAGGAGGGCTATCAGACAGGAGAGAGCGCAGAGGAGGGCTATCAGACAGGAGAGAGCGCAGAGGAGTGCTATCAGACAGGAGAGAGCGCAGAGGAGTGCTATCAGACAGGAGAGAGCGCAGAGGAGTGCTTTCAGACAGGAGAGAGCGCAGAGGAGTGCTTTCAGACAGGAGAGAGCGCAGAAGAGTGCTTTCAGATAGGAGAGAGCGCAGAAGAGTGCTATCAGACAGGAGAGAGCGCAGAGGAGTGCTATCAGACAGGAGAGAGCGCAGAGGAGTGCTATCAGACAGGAGAGAGCACAGAGGAGTGCCATCAGACAGGAGAGAGCACAGAGGAGTGCTATCAGACAGGAGAGAGCACAGAGGAGTGCTATCAGGCAGGAGAGTGTACAGAGGAGTGCTATCAGACAGGAGAGAGCACAGAGGAGTGCTATCAGACAGGAGAGAGCACAGGGGAGTACTATCAGACAGGAGAGAGCACAGAGGAGTGTTATCAGGCAGGAGAGTGTACAGAGGAGTGCTATCAGACAGGAGAGAGCACAGAGGAGTGCTATCAGACAGGAGAGAGCACAGGGGAGTACTAGCCCACCCACACTTATTGGACTTTGTCCATGCCTGTGCTTCAGCTCGGGCAAAGCCATGATATTATAAGCCATGATTTCTATAAAAAAGAAATAAAATTTACTTTAAAATTTAAGGTGTACAAAAAAAACACATGTTTTTATATCGGACAGGGCCCATTTAAAGGACAACTGCAGCGCAATATAAGTGTTTGATAGCGGGGGGTCCGACCGCTGGGACCCCCCCGAGATCTCCCTAACGGGGCTCCGCCATTAGCGCTCATAGCGAGCGCTAAGGCGCGTAGCGTCGACCTAGAGGTCGACGGTGACGCCCCGTCTCCTCCCCATCCCCATACAGTTCTATGGGGGAGCCACGAACGCTGCCTCCCCGCCTCTCCCATAGAGATGCATGGAGGAGGCGTGCCGGCCGCAACGTCATGCTGCAGCAGGCACGCCCCCTGCACGGGAGAGCCGCGGCCCAGCCACGGCCCCGTACAGGAGATCGCCGGGGGTCCGACCGCTGGGACCCCCGGCGATCTCCTGGGAGAGGCGGGGAGGCAGCGTTCGTGGCTCCCCCATAGAACTGTATGGGGACGGGGAGGAGACGGGGCGTCACCGTCGACCTCTAGGTCGACGCTACGCGCCTTAGCGCGCCTTAGCGGGGATAAGTGTATATTAAGCTGCAGTTGTCCTTTAAGTTACCCAGCGTGCTGACCATAGGTCTCTTAATACATACAGTACTTGTCAGCCAAAAATGCCGATATCGCCCTATTAGGGCCAATGATCAGTAAATACACAAGGAAATGCTCCATTTTCAAGTTATCTGGTCATTTTAACTTGCTAAATAATCATTGGCCCTTGCATCCCTCCCCACATTACTGAGCTATGTAATAGGCTCTGTAAATACACAATGGTCTCAGAGATCAGTGCTCGCTTACACAGTTGCTCTGGCAATGTAATAGAACCTTTAGCTTACAATGCATTAACAATGATGTCTCTTGCTGCATGTTAATGACACGAGCCAATCACTGATCACATGCTGTACTATGTGGCATCACTGCTGCCAGAATCACATGCTATACTGAGTGGCATCACTGCTGCAATCACATCCTGTACTAAGAGGCATCACTGCTGCAGCAATCACATCCTGTACTAAGAGGCATCACTGCTGCAGCAATCACATCCTGTACTAAGAGGCATCACTGCTGCAGCAATCACATCCTGTACTAAGAGGCATCACTGCTGCAGCAATCACATACTGTACTAAGAGGCATCACTGCTGCAGCAATCACATGCTGTACTGAGTGGCATCACTGCTGCAATCACATCCTGTACTAAGAGGCATCACTGCTGCAATCACATCCTGTACTAAGAGGCATCACTGCTGCAGCAATCGCATGCTGTACTGAGTTGCATCACTGCTGCAATCACATCCTGTACTAAGAGGCATCACTGCTGCAGCAATCACATGCTGTACTGAGTGGCATCACTGCTGCAATTACATGCTGTACTGAGTGGCATCACTGCTGCAATCACATCCTGTACTAAGAGGCATCACTGCTGCAGCAATCACATGCTGTACTGAGTGGCATCACTGCTGCAATTACATGCTGTACTGAGTGGCATCACTGCTGCAATCACATCCTGTACTAAGAGGCATCACTGCTGCAGCAATCACATGCTGTACTGAGTTGCATCACTGCTGCAATCACATGCTGCACTGAGTGCCATCACTGCTGCAGTGATTAGATGCAGTTGCATCATACAATACCCACTTGAATGTAAATGCAGACTGAGAAAGGACCACTGAGGCATCTGTGGTAGAGCAGTGGGGTTTTAACAGAAAAGTTAATTTTTTTAATTTTATTGCATAAAATTCAGAAAACGCCCTTAATACAAAATCAGTAGTATTAGGTATGGTGTTATATAAGTTGGACTAGAATAGCAGCAGGCCCTGACCAGTAATTCATGTACTCCTCAGGTACACTGATTTGTGTGCAGGCAGTGTACCAGTGTGATCATAGCTGGCTCGCCAACTCACAGTCACAGAGAGACAGTGGGAGGAAGGGCACTGGGAGCACTTTGCAGAATCAATTGTGGCTGCCACTGTATATTCCACTAAGTATTGGCATATGTAAAAAATATGGGGTGATAACACCCCAATCAGTTCTTATAATGATAAAAAATCAAAACCAGCTTATAAAAAGAACAAGATAACAAAAACATTTCCCTGGTAGCGAACAACATTGTGTTAAGTGGATACTTAGAAGTCTCTTCCGTCACTTAGCAACTGTCTAATCAGAGAAAGTCTGCGCAATCCGCAACGTATCAGTGTGAGCTTTGAATGCTTTATCTGAGCTCAACACCTGCCAAGAGGTGGGGTAACCTCCGAGTGAAAAGGAGGGTGTGCTCCGCACTGCATGGGAATTATATGCATGCATGGACAATAGGCCTGGACAGATCCTGTAAGTGTAGGCTAAGCCAAAAGACAACCGCCTGTTTTCCTGTACACAATGTAAGCTGTCAGCACTGAGCAGCTCTTATGTAATCTAGCCCTGAACATCCACGAACATCTGACAGATAAAGTGTTTGCTATTAACACATCAATGGCTTCTTATCACTACACATACCCTTTTGCATTTGTGGGTGGTATTATATAACAAATCTGTAATAATGTGGATTCTAAGTTTGGCCATACATATTAGACCCGCTAGTCACAGGTGGCCGTGGCTAGTGGGCTTGCACTTCACGATCATTAAGTATACTTAATGATTACGAAGTTTAATAAATTTAGCTGGGAAGCCTTAGATGTGCAACCATGTAATTTTTTTTTGTCTCTTTTTGAATCCACATTGTGTTTTCTATCCCCCTCTCTTGTTTTTACTTGGTCAGCACTCTGCCCTCAGCCCAGGCCTATATAAACTGTCAGGAAGCTGCAAAAGGCCCTATTCTTTCTTGCATTCTCCCAGTCTTTGACTGGGAGCACATGGTAAGTAAACTTTGTGACCTGTTCACACTGGTGCTGCGCTGTGCGGCGTCCGTTGCTGTCGCAGCGCCGTGTCTATGGGGAGGTGTGGCCCAGGGTCTGGTTTGGGCGGCATTGGGGCTGCTCTGCCAGTGGATCGTTCCCCCTGTGGGCACTGGTGTTGCGGCGGTGGTGGTTGCCGCTGAGTGGAGCACCATTTTATACTAGGGATGTTAGGGGCCCGCTACTTACAGGTGGCTGTGACGTGGCTAGCAGCTTATACGTCATGATCATTAACCTCTTAAGGACACAGGGCATACCTGTACGCCCCGCGTCTGCTCCCGCGATATAATGCAGGGTCACGCAGTCATATCGGGTCAGTCCCGGTGGCTAACAATAGCCGGGACCCGTGGCTGATACCAGACATCACCGATCACGGTGATGTCCGGTACTAACCCCTTAGAAGAGGCAATCAAAGTTGATCGCCGCATCCAAAATGTAAAAAAAAAATACATCCCGGCAGCCCAGTCGGGCTGATCGGGACCACCTTGGTGAAACTGAGGACAAAAGGAGGGTCCCTACCTTCCTCCTGGACATCCAACCAGCGATTGATTGCTCCAAGCCTGAGATCCAGGCTTGAGCAATCAACCGCCGAAAACACTGATCAATGCAATGCTATGGCATAGCATTGATCAGTGCCTGCAATCAATGTACTGCTTGTTATAGTCCCCTATAACATTGAAAAAAAAAAAGTTGAAAAAAAGTTATTATTTAACCCCTTCCCTAATAAGTTTAAATCGCCCCCCTTTTCCCAGAAAAAAAGTGTAAAAAAAAAATATATATAAACTTATGTTGTATCGCCGTGTGCATAAATGTCAGAACTATAAAAATATATAGTTAATTAAACTGCATGGTCAATGGCGTACATGTAAAAGAATTACAGAGTCCAAAATAGCGTATTTTTGGTCACTTTTCATACCATAAAAAAAATGAGTAAAAAGTTATCAAAAAGTCAAATCAAAACAAAAATGATACGGATAAAATCTTCAGATCAAAGAGAAAAATAAAAAAGTTAAAGGGGTCAGGAGGAGTCAATTTTACTGAAAAATGCATAGAAAGGGAAGCCCCCAAAAGTTAAAAAGTGGCCTGTTTTTTTTCTATTTTGTCGCACCATGTTTTTTTTTTTTTTTTTGTTTTGCTGTAGATTTTTGGGTAAAAGTATTGATGTCATTACAAAGTAGAATTGGTGGGTCACAAAAAAAATGCCATCATATGAGTCTGTAGGTGCAAAATTGAAAAGGTTATGATTTTTAAAAGGTGAGGAGGAAAAAAACGAAAGTGCAAAACGGAAAAACCCTGAGTCCTTAAGAGGTTAAAGGGGAACTCCGGTGGAAACAAGTGGAAAACAAATGTTTTCAAATCAACTGGTGCCAGAATGTTAAACAGATTTGTAAATTACTTCCATTAAAAAATCTGAAGACTTCCAGTACCGTATTCATCGGCGAATAACACGCCGATAGTAGCCTAAAGTCTACCTGCATGTTATACGCCGATAAGCCGCTGCAGTTCAATGATTTAAAGCGGGCGCCACCGCTGCCGGTTTCTCTGCCCCTGCCTGTCCTGGGGTCTAGAGCCCTGCTGCCGGCCCTTCTCTCCCCCTGGCTATCGGTGCCGCTGCCCGTTCTCTCCCCCTGACTATCGGTGCCGGCGCCCCATTGCCGGCACCGATAGCCAGGGGGAGAGAAGCGGTGCCGCTTTGGGGAAGTGGGCAGTGGCGCCAACAGACAGTGGGGCAGTGGCGCCAACAGACAGGGGGAGAGAAGGGGCAGCGGCACCCATTGCCGGAGCCGCTGACGCGTTGCCTCCCCCATCTCCGGTTGTATAATTACCTGTTGCCGGGGTCGGGTCCGCGCTGCTTCAGGCCTCCGGTGTGCGTCCCCTGCGTCGTCAGTACGCGTTGTGAGCCGCAATGACGTCACTCGTCATTGCGCCGTGCAGTGCATAGCAATGACGCATGGGACGCACACCGGAGGCCTGAAGCAGCCGGACCCGACCCCGGCAACAGGCAATTATACAACCGGAGATGGGGGAGGCAACGGGGCATCGGCACCGGCAATGGGTGCCGCTGCCCCTTCTCTCCCTCTGGCTATTGGCGCCGCTGCCCCATTGCCGGCGCCGCTTCTCTCCCCCTGGCTATCGGCGCCGGCAATGGGGCGCCGGCACAGATAGTCAGGGGGAGAGAACGGGCAGCGGCGCAGATAGCCAGCGGGAGAGAAGCAGCGGCAGCAGGGCTCTAGACCCCAGGAAAGGCAGGGGGAGAGAAGCAGGCAGCGACGGCCCCTCTCCCCCTGCCTTTCCTGGGGGTGTATCGGGGTATACGCATGCACACGCACCCTCATTTTACCAAGGATATTTGGGTAAAAAAACTTTTTTTTACCCAAATATCCTTGGTAAAATGAGGGTGTGTGTTATAGGCCGGTGCGTGGTATACCCCGATAAATACGGTACTTATCAGCTTCTGTATACAGAGAAATTTGTGAAGTTCTTTCCAGTCTGACAACAGTGCTCTCTGCTGACACCTCTGTCTGTGTCAGGAGCTGTCCAGATTAGAAGCAAATCCCCATAGAAAACCTCTCCTGCTCTGGACAGTTCACGGACAGAGGTGTCAGCAGAGAGCACTGTGGTCAGCCTGGAAAGAACTTCACAAATTTCTCTGTAGTATACAGCAGCTGATGAGTACTGGAAGGCTTCAGATTTTAAATAGAAGTAATTTACAAATCTGTTTAATTTTATGTGTGAAAATAGAGATATTCCGGCTCTATCCCTGGTCTGGACCCCGAGCAAAGAGAAGGTGTGGACCTCACCCAGAACAATGGAAATGAAGAAAGTAAACTCCAGCTCGGTTCAGGAATATGTGGCTTTATTCAAATCAACGAGGCAACAGGTACAGAGAGGAAGTGACGCGTTTTGGCCAGGTGCTGGAGAGGAGGAGTGTAAAGGTGAACATACAACAAGTGTTCATTTATCTGACAGCTATTCCTCCCATTCTTTCCTCCTGTTACATATTTACAGTTTTACAGGATATATGCACAAGTTATGCACTCCAGTTGGTCTGAAGTTGTTACAAAACTAGGTTTCAAAGCTTTACTTTTTTCTGATTTGTATAGGACAATTGGTATTCTGAACATCGGTGACCAGAAGCCCATGTAAAACATCTGAGGCAATACATGGGCACACAGGCATTGGAGATCTAACCTGTGCTGGCCATTATACTGTCTATATGCTGTGATCAAGAGTGATCAAGGCATCTAATAATTTCACATGTGTCATGTCTATTAGAGTTTAAGTCAGCACCCCCGCTATACAATCGCAGAGTGCTGTTAGGTTGTCAAGGCTTCCCAAGCTCTGTGGCTGCCATGACAGGTCTGCTAGTACAACGATCTCTGACAGCTCTACTGTATATCATTGATCATCTGTATTTTGGGAACCACTGATGCATAAATGTCATTTTCTTGCCTGAATAGCATAAGAATGAATAAATATTGTCTTCCATGCACATCAAATAAAAGTCCACTAAGACAGCTACTGTGAAAGATTTTGCTGCTACATTTGACTACCAGCTGTTCTTCACATGGGGGGGGGGGGGGGTCAAGTTGACCAGGTGACATTTTTTCTTAGAAGGCTGTGACATTTAAAATTTACAGATAATATGTATTAAATATTAAAAGGAACCTGGTGAAAATTCCCATAGCACATGCTGAACCCAAATCTGGGGGGAGGGGTGAGCCAAAACTGGGCACATGCTGGTTGTCACTTGCTTTTTTAGCAAAAGACAGACCTGTCCTGAAACCATGACAAGTATAGTGTTGGATTTATTCACACCTCTTACTATTTAAGAAAAAAATATTAAATATGCAACAAGTCAGTAGTTTTGTTTTTTCCTGTCAAAATACTCCCACTAAGAGCTTTCATAAGAAGCATGTGCAGGCGGGTGTGCAGACAAGAGATGCAAGGTCAGACCAGCATCCATGTCTGCTATACCGGCACAAAGAGCTATTATTTTTCACAACTAATGCTCAGACTGCCAAAGACTTTTCTCTCCTTACAAAGACATAACTCAGATAAAAGAAAACACATTTGTCTAAAAATAGACCATTACATAAAATAAAAAAAGTCATATAAAAAAAGAGTCAAAATGAAAACGCATGGAAAATGAATCCCACATACTCACATGCATTACGTGTATCTATAGTATCTACAGTGTAGCTAAATAAGGAAAATAGAGTTGTTGGGGAAGGTTTTTGTAAATAAAAAGTGTGCTGCATTTTGAATACAGGTTGTAGCCTATAAAAGTAAACATGTTGCACCACATTTCTTTTTTTTTTCAACCAAATAACACCCAAATAACACCAATATGGGCCATGCCCGCAAGAACATAAAATGTATACTAAGAAGGCATGCAGCAGACTACCATGGCACATCTTACAAAAGCCAAACAGAGTTAAAGTTAAAGGCACATGCCAGTACGTGGACACAGTAACCTACGATGCCCAAAGGGCAGGCACATAAACAAGGGAGAAGGGGGGAAGGGAGACAAGGATGGGGAGAGGGGAGGAAACACTAAGGGACCATGCAGACCAACACAAAACAAAACATAAAACACAGAACTAAAAGGAAAAAGAAAAGAGGAGGGGAGAAAGAAGGTGAAAAGAAAATAGGGCCCAATAGATCAAGGCGGCTGCCAGTCAGAAAAGCGATCTCAAGGTTCCCAACCCGAAAGAAAGGAGGGGACAGAGTTCTTCAGCATGGCCGTGAGATATTCCAAGGAGCAAATCTCTCGGACACGAGTCAGTAGATCAGACTCAGAGGGAGGGAGAGTGCATTTCCAACACTTAGCTATAAGGATCTTGGCGGCCAAGGCGATGTGCATAAAAAGTTTAAACGGCTTTTTAGACAGGACGGGATGGGAGAGGCCTCGAGAACCCCATTCCCGCACCATGAGAGAGGACATACCAGGAGAAAAAGCAGGACAGTAAAGACGGTAAGGGGGAGGAAGTGGAATACAATTTAAACTTCCTAGAGCAGTAACCCCAAACATATCTAGAGAAGGACATAGGACCCAGGAGGGGGGAGACAGAGGACAGCAGAGGAGGAGAGAATTCGGGTGAATGGGAGCCAACCAAAGTTTCTCCAGCTCCATCCAGCGGCTATATGCATGGTAGGAGGACCAAGCAGCAAGATGGTGCAGATGAGCAGCCCAATAATACTTAGCTACATTAGGTACAGCCAACCCCCCCATAGGCCGACTAGCCATCATGACCGACATAGATAGGCGATGTCTCTTCCCATCCCAGATGAAGCGAAAGATGGATGTTTGAAAGGAGCGAAGGGCAGACAAGGGCACACGGGTCGGCAGAGTTTCGAAAAAATACAATAACTTGGGTAAAAGCGTCATTTTAACCGCCGTGATCCATCCAAAAAAGGAAATATACTGCGTCTTCCATTTTTCGAGCAGTGCCCTCAGTTCACGGAAAAGGGGGAGGTAGTTAGTAGAGTAAAGAGTGGAGTATTTGGAAGTGATGTGGACCCCCAAATACTTGATAGCAGAAGTGGACCATTTCAAAGAGTAGTTAGAGCGTAACAGAGTAGAGACAGAAGAGGGGATGTTTAGGGTAAGAGCCTCCGATTTAGAGAGGTTGACCTTATAGCCTGAGACAATACCATAGTCGTGGAGAGCCCTATAAAGAGTAGGTAAAGAAAGTAAAGGACGAGAGAGAGTGAGGAGAACATCATCAGCAAATAGACAGATCTTGAACTCTATCATGAATAGGGATGCCAGTGATGTCCGGGTCCCCCCTGATCATGGCCGCAAGGGGTTCTATGCACAAGGCAAACACCAGGGGAACAGCGGACTACCCTGTCTGGCACCATTGAAGAGAGGAAAAGTAGGAGAGGGAGAATGAGGGAGCTTAAGAGAGGCAGTAGGAGAGGAGTAGAGACCCAGCAGTGCAGTGAGAAAGTTACCCATGATTCCAAATATTTTGGAGGGTAGCGAAAAGAAAAGGCCACCCCAACCTATCAAAGGCTTTTTCCGCGTCCAGGCTAAGAATCAACGCCTGATCAGACCGGCGATTGATCAAGTCAACCAGACCCACAACCCTCCTTGTGTTATCTCCCCCCTGACGACTGGAGATGAACCCAACCTGATCCTTATGAATTAGGGGAAGGAAGAAAGGAGCTAAGCCGTACAGCCAGGACTTTAGAAAAAAGTTTCAAGTCTGAATTGAGGAGGGCAATAGGTCTGAAACTGGAGCAATCACGAGGATCCTTGCCAGGTTTGGGATTGCACCATATTTCTAACATCCCATTCACATCATGGTTTTGGGGTATATTGCTAGTATCCAAGTAGATACCAGCGAACAAGTATGTATAGCATGTCAATGTATAGCAGTATGATTAGTAGTAAATGGGCATTGTCAGATACAAAAACTTTTGATATGTTGTAAAGCATGTATAACCAATAGGTTTTGCAATTGCTTTCATTAGAAAATTTTCAGTATTTCATACTGAAAAAGCCAGTCATACAACTGCCCCCCCCCCCCTGCCTGCTTGGACACATACTAGTCCTGCTGTGTCCATGCATCATCACCTATGTCATGGACACACTTCCTTGATTGTCAGCTTGTGTCCCGCTACTGTCAGTGAGGACAAGCTGGGAGTTGTAGTTTTGTTAATGCTAGGGGAGATGTGAGCAGACAGCATACTGAGGGAGGGGTGGAGACCTGCACAGGGAGGCAACACCCCCTCCCTTTGAGAGGAATTCAGACTAGTGAGTTAAAATAAAAGTGTAATAAAAAAAAAAAATAAAGGTGATAGACACAAAAATAGATGTACATGGTCAGGATTAGGTACTGAGTGATATATAAAAAATTTTTTTTTGGGATCTGAAGGGTACGCTTTAAGTATACTATAGAATACATTTTTGCTAGCAACCCCATGTACACTGGTGTACCCCCAGAAACATGAGGTGAATAGGGCCTTATGTGTTTTTGCTACAGACACTATCACATATTTCCATGCTTTCAGTGCATGTTTTATGGTCTTTGCACAGCTGAATTCTCCATTTCATGTCTTGTGATGTCGACAAATGTTTGGCAATATCATTTTTGTGCAATGCCCTCCTGAAGGTTTTTAATGAAACTGGCTCCCTTAAACTTGCACTCAACTCTTTAGTTTGAGGGGCTCTAGCTTTGCGTTTATTTGTTCCAATTTGACGATGTGCTCTTCTGTCAAGCTGTGACTTACAACCACAGCTACTTCTGTCTGCAGATGTTTTGCTGTTTTTTGCATACTGAAATGTGATCAAGCAAAGAGTAGCCCTCGACATATCCATTAACTTGGGTCACAGATGCCCCTACCTGGCATGCATCAATTGGCATTCTCCATTAAGACCCTGTCGGGTCTGATATATTACTCTCAAACAGAATTTATATAAAAAATTTAAAAAAACACAAGTAATAAAGCTTGTCAACAATAATGAAAAAAAACCTAGAACCAACTTCTGTATTAGGACATTCGGACAGGGGTTTCTTTCATAAGACAACCACCTTATTTTACATTGTAGCAAGTTAGATTTCCAAATAGGATTTCAAAATGTCCTATTTACATCACTGGATGCCATGAAGTTACTGATACGTGTAGAGGGATGTTGTAGTCAATTATTTTAATTCATGGAAATGTGGTATGTAATATCATCTTCATAATAATCTAATTGCTAATAAATCTTTTTTGTCAAAGATGACAGGGTAAATTGTAAATTATCTTTGGATTAAGGTTAACTATAGATAGACAAAAGTAACTTGGTAAACAGGTCTTGATAGAAATAATACAGAAATATTAACAGACTGATGGGAACGATGTCTATATCTGTACAGTGCTGTGGAATATGCTGGTGCTATATAGGTGACAGATATAATAACATGAAAGACAGCTTTCAGTATCATTAACATGAGATTATATTTTCTCTGGATTTTGGTTCTTTACATAATTTTTCCCCCATTTCCCAACCTTTATTTCTAATATTTATAGAGAAAGAAGAAGAGGACGATGCACAATGGAAAACAAGTAAAACATAACACAAATCCATAAAAGACATTCTTGGCCACGTAATATTCCTTGGCTTGAAAGTGAATGGAACAACCTCATAAATATGTTGACAAATTTTTTGTTACTATTAAAAAAAAAGAATAATAATTTCTGTAGCAAAAATCTTAAAGTGGTATTCCAGTTTTTTTTTTCTTCCACCTTTGAGTCAATGATACCAAGTTATAATACTGTGTTATATGCTTCTATTATATCTGTGCGTCCCACACTTGGAAGTGCTATGGTATAAGTTCTTAAATATTACTGTTGTCTCCCACCGTTCCCAGCATTCCATGCAGCCAGAGACAATATGTCATATGTCACATGGTCTTTAGGGGGCGTGGCTATGCTGCAGGAGCTTTGTGGATAGCAGGGTGAAAGGGCTTTATTGAAGTAATGTCATCCACTCATCCATTGAAGCATAGTCCTGCCCCCCTGAGACCATGTGACTTATGACTTATTGTCTCTGGCTGCATGGAGTGCTGGAAAAGATTACACACAACAGTAAAATAAAAAGACTAGCACTACAGCACTTCCGGGTGTGGGCCCCGTGCATGAAAACAGGAAAAGTGGCACACGGATGTATTCTACAGAATTATAATTTTGCATCATGACTTCAAAGACTGTAAAAAAAAAATCTAGGAGTAAGCCCTTTAACGCCTGAGCTCACAAGCCCTAACAAAAGCGAAGGTAATTTAGGAGGTTATTTTGTAAAGGCAACAACTTTGCATTTTCCTTATAAAGAGCACATGGAGCCCTCTGTATGAACCAGAGACACTCAACAAAACTCACTCCTAGGGACCAAGATTATTAATTTCAATGCACTGCAGCCAGTGGATTGGTGAGCTGGATACTCCATTGCCTTGTTCAGTTACTATTTATTGTACTCACATACGGGATGACAGCGGGTTAGACAGGGAGAGAGCTGACAGACATTGAACGACGTCAGTTTCGCGGCACACGTGTGTCGCGAAGCGGACGTCATTCCATGTCTGTCTGCTCCCTCCCTGTATAACTCTATATGGGAGTACAATAAATAGTAACTGTTTTGCATCCATTAAATGAGTGCCATTGGATTTTTCAATCTACGTGTTGTTGCTTATGGTCTACATAAGGTTTGTATGTAATGCTTGTTGTCTGAATAGAAGATACACACAACTATGCAACAAAATCATAGAATAAAAGAAAAAAGAAGATTGGGGCTAGTTTATAGTGTGCAAAATAATTTCCCTCTTTTGTCATATTAGCCATAACAACTTGCGCACATATGCAACCTTAATTCCCACGGCATGAAAATTAAGGCTTGGACAAATGTTCTATTCCTTGGCCAAAATTCTGATCTTCGTCCTTCCATTCTCTTTTCTAAAACTACACAAAGCCATTTATTTATCCAATAGCCAGTGCTTGTCCATGTTTTATGAAGTACAGCCAAGTCTAAATGGCACAAAATATTAGAGAACAAAGCATGTCAGTGACTTTATGAGATCTCAAGTGACAATGTTGCCGCAGAAAGATGGAACTGGTGCAAAAGCCATCCCGCATCAAAGGGGTCACTGTGTCCTCTCAGCCCTCTGGAGGTAAAATGCTTGACGTTAATTTGATCCACAATTCTTACTAGCCAAACAAAATTCTAAAAAGCCATTACTCACAAAAGACTGGATACTGGGAACTTTGGAAACCAGCGTAACAGGGTCATTATGAAGTAATAATAGAATAACAATAACAGTTCCCATCTGGGACATTAGATTTGATGAGGCTCTTAGAAGGGTGTTCTGGTCTCTCCTTACATCAATATTAGATGGGTGGGGATCTGCCTCCCAACACCCCTGACAATAGTTGATTGTACAAGTGCCACGGCCCCTTAAATCAGCTGATCAGTAAGAGTGCTATGGATAGGTCATCAATGTTTAACCCCTTTAACCAAGCCCATTTTCAACTTAAAGGGGTACTATCGTAGATCAACTGGTGCCAGAAAGTTAAACAGATTGGTAAATTACTTCTATTAAAAAATCTTAATCCTTCCAGTACTTTTGAGGGAATGTATACTACAGAGAAGAACTGTCCAGAGCAGGAGAAAATCCCCATAGCAAACATATGCTGCTCAGGACAGTTCCTAAAATGGACAGCAGTGGTCAGCAGAGAGCACTGTGGTCGTGACATAAGAGAAATCCAAATAGAAAAACTTTTCCTCTGTAAGGATTAAGATTCTTTAATAGAAGTAATTTACAAATCTGTAACTTTCTGGCACCAGTTGATTAAGAAAAAAAGTTTTCCACAGGAGTACCCCTTTAAGGACCAGAGCAATTTTTGCACATCTGACCACTGTCACTTTAAGCATTTATAACTATGGGATGCTTTTACTTTTCATTCTGATTCAGAGCCTGTTTTTTGGGACATATTCTATTTTATGTTAGTGGTAAATTTTCGTTGATACTTGCATCAAATTTGGCAATTTAAAATTTAGCATTCCAAATAAATGATATATTGATTCACATATACAATATGTCTACTTTATGTTTGCATCATACAGTTGGCAGGTTTTTACTTTTGGAAGACATCAGAGGGCTTCAAAGTTCAGCAGCAATTTTCCAATTTTTCACAAAATTTTCAAAATCGGAATTTTTCAGGGACCAGTTAAATTTTGAAGTGGATTTGAGGGGTCTTCATATTAGAAATACCCCACAAATGACATTCAGTAAGTGTGTTAACCCTTTAGGCATTTCACAGGAATAGCAGCAAAGTGAAGGATAAAATTAATCTTATTAATCTTAATTTTTTTACACTAGCATGTTCTTGTAGACCCAGTTTTTGAATTTTTACAAGGGGTAATAGGAGAGAAATCTTCCTATAATTTGTGACCCAATTTCTCTCGAGTAAGGAAATACCTCATATGTGTATGTGAAGTGTTCTGTGGGTGTACTAGAAGGCTCAGAAGGGAAGGAGCAACAATGGGATTTTGGAGAGTGAGTTTTTCTGAAATGGTTTTTGGGGGGGCATGTAACATTTAGGAAGCCTCTATGGTGCCAGAACAGCAAAAAAAAAAAACAACATGGCATACTATTTTGGAAACTACACCCCTCAAGGAACGTAACAAGGGGTACAGTGAGCCTTAAAGGGGTACTCCGCCCCTGGCATCTTATCCCCTATCCAAAGGATAGGGGATAAGATGTCAGATCGCCGCGGTCCCGCTGCTGGGGACCCCGGGGATCACTGCTGCAGCACCCCGCTATCATTACTGCGCAGAGCGAGTTCGCTCTGTGCGTAATGACGGGCGATATAGGGGCCGGAGCAGCGTGACGTCATGGCTCCGCCCCTCGTGACATCACGGCCCGTCCCCTTAATGCAAGTCTATGGCAGGGGGCATGACGACCACCACGCCCCCTCCCATAGACTTGTATCGACGGGGGCGGGCCGTGACTTCACGAGGGGCGGAGCCGTGACGTAACTATGCTCCGGCCCTGTATTGCCCGTCATTACGTGCAGAGCGCTCTCGCTCTGCGCAGTAATGATAGCGGGGTGCTGCAGCAGCGATCCCCGGGGTCCCCAGCAGCGGGACCCCGGCGATCTGACATCTTATCCCCTATCCTTTGGATAGGGGATAAGATGTCTAGGGGTGGAGTACCCCTTTAAGGTCTTAAGGTGTTTGACGACATTTTGTTAAAGTTGGATGTGTAAATGATTTTTTTTTTTCACTAAAATACTGGTTTTCCCTCAAATGTTACATTTTTACTAGGGGTAATAGGAGAAAATGCCCCCCAAAATTTGTAACTCCATCTCTTCTGAGTATGGAAATACCCCATGTGTTGAGGTCAAGTGCACTGCGGGCGCACTACAATGCTCAGAAGAGAAGGAGTCACATTTACAAATTTTGCTGAAATGGGGGGGGGTCATGTCGCACTTAGGAAGCCCCTATGGTGCCAGAACAGCAAAAAAAGACCCTGCATGGCATACTATTTTGGAAATGACACCCCTCAAGGAACATAAGAAGCAGTATAGTGAGCCTTAACAACCCACAGGTGTTTGATAAATGTTCATTAAAGTGGGATGTGAAAAGGAAAAAATTTGATTTTTTACACTAAAATGCTGGGGGTTAGCCCAAATTTTTCATTTTCACAAGTGGTAAAAAGAAGAAAATGTCATTGTAAATACATTTCTTTGGAGTAAGGACATACCTCATATCTGGATATAAACCGCTCTGCGGGTACACACCGGTCTCGGAAGAGCAGGAGAACAGTCAGGGGCCTTGAGCTTCTACATAGCTGCCTATGGAGCCAGAACAGTGAGACCCCCCCTCAAGGAGCGTTACATGGGGTACACTGAGTTAATAAAGTGGGGTATAGTGGGACATAAAATGATAAAACAGGTTATATTCCCAGAATGATGAACCACAGCATAGCCAATACAAAAAAAATATGGCCGCCCCAAATCCTATGCTCTGAATCATCATTCTGGGAATGTGACGATTTTGGCCGTCCCTAACCTGTTGCCTCAAATGCGCACCCCGCTCACGTGGAGAGAGAGCGCTGCGGAGGGTGTGTGTGTGTGGGGGGGGGGGGGGGGGAGTAGTATGTAATATGTGTGTTTGGTGCGAACTTTATTTATAAAATGGTGTGTGATTATAACTTACACACCGTTATAAGGAAGAAAAAAAATGCTGCAGCCAAAAAAATAAATAAATGGGGGGCCAACTGCAGCTCCCTGAACCCCTAACAGGGCCCAGGTCACATAGAAAAAACTGCGTCGGGCCCTTGAGGACCTACTAGGGGGTCAAGTGGAGGAAAAAAAAAAGGTCTCACTTTTCTTTTTTTTAACGATCGTCCGACCAATAGCAGCGCTCATTGGGGGGGGGGGGGGGGCGGTGACGAGATCGCCACCTCCTCCTACCTACAGGAAGTGATTGTCGGTGTATACTACACCGCCGATCACCATCTAAACTCCAGGTCACACCCATATGAAAGGAATCGCCGGTGTGAATTCACTGGCGATTTGCGGTGATCGCTGACATGGGGGGGTCTCAGGACCCCCCTGGGCATTGGCACTGGATGCGCGGCGGGGAACAAAATTCCCATGGGCATACAGGTACACCCTTGGTCCTTAAGTACCAGGGAGCGATGGGGTACCTGTACGCCCGTGGTCCCTTAGTGGTTAAAAGTTCCATAGAAAATACCATAAAAGTCATCAGGGGAGATTTATCAAAACCTTTGCAGAGGAAAAGTTGAACAGCGTTCCATTGCAGCCAGACTGCGTCTTTTATTTATCAGAGAGGCCTTTTTAAAAATTAAAGAAGCAATCTGATTGGCTATTACTAGGTAGGCCAGAGCTGCTTTCGTGCTTAGGGATAGGTGCAATTGTACAAATAGGAGAATACACAAGAAATATTAAGATATGGCACCAACAGCAGCTAAGTCTTCCAGCTAAGTGCTGCAATATACCTCATCTTCAGCTGTAAGGTTTCATTGCTGGACATATCCTAAATTCTATTTCTTAAACGAAGAATGGAGTCATTTGAGTTATGCTTAAAGCAGACCTGTCAGCAGGTTTTAGGCTATAATGTAAGGGCATGGCACTACAGTCTATATCCCTCCAGCAACGAGATATCAGAGTTAAAACATATATGTAAATAAGACTTTGGAGCACACTTGGCATTTACCTCTGCTGCTAGAGCTCAGCACAGTTCAGTCCCTTCACCAGTTAAAGGGGTTCTCTTGCAAAATTTTGCAAATATTTTTTTTAAGTAACACTGATAGTGTGAAACCGCTGTCACTACAGCTCCGTTCGTGGCATGTGTTCACATCAACCTGCAATTTTATATGCAAGACGAATGGGGAGTGCCTCTCGTTTATCTTTTGCTATACTAAAAATGTCTTAATCTCCCTGGAAACTGAGCACCACTAAGATTCACATCTCACCATGCAGCCCAAAGGCTAGGCGTGTCATTGGGCGACTGAAAGGAGTGCCGACTGCTGCATCTATTGGATCTACATAAATAAATACCCCAAATAAATGGCCTATTACATCATTATTAAGGTTAGTTCCAGACTACCAAACAGAAAAGACTGTACAGGTTTTCCATCTGTATGCACTACAAATACTTAAAGGGGTACTCCGGTGGAAAACTTTTTTTTTTTTTTTTATCAATTGGTGCCAGAAAGTTAAACAGATTTGTAAATCACTTCTATTAAAAAAAATCTGTTCTCTGCGGAATCACGGCATGTATCTGAAGCCGGGACCCGGGGCTAATAGCGCGGCAGCGATCGCGGTGCCACGCGCTATTAACCCTTTAGACGCGGCATTCAAAGTTGAAAGCTGCCCGGCTGCTCAGTGGGGCTGATCCTGACCACCGCAGTGAAAATGAGATTAGCTGGGACACGAGCGGAGGTCCTCTTACCTTCCTCCGGCGCGTCCCTTTGGCGATTGATTGCTCCAAGCCTGATGCAGGCTTGAGCAATCGACCGCCGATAACACGCTATGGCTTTGCAGTGAACAGTTCTGGCAATCAGTGTATGCAATGTTATAGCCCCCTTTGGGAGCTATAACAATGCAAAAAAAAAAAAAAAGTGTAAAAAAAAAAGTTAATAAAAATGTTAAATCACATTTATTAACTTTTTTTTTTTTTTTTACACTTTTTTTTTTCTTCCTTAAAGGGGTATTCCAGGCCAAAACTTTTTTTTATATATCAACTGGCTACAGAAAGTTAAACAGAATTGTAAATTACTTCTATTAAAAAATCTTAATCCTTCCAATAGTTATTAGCTTCTGAAGTTGAGTTGCTGTGTTCTGTCTAACTGCTTTCTTATGACTCACGTCCCGGGAGCTGTCCAGCTCCTATGGGGATATTCTCCCATCATGCACAGCTCCTGGGACGTGACATCATCATTGAGCAGTAAGACAGAAAACTTCAGAAGCTAATAAGTATTGGAAGGATTAAGATTTTTTAATAGAAGTAATTTACAAATCTGTTTAACTTTCCAGAGCCAGTTGATATATAAAAAAAAGTTTTGGCCTGGAATACCCCTTTAATAAAAGTTCAAATCACCCCCCTTTTCCCATAAAAAAAAACACACATGTAAATAAAAATAAATATAAACATATGTGGTATCGCCGCATGCGTAAATGTCCGAACTATAAAATTATATAATGAATTAAACCCCACGGTCAATGGCGTACGCGCAAACAATTCCAAAATAACGTATTTTTGGTCGCTTTTTATATCATGAAAAAATGAATAAAAAGCGATCAAAAAGTCTGATCAATACAAAAATGGTACCGCTAAAAACTTCAGATCACGGCGCAAAAAATGAGCCCTCATACCGCCCCATACGCAGAAAAATAAAAAAGTTATAGGGGTCAGAAGATGACAATTTTAAACGTATAAATTTCCATGCATGTAATTATGATTTCTTCCAGAAGTTATACAAAATCAAACCTATATAATTAGGGTATCATTTTAATCGTATGGACCTATAGAATAAAGATCAGGTGTCATTTTTACTGAAAAATTGACTGCATAGAAACGGAAGCCCCCAAAAGTTACAAAATGGCATTTTTTCTTCAATTTCTTCGCACAATGATTTTTTTTTCCGTTTCGCTGTAGATTTTTGGGTAAAATGACTTGCAAAGTAGAATTGGTGGCGCAAAAAATAAGCCATCATATGGATTTTTAGGTGCAAAATTTAAAGGGTTATGATTTTTAAAAGGTGAGGAGGAAAAAAACTAAAGTGCAAAAACCGAAAAACCCTGCGTCCTTAAGGGGTTAAAGAAGCAACTAAAGATGGTTTTCAGCCATGTTGATTTATATTTCCCCACTAAAATGGTATTCTAATGCTTCCTACATTTTGCATGAATCCTCTGGCTTTGCAGAGAAAGATGAAGAAATTTCTGAAATCTCATCACTGCAGTTCCCCTTATGAGATCACCTGGTGATCTAATGGCCTGGCTAGACTACAGTAGCCTAAACTGCTGACACTCTTTAGTGGGTTAGCGGTCAGTTCACATTATGTGCAGTTTTTATGCATTTTCTTATTCAACCCCAGCCACATATTGGCTTTGATTTTCAAAAATTGCAGTAAAGCGCCTGGATGCATTTCCTCAAGGCAATATTTTGTCTAAAAAATGTACTCTGAGTATGAAAATGCATATATACTGCATGTGGTATGAACTGACCCAACCCATTTAGGAGTCTAATGATTTCACCTGGGTAACCACCATCACTAGCAACTTAGATGACCAGTTTAAGTGATAAAATGACCGACCTTCAGTCAGAGCATTCATGGGAAATTTAGGCTGCATTACAGAACCCACATAACTGTGCATTTACAAACTAAAATAGAGCCTATCCAATGCATGCTACATGAGAAAACAGAGGTAAGTAAAAGGCATACACAAGAACCTCTAAATTATTGTCTAATAATGGCCTATGATGAACTATAGAAGCAAAATAAAACAAATAAAATTTCCCCGAATTCTTTAACCCCTACATGATCCAGCAAATTTTTTTTGACTTTTTTTCCTCCTCACATTTTAAGACCCATCATTTTTTTTTATTTTTCCATTGACAAGATTTTATAAGGGCTTATTTTTTGTGGGACATTGGCTCACTTTATTTTATCATATAATGTATTACAGAGCCAGAAAAAAATATATATGTAAGGCAAAATTGAAAAAAATATGGATACGGAATTGCGCAATTTTGTTGGGTAATAATTTTTTCGAAATTCACAATACTGTAAATTTGACACTCTATATTTGTTCTATGGGTCAGTAGGATTCCACTGATTCCAAACTTGGATATATTTATCGCTTCATGGGGAAAGAAAAGTGAAAATGAAAAAATTTTTAAAAAGTTTTGTTTAATGCCATGTTCTGACCTATAATTTTTTTATTTTTCAACCTATGAAGCTGTGTTAGGGTAAATTTTTTGCGCCATCAGCTTTAGTTTTTAAGGGTACCACTTTTGCGTATATGTGACTTTTTGATCACTCTGTATTACATTTTTTTCTGGGATGTGATGTGACCAAACATTAACAATTTGGAATTTTTTTGCAGATCAATGTAATGCAAGAGCGTTTATGCCATTTACCATGCAGGATCAGTAACCTCTTAATTTAATAGTTCAGACAATTACGCACGCAGTGATATCAAATATGTTTATTTCGTCATTTTTTTTACAGTGTTTTATTTGAAAAATGGGAAAGGGGGGTGATTTAAACTTTTATTGGGGGGAATTTTTTTATATTTGTAAAAACATTTATTAAATTTATTTATTATTATTATAATTTTTTTTTTTTACACATTTGTTCCCCCCCCCCCCCAGGGGCCAATCATAAGCCTTCATTAGAGGGCTTACATAGATCAATGTAATGTTATTGCAATCTATTGATCTGTGTTCTCTACGGTCGATTGCTAAAGGCTGCCTGTGGAGCAAAGGTAAGTTCCCAGGCTTCCCGAGCAACTCACCGTCTACACACAATGTGACCACTAGACACCAGGGAATAGCAGCATTTAATGTTCAAATGCCATGGACATTGGAGTGATCCCTGATGTCTGTCATTACCAGCAGATGTCAGCTGCTGATAGCAGTGGACATTTAGTTATAACGTGGACCTGACCCGTGGGCCTGCGTCATGTCCGCCCACCTGACCCATAACGTACATGTATGTCATGGGTTGGGAAGGGGTTAAATTTGTCACTGTTGGCTGCACATCCTGTTTACCCAGGCCAAGTGCAGCTGACAATGGTAATTTAAATGGCTGCACAAGAGTAAACCAGCCAATATGAGCACTTGCTCGGGAAAGCTCATTTACTCAAACGTCCTGTATAAAAAGGCCTTCACACTACTAATCTGGTTGTTTAACTGTAGCAACAAAATGTCCTAAGAAAATTTCCATCATGTCAACTTAAAGCCATAAACAATGGGATCATCTTAAAAAATGTAAGACCTAGATATAGTTTTCAGGTAAAAATAGGAAAGGATCCAAAGAAGAAAAAATAAGCAGTATAATCTTCACTGCATTTTTGAAATGTAGATTGAAGAACCTCTTATTCCAATTTTAATTTCCAGAGCACCATTAACATTCCTACATTTGGACAAGATAAGAAGGGAATGGTAGGACATAATGTATATAGAGTCAATGGTTAAAAAGATTCTAAGAAACCATCAGGACCAAGCAAACTGGTTTTACTACTCGGCATAAATAGGTTAAAAAAGGTGTCATAAAAACAGGAGTGCCGGCAAAGTACAGCTGAAATCACCTGATGTTTGTCTACACGACTAGTCTGATGTAATGTGGACACATCAGCAGTATTAATAGCAGCAGTAAGAGAATGTCAGAAGCATTTTATGAACTTTAGACTCATCACTAAATAGGGTTTAGATTTTGCTTTTACACAGTTTTAAAGCTCCTTTCTTTTAATATCATAGCAATAAAGTGGTTTTGCCACAGAAAGAGTCTTACCAATACTATGAACTTCCACAAATACGAGTATGCAAGACCTCAAAGTGAGAAGGTTGCATGACGCTGAAATCTGGAGCTTCTTCAGGTAGGGTAAACAAACATGGTTTATGTATAGTATCCAATGGAGAGGTCCATGAAGTCTTACCGTGCACCACAAAACACACCCTATACACACTGGACTGGATCTACTACATTTACATATTTTTGGACAGCGAGAACAGTCTTCAGATTCTCCAGATTAGTTAAATGTAACAGGCTGAGTGATACATCTGCAATCTCTCTATTAGTTGGCTTACTTTAAACTAGAGTCATGCACAGAATTAAAGTCACTTTTCATGGCATTTAGGCCAGACCCTTTGTTTTACTGAAGCTACATCCCCTTTTAGATAGGTAATGGCCTTCTTTGGCAAACCTAGAGGAAAAAGTGTTTTAAAATGGTCTATAACGCATAAAAAAAATGTGGCACAAGTCATGTAAGACTGTTTTGTGGTACAATTATGCCAGAATTTGGGGGCATTTGCAGTAGTAAATCTGGCCCATACAGAATGTAATAAAGTACAGAGCTAAAGAGAAGAGAAAAAAATAAGTACACAGGGTTTCTTATTTTAGGTATTTGTATTTTATTATTGCCAAATTTACTTTTCTGGCACAACACCTTGTTCCGAATGTTACTCATTACTGGTATCTCTCCTCTTGATAATCTTATGACGCCTGTCAAGGCCTGGGATATATTAGTCACCAAATAGCTTGGGTTAAATTTTTTATGTAGATATTACTTTGCTATGTAACACTTATTGAAACATTGTCGCAGATGAGAGTTTACTCCTTCATGGCAATTGTATTCCCTTATGGCAGAACATGAGTTCAAGAAGTTGACTTGGCCTTTAAACTCTGCATATCTCAGGTCAATTGTGTATCTGTGGGATATGCTAGAAAAAAAAAAAAAGTCTGATCCACAGAGGACCCACATTCCAACTTACAGGACTGAACGCAATGCAATGTTTTGGTTCCAGATACCACAGGACACAGACTATGTAGCCCATACATGGATGGATCAAAGCAGTTTAGTTGGCACAAGGGGGTGACTTGATATTAGACAGGTAGTATTAATACTGAACAGTGTATATACAGATATTCACACACCAATCAGCCAAAACATTAATGTGGACCCGTGACCCCTCCTAACCTGTATTTTTTTTAGTAACTGCTTGTATTCCCCATAGGAAAAAAAACAGCTCTGAAACATATTTTCTTAAAGCTCTGTGTTGTGCTGTTCTTCATGCTAGAAAAGAATGAGTAAATAGCCAACTGGGTGTTACTAGATAGGAGAGTGCCCATACAACTATTTGGCATTGTCAACTTTGATTGGATAGTCCTGAGTGCATATTAGCATACATCACATGTGCAATACCACCCCGCTTGAGAGATCCGGCTGCCGAATCCGGCTGGGAAATTTCAAAACCAGGCACTCCCATATCCCACCCCGACCTGCGCCGAATCATTCACATTTAAATGCACCGACCGGAGTCAGATAGTGATGTGTGACATCGCATTCAGTACTGTATAGTTCTTTAAATACCTTCAGGGGGGACAGAATGTCTTCCATTACGATCCTGCCGACTACAGCTCCATAGGAAAGGAAGGGGAGGGCAGCCAGCAGCTCATTGGATGCCTGCAGCAAGATGCTGCAGGCTATTGGCTATGGCTGCACTGGGGGGGGGGGCTTACATGGAGCTCACAGTGGAAGCCTGCGTGAGTTAGCAGGACAGCATGTGAGTAACAGGAGGCAGAATGGGGCACATTAAACAACTGTCAGTTGCTGAAGTTGTCAGCGCTGTCAGATAGCTGTTTGTACGATGGCCCCGACACACAGCAGCATCGTATGTCGATGCTGCCTTCAACATACGATGGGCTCTGAGAGGCCATCGTATGTTGAAATGATCATATGTCGGGGCCATGGTAAGTCGGGGGGGGGTCACTGTATATGACTCCGGTCGGGGCATTTAAATGAATGAGATTCGGCGCCAGGCCGGCTGGGATATAGGACCACTCGGTTTTGAAATTTCCCAGCCGGATCTCGCAAACATGGTGTGAATAAACCCTAATACAGCTACATATAGGGTTATGTTTATAAAGATATTCGACTTCATAAGAGGCATTGGCTTTAGGGGGAGCAGGGGACATAGAATTCATGACATGTTCTCTTTATAAAATAAATATTTAATTTATTACCTAGAGTCAGAAGAACCCTCAGGTATCACTACAGTCAAGGAGTGGTTACTGCTCCAGACAATTGCGCTCATTCAATTCTTTCAATTGTTGCATTGTTTAAAATGTGATGCAACATTGTATAAACAATATAGTCATGTTCTGTCTCTACTTTCACTGTTTAGTTACATAAAAGATAAAAGAAAAGCTAAACTGATGTGTAACTACATCACAATTCTAACTTCTAACTTAGCTTTAATAACAGCTGATGATGCTCCTTTTTATGGAGTTTGGCAGTTGCTGTCTATAGAGTTGGCACAAGAGTTATTCCTGCTCAATATGCCGCAGGTGCTGTTTTACTACAAAGTGAATGGCATCAAAACGAAAGCTATCATCTATCAGCCCCCAATTATTTTTTCGGTTTCACAGTACATTTTATGCTGAAATTAATGGTGTCTTTGAAAAGTACAAATGGTCCATTAAAAAACAAGCCCCCATGTCTGTAGATGGAAAAATAAAAACAATGATGGCTCTTAGACCATGCTGGTATTTCCAAGTCAAATCCGGCAGAAAAATTCTGCTCAGAAATTCTGTTGCATTGCTTTCAATGGGATACTGCTTCTCCACACTCATGGCAGAATTACCATGGTGGAAATATATGCCATGGAAATACAGATTCCAGCCTCAGCCAAAAGAACTTACATGTCAATTCCATCAGCAGAATCTACTCAGGAATGCATTGCCATCTATGGAAATGCAGCATTTCCCGGCGGTCCTAAGGCCAGCATGTTCTGCCGTGGCCCGCTATTTGCAGAATGTCCACCCGTGTTTTCTAGGCGGACATTCCACAAATATTCTGCTGTGTGAACATAGCCTTAGGAGGCAAGGAGTTACAAATGTGCCAGAAATTTATGTTAGGGGAAGGGGTTACATATATTTTTTTTTTCACTTTTTGGTGTTATACTTTTTTGTAACTTTACAAACATATTGCAATGCTTGCATACACTACTACTGTATAAGACTAGAAAACTGCATATACAACAGTTTTCAGCAGTTAGTATTTATATATAAAACTTTGCAATATGTCTTATTGGGAGAATAGACATCCTTGCACATTACAGTTAAACAGAATGTAGAAACTGGGAGCAAGGGGGTGCAGCTCCACTTTGTTTTACTCTATTGTCACATTGCATTAGCAGTGCCCATATACTGTATGTTGTAGGAAAGCTCCTAGAGTATACATATCCAAGACAACCCCCCTCACAAAGAGTGCAATTTTGGCCTTCCTTCGAGTGGTATTTATTGGGATCTCCATAAGCTGTAAGGAAAAGCACAGCAGATTGCTGTATACCATAGAGAGGCATGTAGTTATTTAAAAAAAAAAAAAAAACCCCGCCCCCTCAATGCAAATCTATGGGAGGGGGCGGGGTGTGACGTCACATGGGGATGGAGACGTGACGTCACGATCTTCCGTCCCCGTGGCCGGGAGGAATTAGCCCGAGAGCCTCCAGCATTTCCGGAAGCAGTTACAGGTGGGTGCTGCTTGCTATATTGCGGGGGTCCCCAGCGGAGTACCCCTTTAAGGGTCTATTCACACGTACAGTATTCTGTGCAGATTTGATAAGCAGGATTTCAAGATGTGTTCAGTTTACAGTGAAATGTGCAGCAGAAAATTCTGCGCATCAAATCTGCACAGAATATTGTACGAGTGAATAGACCCCTAAAGGATGAACATGATATGTGTTTTGCCCAGTGAAGAGTCCATCTATAGTTTTATACTTCTCTACTCACATGCATTGTATTTATATAAATGTCCAAGAAAACTGGGGCTATTAAACCTGTGTTTCTGTTGTCCATGCCAACTAATCCCAGCAAAGGTTTCATTTCTCAAGTGCAGAATATGAAATGAAAGCTGTAGTGCGACTGGTTTCTATGGGCAACAAAGAACGAACTCCAGAGTCTGCCTTGTTTTGTGATACTGTGCATGCTTGTGAAAACGTGGCAAGTGGTCACATGAACAGCTTAAAAGGGTTAACAGATTTGTAAATTACTTCTATTGAAAAATCTTAATCCTTCCAGTACTTATCAGCTGCTGTATACTACAGAGGAAGTTGAGTTGTTTTTTTCTGTCTGACCACAGTGCTCTCTGCTGACACCTCTATCCATGTCCGTAACTGTGCAGAGTAGGGACAAATCCCCATAGCAAACCTCTCCTGACATGGACAGAGGTATCAGCAGAGAGCACTGTGGTCAGACTGTACAAGGACTACACAACTTCCTCTGGAGAATACAGCAGCTGATAAGTACTGGAAGGAGCAAGTTTTTTTTTTAAATAGAAGTAATAAAAAAATCTGTATAACTTTCTGGCACCGGTTGATAAAAAAAAAAGAAAAAAATTCAACCTTTAAAGAGTAGCTCCCACCATCATTTTTTTTCTGCCCCTGCCTATTGCCCTAACCCCCTCCCTGCCTTTAATTTTTTTTTTTACTAGATTAAAAAGGCCTTTTTGTCTGCCTGGTAGTGTCTGACGGAAGTGTCGGCCCCAGCAGGCATCAGTGACGTCGTGCTTGCTGGGGCCGACACTTCCGTCCTTATTTCATCTATACAGGGTGCCTCCAGCTGTTTCACCACTACAACTCCCAGCTTGCCCTGACATCTATTGGCTGTCAGGGCATGCTGGGAGTTGTAGTGGCGAAACAGCTGGAGGCACCCTGTGTTGAAAGCAATAAGTTAGGGCCATGGCCGTGGCACTACCCCGTACCCTCCCCCCACGTGTTGAAAACCCCTAACCCCCACTCCCCCCCGTGTTGAGAACCCCAAACCCCGCTCTCCCCCAACCCCCGTGTTGGAAACCCCGAACCCCGCTATTCCCAAGACATACCGTAGTGCAGAGTCCTGAGGCAGCAGCGTGTAAATGCCGGGAGGCGGGGCCGGCGTGTGAGGCCAGGGAGCCAATGCGCTCTCAGCGCTCGCTCCCGTCTGTCTGATTGACAGGCAGGGAGCGAGCGCCAGCTGAATGAATTAGGACCGATTGCCCGGCCGGCATCGGTCCGAATTCAAGCGTGCAGCCTCCTCACGCCAGCCTGCAGGAGACCCCTAGTGGCCGGTTTTCAAAATTAAAATAAACTATTTTCATTTTTTTTTTTAAATTTATGGATCTATATTCAAGATATGTTGTAGTACATAAGTGCTACAACATATCAAAAAGAAAGTTTGGGGACAGTGCCCATTTAAAGATAGGAGTTATCAGCAAAAAAGTGATCTGCCAGAGCTGCTTTGAGAATGCTGGGCATAGTCCACAGGACATTGTTCACCTGCAGAAGGTATTTCTTGGCGACATCCAGCATACTCTAAAAAGATATGCCGAAAACAAGAGCATCAGTCACCACTTGGCACATTTATTAGTCATCTTCTGTTCTCTTCTTTCTTCCGAGAAAAGTGTATAGTGCAGGACCTGCCGAATCAGCCAATTACTGAGTAAGACTGGACATCACTGCGGACAGGGATTAGCTGAGCCGGCAGGTCCTACTCCAAGAGCTTGTCTCGAAAGCAAGAAGAAAACGAAAGATCAAGGTACCGGACGGAGCCGATCAGGACCTGCAGGGGACCAAGGCTACGTTAGAATAGGCTTTTTTCTTATTTCTGCACAGCCCCAGAAGCATACACATATTTTAAAAGCCCCAGAATATCCATTAAGTGAATATTGTATCAAACCACAAAAGGGCATAGGGACCCTACTATATATGAGAAGAGGTTCCAAGTCATGGTTGGCAATCACTTAATGTTGGTCCTACACAGATGCAACTTCATATGTAGGCCTACATAGAAACAGCTTGCGGATATGACAAGTACGATCATTACGATACATTGAACAGGATCATCTACATTTCTGGCCTGGTAATCCACTTATAATATATTAGATCTCAGATATGTGGCTTCTTTTTAAGTTGACATTGACAACCTGTTACTCGAATTAATTAAAGCAAGTGTATTCTGTGACCTAATGGTGAAAAACTGTCGATGCCCCACTCTATATGTCTGTGGCTGTCCTTCAGCACCATCATGCTTTGATTTGTATTCTCCACTGGCCTTCACTGTCTAGGTTTGCAGCAGAATACAGTTCTTGCCATCCGGGTTAGATATATATATATATATATCTTACCTTTATTCTAAGACTGTATGTTTCTGTAAGCCAATCCTAGCATAAAAAATGTCTTAAAGAATTAAAGATGCACGAGCAAGGCCGAAGAAATAAATACCACTGACAAGAATCTAAATGAGGATCATCTCAAGAATTGGATAGTTTTTTTTTTTGTATCTCCATGTAAATGTTATCATACAAGCGTTACATTAATATATTGTGCAAATGTACGCAATCAGATGTAAATTGTTCCTTACCGTGACCTCTGGATGTCAAAGGCACTGTTGCTTCCACCTTGTATTTGGTCACTGCAGCTGAAAACTGGAGCAGAAGTCCTGCAAAAAGCAGCTGGTAGAATAGCAGAGGTAAGAGAGTTCAGGCGTCCTCTGCTACCTGCACAGGATAGTGGTACAGGTATCCCTGTAGATGCTGGTAATGGAGCATTGCTGGTAAATGCATCCTCCTCCTCCTCTTCATCATACTCACTTAAATGGTGCTTTTTCCCCCGCATCTCATGCTCCATCATCTCCTGCCTCCCACCCAGTGAACAAGGTAATGGTCCTGATGGTGAGATCAACCCTGTCTTGCTGTTTTGTGTAAAGAGTTGATGATTTGCAGGTAATGTATTAAGAGATGTATTGTGCATTGCTTCATTTTCAGCAAACTGTGAAGTCTGTCGAATCTTACTTACTGCACATGTAGTGCCATCCGTTGCTGCCCCATTAGCCTGCAGGGGTCGCCCATCCAGCGAGATGTTGGTGAGGAAGGAAAGGGCAGCCTGTCTCCGGCGAGGATCCATGCGTTGCTGTCTCCTAATGTGATCCAGACTATACGAGCCTGGAGACTGCATGGATCCTACTATCATCCCATTGATACTGCTTTTGGTGCTGGTGGCCGTGGCCATTGTAGGTTTTTTGTTTTTGTTTTGCTTTTTTAGAGAGATCGTCAAAGGCTGCAGGATTGCTTCATAGCAGCAGAGCACGAGGTTACACACCAAAGAACAGCACACACACAGCAGCAGTAGCAGCAAGGCACTGCTTGTTATTGCTGGGTGTGGGGCGGGATCATAGATGACATGCTTCCTCTCTTCCCCTCCCCTGTTTATGTCTACTGCACGTGTGCAATAATGGGATGGACCTCCCCAATTTGCTACCAAATGTGGCCCGTTTACAGATCAACAGCACCCCCTAGTGGGTAGTCTACACACACCAGTACAAAACATCTGCATTTGTCTTACCTCCCCTGCATGAACTTAATAAACTTCTCTTTTTTTTGTACCTTATGAACTTGTTTTGAGTTACAGACTGAGCTACAACATAACCACAGACAAAGTCAATACTACTGTTCATATCCCTGCATCCAATAGAGCTAATAATACAATGTGTCTGTCTCAGACACAGACAGTTCATAATAGCATTTAGTTTCCCCTTACTTATAATGGCTTTCCAGTACTCCGATATGCCCAAGTAGGGCCCCACTGTGTACAGACAATGAGACATTTGCAAAAACAAAAACATGTAATTATATGGAGAGGGGAGAAAGACACAGCCGCATATCCACATTGATCTACTGCTTCTCAGTAAAACCAGTAGTTAGAACTGTATAAATCAACATAGCCAGTTTGTTCATGTGGTCCCTAATTTAAAAAGCATGGAGTCAGGCAGTGACTTCCACCACCCGCAAGGGGGAGCAACTCAATGCTCATGAAATCCCACTGCTGCCATATCAGCACACAGTCACTTCACCACACAGTGTGAACAGATATCAATGCTCTCCTGCTCCCTGCCAGCAGAGAAGCAGGTGTTAGATTTGAAGGTAGTCAGCATAGGGGTAGTATTTGAAGCATGGGATTCTATGATCTGTTCTTGGTCAAAAGTGTAGAGGCCTCAGTACAGAGTCTCGGAGGATTCCAACAGTAAGAGGACAAGATGAGGAGGTGACGTTTGAGTGGGAGACAGTAAATGTATGGTTAGTAAGGTATGAGGAGACCTCTTTATTGGGAGTCTGTTAAAATCGGTTTTGAGAGGCCGCTTGATCGCTTACATGTCCACGGTAAAAAAGAAATCCCTCACCCAATTCCAGGCTGCTAGTGAGTCCCTACAGAAAGCCTCTTATGATTCTAGCCCAACTGCGGCAGCTTGCCAGGCGTGGAAGGAGGCAAAAGCTACTTTTGATCTGTGGTCGGAGCGCAGGTGCTCGGCTTCCTTCTCTCGTTTTAAGGCTGAACTTTTCCGGTTCGGGAATAAGTCTGGTCGCCTGCTTGCTCGCCTGGCTAAGAGTCGCAGATCTCCCCAACATTTTTATGCCCTTCATGATACTTTGGGTGTCCTTCACTCTGATCCTACTACTACTATTTACTCATTGTTCAGGGGTTTCTATGCCTCTCTGTATTCTTCTTTACCTGTGAATATGGCGGAGGGTGTGGAGTTTCTTGATTCTGTGAAGTTGCCTAAGCTGTCGGTGGACCATTGTGCTGCCTTGAGTGCAGACTTTACTGTATCCGATTTCAAACAGGCCATCAAACGCCTCCATAACGCTAAAGCTCCTGGTCCAGATGGCTTTTCTGACTAATTTTATAAAGTCCTGGCAGAGCAAGGACTCCCCTGACAGCTTATTTCAACCATCTTTTACATACAGGTTCTTTGCCATTGCATTCCAACATGGCCACCATTGTAAGGACCCGCTCTTTCCACAATCCTATCGGCCCATCTCCCTCATTAACCAAGAGCTCAAGTTAGTGTCCAAATTGTTAGCTGACCGCCTGATTGAATATCTATCTCTCCTGATTGGTCCTTCGCACATAGGCTTCGTCCGAAACGGCTCAGCTGTAGCCAATATCCGCAAGGTTCTTACGGACCTGGATAGGGTGCAGCACCATCCCCAGCCCAGAGAAGCCCCAATTTTAATAGCCTTGGATGCAGAGAAGGCTTTTGACAATGTCAGGTGGGACTGGCTGGGGATGGTGCTGGACAGAATGGGAATTGTAGGTTGTATCCGCACTTTCCTAGGTGGTCTTTATTCGTCCCCCATGGCTCGAGTTCATACTTCTGCCATATTGTCCTTCCCTTTTCCCCTATTCAAAGGAACAAGGCAGGGTTGTCTCCCCTTTTGTTTGATATTGCTCTGGAAACCCTAGCCAGACACCTGGAAGAGTCTGATCTTTTCTGGGGCCTACAGATCCAGAGCAAGGTGGTCAAACTGATATCCTGATTTTTATGGCTGATCCCCGATTAATGTCCACTCATGCCCATTTTGGTTCCTTTTCAGGTTACAAAGTAAGCAACTCAAAAGCGAGATCTTACCCCTGGGCCCACATTGAGCAGCCTCTCATTGGTCCTCTATGGGGATATCGAATGAAAACCTCATATTACTTATTTGGGGATTAAAATAGGTAAATTGCCCTCTTCCCTCTATACCCTGAATCCGCCCTTATTCAAAACAGTGTTAGATTAACTGCGACGCTGGGCCCATTTGCCTATTTTTTTTTGGGGGGGGGGGGGAATGTCATCTTATAAAGATGATAAACTACCCCTCCTAATAAAACACAAAGATGTCACCTTACTCAATTCGGCTTTCACTCGCTTTATATGGGCAGGGAGGAGGCCCCAGATTGTGCTACAAAAACTGATGTTGAGTAAGGCCGATGGAGGGATTGCTTTCCCTAATATCCGCGGCTACAATTTATCCTGTATTTTTCGTCATGTCCTTGACTGGATACATGGGTCTAGCTTCTATTCCAACTTCACTTTGGAGGAGGAGGATCTGGTTTCTCCTTGGACCTTGGTCTCATGCCTCCATGCCCACATCCCGTTTTACTTCCCATGTAAAGCGTGCCCTAGTACTTAGAGATACCATTCTGACAACGCCTTTGGGCTCCCTTTTCTGCTGTCCGGGTGCCTCAAACTCTGGGGACAACCAGAATTCCCACAAGGCTGTGAAAACAGGTTGTTTGATTTTTGGCACCTTCGGGGTCTTACAGTTGCTCGGCAACTGATGCATGCTGATGAAAAGCGTTGGCTTACTCTGCAGGAACTCCTGTCTTCCTTCTCCTTGCCACCCTCTCACTTCCTTCAGGTGTCGCAATTACTCTCATTTTGCAAGTCTCGACTGTGAAACCCTTCCTCGGATGTGTCACCCTCTGCCTTTGATGGTATAGTGGGTCCATTCAGGAAGGAGAAAAGGAAGTTCCGGCTCCCAAGGCTGGATAAAAACTTTCAAGTTTATTTCTTCATATTAAAATCCACTGCATGAGAAAAAAATAAAACCAATGAAAGGAGAACAACACCAAACGCACCGACGCGTTTCGACTTAACGCTAAGTCTTAGTCATGGCAACTACAAAGCCCAGCATAACTTCCTTTTATATCGTCATATCCCATGGGAGGAGATGAAACACCCATGGGTGTGTGCCCACAGGTGAAGAATACAATGCAATGAAGTCCCATTAAATATCACAACCGAAATCTAGTACTAAAAAATTAATGAAAAAATAAATCTATACACACATGACAAGGCGTAAAACATCATAAGAGATGTATCATGACTAATATATATATATATATATATATATATATATATATATATATATGACAGATCATGTCTATAGTTGAGTCCAGACGGGAAGCGTGAATCCATGCACAGGATCCAAAATGCCTCCCGTCTGAACAGGGACTTGCACCAATCCCCTCCTCTACGAGGAGGATGTACTCTCTCCAGACCTGTAACTTCTATCTTGGGAACGATGCCATCGTGTTTTTCTATTATGTGTTTGGCTATGCCCGACATGGATCTATTTGAAAATTGACCTAGTGAAGGTAAATTGAGATGTTCTTGTATTCTGATTTTTAATTTTCGAATGGTACATCCAAATGTATTGTAGCATACACTCTAAACAGGTGATGCTATATACAACGTGATGTGTTTGGCAGTTAATGTAACTTTTGATGTTATAACTAATGTTTGTAACACATGATTTAAAAGTGTTAGAATTGGTCATAAGCTTGCAGTTATTGCATCTATTTCTTCCACACTGATAACTCCCTTTGGTGGAAAGCCAGGTATTGCCCTGTGTATTATGAGCTGTGATGTCACTAGGTGACAGTTGTGCGTGTAAAGATCTAGCCTTTAAAGGAACGACTTTAACCCTGTTTGCTTGTAGAATTTTGGACATAGTAAGGTCATGATGTAAGACCGGTAGATGTTTGTAAATAATATTTCTAATTTCCGCAAACTGATTGGAAAATGAAGAGGTAAAAGTCAAATTATTTTCTATATCTGGGTGTCTATTATTTCATTTATCCTTAAGGTAGTACCCCGGCGGTTTGGAATTCACGATACCCTCAGCTCTTGCTATAGTATGTGCGTCGTAGCCCCTATCTCTCAGGCGTTTCCTAATATCTTTACACGTGTCAGAATATACAGAATCTTGTGTGGATGTACGCCTGGCCCTGACAAATTCACTTATTGGAAGGTTTTGAATAGTTTGGTGGGGATGGCAGCTGGTTGCATGAAGAAGGCTATTACCTGAGCATGGCTTACGAAAAAGTTTTGTATGAATACAATTATTGACTGTATCACCCATGAGTGTAACATCTAGAAAATCTATATTCACGGTATTCGTGTTCATGGTGAATATTAAAGAAAAATCATTATGATTGAGAAATTGAGAAAATTGCTGAGCTTGAATAGGAGTCCCCCGCCACACTAGGAGGAGGTTGTCTATGTATCGCCCATACCACCCTATAAGATGGTAAAAGGGGTTGGCTGGCGAGAACAAGACGACCTCCTCCCAGTAAGCCATATAGAGATTGGCCAGAGATGGAGAAAATTTAGAGCCCATCAGGCAACCAGTAATTTGCAAATAATAGGCATTATTAAAGCAAAAGAAATTGTGTTGGAGCAGGAAGAGCATGACCTGTAAAATATATTCCTGTACATCATAATTATAATTGCTATATTTTTTAAGATGGTAAGATACGGCTATAACGGCCATGTCATGCGGTATGCATGTGTACAGAGCCGTAATGTCACAGGTAATCCAGCTCTCCTGATCAGACCACTGTAGGCGTTCCATAGCCTGTAGTAGAGTTTTAGTGTCTCTGATATATCTCTTGTATGTAGGACCACTGGATATATCAGAGACACTATCAGAGATGTTTTACGCCTTGTCATGTGTGTATAGATTTATTTTTTCATTCATTTTTTAGTACTAGATTTCGGTTGTGATATTTAATGGGACTTCATTGCATTGTATTCTTCACCTGTGGGCACACACGCATGGGTGTTTCATCCCCTCCCATGGGATATGACGATATAAAAGGAAGTTATGCTGGGCTTTGTATTTGCCATGACTAAGACTTAGCGTTAAGTCGAAACGCGTCGGTGCGTTTGGTGTTGTTCTCCTTTCATTGGTTTTATTTTTTGCTCATGCACTGGATTTTAATATGAAGAAATAAACTTGAAATTTTTTATCCAGCCTTGTGAGCCGGAACTTCCTTTTCTCCTTCCGGATTGCTTCACCTGAGGACTTGGCATCAGAGAACATCCGAAGCTCCCGCTGGTGCAGGTGTATTGTGCTACTTTCCATATACCTTGGAGACTACTGGGTGAGCTGATATCCGCCTTTTTTTTTCTATAGTGGGTCCATTGCCTAGGAAGTTGTCTCTGTCGGATCTCTATAGATGCTTCAATGCTTGTATATTGAAGGTTTCCAAAACTGAAAAGTGGGAGGCTCTATTGCATGACTCTGAAATTCATGATCAGATTCTGGATGGTTGGACTATGGTCCGGGCTAATGTAATAAATGAAAGGTAGAGGGAAACCTATTTCCGAATCATGCATTTTGCTTACCTAGGCTTTAATCTTCCGGCTTCCTCTTCATTTCCCAATAGAATCACGTCCTGTCCTAAATGTGAAAGCTCAGACACAGATTTTTATCATGGGATATGGGGTTGCTTGAAGACTCAGGAGTTTTGGGAACAGGTCATTTCCTACATAGCCAGACACTGGGAGGTGCGGGTCCCCTTGACTCCTCAGACACTTCTGTTTTATTTTGTCGACCTTGCTGAGGCAGAAGTTGTGGGTTTACGTAGTGTACCTCATTTTCTCCATGTTATCCTGTTAGTGGCAAAACGGGTGCTTTTCCAGGAATGGATCAAAGCTGCGATGCCGGCCATAGCCGACATGGTGGAGGAACTAAAAGGTCTATTTGAAGGTCGACAGAATGGACGCAGAACGGCATAAGGAACATTGTGCAAAACATTTTTTTGCTAAATGGCGTACTTTTCTTACTGTCCATTACTCTAGAGCTCAGATTGATGCTTTTGTTCTTCCCTTCCACCACACTGAGTGGTACTGTATGGCATCTCTGGGAAATACTTTGGGTCCTTTAAGTCTCCGTGACCCTGTCCCTTGATGTCGGGGTAAGTGTTGCTGATTGTCCTGTACTAGACGCTTTTCTTTACACCTGCTCTTATCCTCTTACCCCTTTTTTGTTTTGTTTCTTGTGTGTGTCTGTTTGTTAGTTTGTCTTTTTTGGTTTGTGGTATGTATGTGGGAGGGGTTTCTTTTAGACCGGTGTTCTTTATTGCTGGTATTGTATCCATATTTATGATTCTATGTTCGTGGCACCATGGGTACTGCGTTACCCACTTGCCTTTGCACGCTACTGTTTGCACTTTCTGTTTTTACTACTATTGTTTAAAAATTATTTGAAAATCTAATAAGCAAAGAAAACAAAAAAAAACTATTATATGGAGAACAGACAGGTAAATCGGAGAAAGAAATAGAAGAATTCTTAAAACCAATAAATCTTACCCAAATATCAGAGGAAGAGAAGGGGGAAATAAGTGGCAGGATCACTCTGGGTGAAGTTAGGGAGGTTCTCGGTTCAATATCAGGAGATGGGTTGACATATGAGATTTATAGGAGTATTTGGGGAAGAGTTATAAATGGACTCTTGAAAGTTATAAATGGACTCTTGAAAATGGGGGAATTATCCCCCTCAATGGCAGAGGCCAACATAATATTAATACCTAAAAAAGGCAAAGACCCCACAGAGGTAGACTCATACCACCCTATATCTCTCCTAAATACAGACTAAGATTTTTGCTAAAATTATAACAAACCGGATTCAGAAAGTCATTAAACAGGTCATAGGGAAGGAATAAAAGGGGTTTATCCCTGGTAGAAATTTATATAGGAATGTATTTAGAACTTTTCTTAATATGCAGGCTGAATCTCGGGCCTGTACCTGGATGCGAACAAAGCTTTCAACAGGGTGGAGTGGGGATTTCTGTTTGGGGTCTTGGGTAAAATGAATTTTGGGAACTTTATTTTGAATGGAATAAGAACTTTGTATAAGGGTCCCAGAGATAGAATTATGGTTAATGGCTCCCTAACCGAAAGTGTTGCACTACAAAAGGGGAACCAGGCAAGGAGCCCCACTCTCCCCCTCACTGTTTGCTCTAATATTGGAGCCACTCGCACAGAACAACGGATCTGTTCAAGGGGTTCGGGGTGAAGGGCGGAGGGGAGAGAATACTATTATATGCAGATGACGTTTTGTTATTAAAAACCCAGTAAAAAGCTTACCAGGTATAATTGAAAGGATTGAGGAATTCAGAGAATACTCCAGATATAAGATGAACTGGAGTAAGTCCTCCCTTCTGCCCTTGGATAGGGAAATTATAGAACCAAATGGGAGGGTATGTATATTGAAACCAGGAAAAAACTTGGAATATCTGGGGGTAAAAATGTCACACAGAATAGAGGATTTCCCCAGACTAAATTTAAATCCAGTGTTAAAGAAAGTGAGGGACAAAATTGAAATATGGAGTAAACTTCCCTTGAATATGGCTGACAGAATCTCCTTGAGTAAGATGGTGATTTTGCCGATAGTTTTACATATATTTAGGGCGGCCCCAATATGGATCACAGATAAATTCTTCAAGGGGTTAGAATGAGTAATTAATGACATGGTATGGGGAAGGAAACGGGTAAGGATGAAGCAGAATGTTTTTAATCCCCCCATAGGGCAAGTGGTTATGGGATTCCAAATTTCCTAATGTATTCTCTCTCAGCCCATTTGAGTGCGATTTTTACAGAAGAGGACACTATTAAAGAATTAATGGGTGAGGGATTAAAGAAAAAAGGGTACACCTTACAAGAAGTAATAGAGAGTAATTTGATAACACAGTTAAAGGGTAAGAATTCGCACTATTGTAAAATCTTGATAAAAACTATGGAAATATATAAGACAAATCACAAGAGTATAAGGTAGGTTAAAATTTACACCAATATGGAATAATGGTTTTTTTTCCGGAATTTTTCAAAATCACGGAATATATGTGCTGGGGGAAAATGGGGCTTAAGTATGTGAATCAAATTATCACAAAGGATGAATTGATAAATTGGGAGGCACTAAAAAGCAGTTATAGTTTGAAAGAGGAAAATACATTTTCCTATATTCAAGTGTGGGATGCACATAGGAGGGAAAAAGATAATTCTAGGTTAAAGGGGTACTCCAGCCCTAATACATCTTATCCCCTATCCAAAGCATAGGGGATAAGATGTCTGATTGCAGCAATCTGTCATTCAGCACCCACCTTTGCGAGCTCTCCGCAGCGCTGGAGGCTCTGAATGTGAAGCTTGACGACCACGGGGCCAGAGTATCGTGACATCAAGACTCCGCCCCCATGTGACATCACACCAAGCCCCCCTCAATGCGGCCATGTATTAGGGCCGGGGTACCCCTTTAAGAGTAGTCACTCACAAATTGTTTGAATTAATAGGATTAAATAAAATTTGCACTAAAAAAAAAGATAACTGGGCAAATTTATAATACATTAATAAAAAATAACATAAAGGTATGACCACCCAAGAAGCGGACACACAAGCGGACACATGACGTTCCAGTAGGTCGTGTGTCCTTAAGGGGTTAAGGACGCAAGGTGTACCTGTACGCCCTTGCGCCCAGTATATACCGGGTCGGTCCCGGCAGCTAATGACAGCCGAGACCTTGGGCACCGATTGTTGTGCCGCGCGCTATTAACCCTTTAAAAGTGGCATTCAAAGTTGACCGCCGCGTCTAAAATGAAAGCAAAAGCTTCCCGGCAGCTCAGTTGGGCTGATCGGAACCATCGCTGTGAAATCGCGATGTTTAGTTCAGCTAGAACGCGAGCGGAGGTCCGTCGCATCTGATGGCGATTGATTGCTCCTTAAATCCAGGCTTGAGCATTCGACCGCTGATAACACTGATCTTTGCCGTGTCAATGCACGGCAATGATCTGTGTAAGAGATTGGTATGTTCAGTGTAATAGCCACTAGGGGGGGCTAACACTGCAAAAAAAAAATTGTGAAAAGAAAGTGAATAAAGATCATTTTATCCCTTCCCTAATAAAAGTAAGAATCACCTCCCATTTCCCATTTAAAAAAACAAACTGTGTAAATAAAAATAAACATATGTGGTATCGCAGCGTGTGGAAATGTCCGAACTATAAAAATATATTGTTAATTAAACCACACGGTCAATGGCGTACGCGGAAAAAATAGCGTATTGTTGGTCACTTTTTAAATCACAAAAAAAATGAATAAAAAACAATCAAAAAGTCCAATCAATATAAAAATGGTACCGATAAAAACTTCAGATCACGGCGCAAAAAATTAGCCCACATACCAGCCCATACGTGGAAAAATAAAAAAGTTATAGGGGTCAGAAGATGACAATTTTAAACATATACATTTTCCTACATGTAGTTATGATTTGTATTTTTTTTTTTTTTTTTTTAAGTAACACAAAATCAAACCTATATAAGTAGGGTATCATTTTAACCGTATGGACCTACAGAATAAAGATAAGATATAATTTTTTCCGAAAAACGCACTGCGTAGAAATGGAAGCCCCAAAAGTTACAAAATGTCATTTTTTTCTTCAATTTTGTTGCACAATTAATTTTTTTTCCCACTTTGCCGTGGATATTTTGGTAAAATGACTAATATCACTGCAAAGTAGAATTGGTGTTTAGGGGTGGGAGGGAGGAGGGTTTATTAATTTAAATGGGAGTTTTCATATTGCTTTGAAATGTAAAAGATGTAAAAGTTTATTTTTCTATGTATGGAAAAGTAAAAATTTTAATAAAATAAAAAATCTCTGGTGATCCCAATGTAAAATCTTCTATACCACAGAATAAGGCAGTAAGTGAAATGAATGAATTCATTCTGTCGGTATAAAAGCTTAATGGCCCACATTTATCATTGTAGGTGTAAGTGAAGCATTTTTGTACACTTTTTTTGTGCTCTGGTAATGTGTAGGAGCACCACATTTATGAAATGGTCACAGAGCATTTGATACATTTTGTGCAGGTCACATTTTCTGAAATTTCTCTCTTCACATACCAGGGATGTGGAAATCCTATAGCCCGACGCCCGGGACAAGTAGTTTTGGGCGCCGGGCAGGTGAATTGTTTATAGATTTAGCCCTGTATCGGGCTAGCAGGGACAGACCGACTTCCCCCTTATTTTTCTTTAATGTCTGTGTGAGGCGCAGGAGCGGATGGAAGTCTACACCTCACACCGGCTCTGAGTGTATGGAGGGGGCGGCGGCCTCCAGCTGACTGCAGAGTCCCCTTATCTCCCCTCCCGGAGGATTGAGGACGCAGCTCAGAAGACACAGCAGGGTGAGAGAGAGGATGTTGACAGCTCCGTGCACAGCTCCATCCCCCGCACACAGCTCTATCCCTCCCCCTCCCCTGCTCTGTCTAGATAGGACCTAATCCACCACGGGGCGGTTGCTTGTTTGCACGGGGAAAACACAGAGCAGGGGGGAGGGGGAGGACGGAAATCTCACCTCACACCGGCGGTGACTACAGCTCTGATGTCTACTCATGGCGGCTCAGGTGAGGAGGCAGAGAATACGGGCGGCGGCGGGAAGGGAGGTTGTATATGTATGGTGTGAGTGGATGTGTGATGTGTGTATGTAATGTATGATGGGGGGCAGCGGCAGGTGTATGTATGATGTGTGCATATGTATGGTGTATATCAGTGTTTCCCAACCAGGGTGCCTCCAGCTGTTGCAAAACTACAACTCCCAGCATGCCCTGGGCATGCTGGGAGTTGTAGTTTTGCAACAGCTGGAGCCACCCTGGTTGGGAAACACTGGTGGATATGTATGGTGTGAGTGTATGTGTGTATGATGTCTATGTGTGATGTGTATGTAATGTATGATGTGTGTATAATGTCTATGTGTGATGTGTATGTAATGTATAATGTGTGTATGATGTCTGTCTATGTGTGATGTGTATGTAATGTATAATGTGTGTATGATGTCTGTCTATGTGTGATGTGTATGTAATGTATAATGTGTGTATGATGTCTGTCTATGTGTGATGTGTATGTAATGTATAATGTGTGTATGATGTCTATGTGTGATGTGTATGTAATGTATAATGTGTGTATGTCTCTCTGTGTGTGATGTGTATATAATGTGTGTATAATGTCTATGTGTGATGTGTATGTAATGTATAATGTGTGTATGATGTCTGTGTGATGTGTATGTAATGTATGATGTATGTGTGATGTGTATGTAATGTATAATGTGTGTATGATGTCTATGTGTGATGTGTATGTAATGTATGATGTGTGTATAATGTCTAAGTGTGATGTGTATGTATGTGATGTATGATGTGGGGTGGGCAGCGGCAGGTGTATGTATGGTGTGAGTGTATGTGTGTATGTAATGTATGATGTGGGGGGGGGCAGTGGCGGGTGTGTGTGTATGTATGATATGGGGGCAGTGGCTGGTGCATGTATGATATGTGTATGCATGAATGTTTTGTATAGGAGCGGACTGTCACGTCGGGCATTAGGGCAGTTGTGCCATCTAATTTTATTTATTTTTAGTGGCACCCGCACTAAATTGCACCCCCAGAATCCCCCCCCCCTTCATACTCACCCGCCGATCAAGAGCCCCACGGATGCAGACAAACACGCCCGAACCAAAACTACATCTCCCAGCATGTTGGACCATAACCTAAACTGTAGAACTATAATGTGTAACATGCTGGGAGTTGTAGTTTTGGTTCAGGTCAGCTGCAGAGCTATAGGCTGCATCAGGGCATGCTGGGTGTTGTAGTTACTAACTGTAATTCCCAGTATTCCTTGACATAGACTATGGCTCTGCAGCTGACACAAACCAAAACTACAACTCCCAGCATGTTACACAATAACCTTAACTGTCCTACTATACAGTGCAACATGCTGCAACACCCACACAACCATAGGCTGCATCAGGGCATGCTGGGAGTTGTAGTTATCTAGTAACTAAATGCAACTTCCAGCATTTTCTGACACAAAATGCCGCAGATAAACTGGAGAAGCAGAACCCCCCCCAGTAACACATAAGTCCCTATTGAGACTGAAAAATAGTGATTAAAATATTTTAAAAAGTGCGTATATATGTGAATAAGCCCCTTTCCTAATAAAAGTTTCCAATTTTCTTTAAATAAAAATAATGTACAAAAATAAACATAAGTGGTATCGCTGCATGTGGAAATGTCCAGACTATTAAAATATGATGTTAATTAAACTGTACGGTGAACGGTGTAAATGTAAAAAATAGTCCAGAATTGCTCATTTTTGGTCACTTCATATTAGAAATTTTTTATAAGGTGATCAAAAAGTTACATCTAGACTTTTCTGGGCTTGTCTCGGGTGTAAGAGGAGCTACAGCTCTCCGGCCGCTAATAGCCTGACATACTGCGATCACCTATTAAACCATTAGATCACCGCTGTCAGCAGTGTCTAAAGGGATCTTATATCCATCCCTGGTGGTCTAGTGGGGGGGGATCAGACTATTTTGGTTGAAATAATTTTATCTACCAGGAAAAGTGGCCTTTCTTGAGGGACAAGTAGATTGTGTTCCGCTTTAGTCCCTTGGACAAGTAGTTTTTTTTTTAAATTTCCACACCCCTGCATACACCAAAAAGCTAAGCTAAGTCTGGGCTGGTATAGTTTTAGAGACTTTTCAGTGGCTTTGCGCCTTTTTTGCTCCTTTTCACAAAAAGACGCAGTTGATAAAACCCTTCCATATCACGTGTATTACCAAAATCTGTGGATTGCAACTCATAATCAGCAGAAATGTGTAAACAAAAAGGCACAAAAAAAGGCGCAAAAAACCCTGCTTGCTCCTTTTTTGCCCCTTCTTTAGAAACAAAAAACAGTCTAAAGACAATGATAAATGTGGGCCAGTGTCCTTATCTGCTCCAGGATTTCCAGTAGCTCTTCTCATTACATAAAACTGTAGATCCACAATAATTTCATTAGTCGCTCAGAATAAACATGGACACACCTGACCGGTATATATGAGCCAATACTGATGACGCTTATATAACTGGAGCCATGTGATTCAGGTTGGTACATTTATGTACAAGATCTTGTTATACAAGTGGCAGAAAGGAAACTGTGTGGACTGGGGGTTTCTGTCCTAGGCTCTGCACCACACCATCATAACCCTATAAAATTATTAGATTAAGTTCTGAAAACTGTACACCCGCTGGGGGATCCTGAAGCCTGCTCCTGTCCAGGTAACACATCTAATATCTCCACCTGCAGTACTGACAACTGCATCTCCTGTGAACCTCCCTCCTGCATCACCTCTTGTCATCCACCCTCGTGTAGCACCTCCTGTCACCCTCCATCATGCTCCTCCTCCTGTCACCCTCCCTCCAAAAAGTGTGAAAAAATACATTTTCCAAGAAAAAAAAAGACAAAATAAAGAAAAAATAAGGGAAAATAAAACATTTGTCCTATTATCGTACCATTCCTGATCCCACACGTTAAAGGCCGTAAATGCAAAAAAATTTTTACAAGGAGACAGAATAGGTAGCCCCTATAGGGGGAAGTATAGATTGTCTAATAATTAATCCTTGGATTCCATTATTTATGACAAAGGCAGCAGCGCCAATCAAAGCTTTTTTTTTTTTTTTGTTTCACTGCATGGGTTCTTGTCAGGACAGGTTGCTCCTGTTTCCTGTAACCCTCCAGGCTCAGCAGCTACCCGTCATTTGAATATCCCTTTTTGGAATTGGGACTCATAATCATTATCACTCACATCAGGTGAGCGGCCATTCTATAGAGACGGTGCCCCTCAATGCAAGTCTATGGGAGGTCGCGTGACAGCTATCACGCCCCCTCACGTAGGCTTGAATTGAGGGGCGGAGCGTGACGTCACACGGGGGCAGAGGCGTGACGTCACACGCCGCCCGCCCTGTAGTCGCCGGTAATCAGACCCGGAGCGAACAGGCTCCGGGGACTGATTACAAACGGGGTGCCGCTTGCAAGATCACGGGGGTCCCCAGCGGCGGGACTCCCGTGATCAGGCATCTTATCCCCTATCCTTTGGATAAGATGTCTAAGCACCGGAGTACCCCTTTAACGCATATGGGCATTTATAAATGTCCATATGTGGCTCCCGATGTATGACGCGCGGTCAGCAGGTGAGCGCGCATCATACCCGGTGGGTCCCGGTTGCTATAAGCAACCAGGACCCGTGGCTAGTGCCGGACATCGCCGATCGGGCTGATGTCCGGCATTAACTCTTTAGACACGCCGATCAACGTTGAATGCCACATCTAAAGTGAAAGAAAAAGCTTCCCGGCAGCTCAGTCGGGCTGATCGGGATTATCGTGGTAAAATCACGAAGTTCCGATCAGCTAAAACGCAACAGGAGGGTGTCTTACCTGCCTCCTGAGCGTCCGATCGTTGATTGATTGCTCCAAGCCTGAAATCCAGGCTTGAGCAATCAACCGCCGATAACACTGATCCCTGCCATTGCAATGCAATGGCAGTGATCAGTCTATTGAATCAATGTACTGCATGTTATAGTCCCCTATGGGAGCTATAACATTGCAAAAAAAAAAAAAAAAATAGGGGAAAAAAGTTAATAAAGATCATTTAACCCTTTCCCTAATAAAAGTTTGAATTACCCCCCTTTTCCCAATAAAAAAAAAAACCAGTGTAAATAAAAATAAACATATGTGGTATTGCCGCGTGCATAAAATTTCCAAACTATAAACATATTTATAGTTAATTAAACCGCACGGTCAATGGCGTACGCGCAAAAGAATTCCAAAGTTCAAAATAAAGTATTTTTGGTCACTTTTTATACCATAAAAAATTTTATAAAAAGCGATCAAAAAGTCAGATCAAAACAAAAATGGTACTGATAAACTTCAGATCACGGCGCAAAAAAAATGAGCCCTCATAGCGCTCTGTACATGGAAAAATAATAAAGTTATAGGGGTCAGAATAGGACAATTTTAAACGTATACATTTTCCTGCATGTAGTTATGATTTTTTCAGAATTAATACAAAATCAAACCTAAATAAGTAGGGTAACATTTTAACTGTATAGCATGTAAGACTTGAAAGAGCCGGGTTTTAGAGCAAACCACACAGACGTCTGCTGGTTAGGTGCAAAGTTTCTTTATTTAAGCCAGACAACGCGTTTTGAGGTAGCAGTGCCTCTTCATCAGGTAAAAGGCTTTGTACAGACATTAAGAAAAGCTTGCTTTTTATACACAATTTTTGGTGCCAAAAATAGGCCACGCCCCCTGGCATGAATGTTCTTATGCTTTAAAAACATGTGATTGCATACAATTATGTTAAAATTTTATGAGATTTAAAATGAAACTAGCACTTCTTCAAGTGCTCATGAAGGAAGCGAGGCTGTAGCTGTCAGATGCGCTATGCGCATCAGCCCGATGACACTGGGAGCTTAATGCGCATGCGTAAGAGTGTCAGTGCAGAGAACGGAGCTGTTGTTGACATCGGGGCTGTGCGCATCAGCCCAATGTCAGTAGGAACTTTGTGCGCATGTGCCAGGAAAGCGTGTAGAGAATGGGGCTGCTGAAGATGTCTTGGTTGCGCCAGATGTCAAATGGGGCTTGATGCGCATGCGCCAACAGCGAAAATTACTAGTGATGATTGCTGGGCATAGATATAGAGGCACATTGGTGTAGAAGCACATATGAATAGGTGCAGTGCATATGTATAAAGATAGTAAATAGGAAAATGCGGGGCCATGTAAAGGGGAGAGAGCAGGGGTGGGAACGGATTAATGTAGATATACATAATCGATTGATGGAAGAATATGCTTTTGGAGCCTGGTAAATTAGGAAAAATAGAGGGCTATATCGGCATGGGAATAATGTGGGAAACACTGGGGTGGTAAATGGATAATAGAAATTGTATATAATTAATTTTAATTATATACAATTTCTATTATTCATGTACCACCCCAGTGTTTCTCACATTATTCCCATGCACAACATGCTTGTCTTAATGTCTGTACACAAGCCTTTTACCTGATGAAGAGGCACTGCTGCCTCGAAACGCGTTGTTGTCTGGCTTAAAGAAAATTTGCACCTAACCAGCAGACGTCCGTGTGGTTTGTGCTGCAACCCGGCTCTTTCAAGTCTTACATGCCATATACGAATCAGCTGTGGATGCCATAACGCCGACTCCGGGAAGCAGCACCACCCATTTACCCATGCGTAGTTGTGTCTCACACAACTCCACCAGGTGAGCAAACCTGTACTACAAATTGCTATTGTGACCCCTATGCAAACGTTATTACGCCATAGGAAGCTTTGCCTTGTGTTTATTCCAGGATACAGAATGATTTTAACCGTATGGACCTACAGAATAACGATAATGTGTCATTTTTACCGAAAAATGTACTGCGTAGACACGGAGGCCCCCGAAAGTTACAAAATTGCATTTTTTCTTCCATTTTGTCACCCAATGGTTTTTTCTTTCCGTTTCGCTGTAGATTTTGGGGTAAAATGACTGATGTCATTACAAAGTAGAATTGGTGGCGCAAAAAATAAGCCATAATATGGATTTTTAGATGCAAAATTGAAAGTGTTATTTTTAGAAGGTGATGAGGAAAAAAACCAAAATGCAAAAACTGAAAAACCCTCCGTCCTTAAGAGGTTAACACATTTTGCTCAGACACACAAAAATCAGGCCCCTATTACATGGCCCATGGTTCCTTTATTTCTAGCCGCATCCAGGAGGCAGGCAATAAAACTTTCAAGATGATACCATGTGGCCTTTGAATTTTAAGGCAAGACAAAACGCTCCTTTTATGCTTAACTATACTTCTTTACTGACACAGCAGCAACCATATATTGTATATAGAAAAAAGAAAAAACATTTTTTACATATGTAATGCAAGCAAACATGAATCCTAGGATGTAACCTAGTATGCTATATGGATTATCCAATCAGTCCACAGCCCAGGTAATAAAGGTAATTGGCCCACAGGTATCTTCCTCTTCTTTGCTGCTCAGCAGTAATATTCAGATAAGTGTTTTTTGCTCTCTGCAAAAATCACCTCACAATTAAATTTTTAGTATTCATCTACCGTAATTTATATCCATTTAATTTATCTTGTTTCACAAAAGATATATGATTTCAATATATTTTTTCTTTAGTTATTTAATTATATAATTCATTTATATTCTAATTTACTTCCTTGCTTGTTTCTCAGTTAATTATATAATTGTCTACTCCCTTGTATAGTACTCGTTACTCTCTTCACTAGTTTAGTTTTCTTTCATACTATATTCTGACAAGCTAATTCATACATTTACCGGTTGCTATTATCACTACTCTCCGCTCCCTGCACCTTCCGTCCGCATCCATTATTTCAATCCTCATTCCGTTTACTCTGCCTGTCATCTTCTTATCCCCTGCGTCGCCGCCGCCATCTTAGGTCCGGCTCGAGCGCGTCTCTCTTCAAAACTCGCGATACCCGGCAGTGAGGTGATCTCCTGTCAGGGTAGAACGAGATTTATGTCATTCTCCTCAGGACGGCAGAGAGTGTACAACGCACGGTCACTTGTTACAGTGTTTCTACATACAATTGATATACTTTATATCCTTTTTCTTCAAAACTTCTTTTAATTTCATTCCTGGTGTTACACTGCTTTCTAGTGGTAATAGTTTATATTACAGGTTTAAAAGTTATAAGCTTTTTTCCCTCACAATTGACTAGCCCTATCATATATATATACACCGCTGTATATATGTGCATATATACATATATATTATATATACACACACACATACATACATATTATATATATATACATACACACACACACACACACACACACACACACACATATATATATACCCATATACAGGTTATTATCATTCCTCTTATTTTACAAGTGAGGATTAATTTTAATTTTTTATTAATATTCATATATATATTTAATTACATTCCTTAATAGTATTACATAGTTACATAGTTAGTACGGTCGAAAAAAGACATATGTCCATCAAGTTCAACCAGGGAATTAAGGGGTAGGGGTGTGGCGCGATATTGGGGAAGGGATGAGATTTTATATTTCTTCATAAGCATTAATCTTATTTTGTTCCAGGAATGTATCTAATCCTGTTTTAAAGCTGTTAATTGTTCCTGCTGTGACCAGTTCCTGAGGTAGACCGTTCCATAAATTCACAGTCCTCACGGTAAAGAAGGCGTGTCGCCCCTTGAGACTAAACTTTTTTTTCTCCAGACGGAGGGAGTGCCCCCTCGTCCTTTGGGGGGGTTTAACCTGGAACAGTTTTTCTCCATATTTTTTGTATGGGCCATTAATATACTTATATACGTTTATCATATCCCCCCTTAAACGTCTCTTCTCAAGACTAAACAATTGTAACTCCTTTAATCGCTCCTCATAGCTAAGATGTTCCATGCCCCATATTAGTTTAGTCGCGCGTCTCTGCACCCTTTCCAACTCCGCAGTATTAATTCCTTAACTTTTTCCTTCACAGTATATTCATTTGTTATACCTTCTCTCCTTTTTTTTCCAAACATGTCTGAGGAAAATAAAAGCATAACTGATCCTTCACAGGATCGCATTCAAGCAATGGTGGACGCATCTGTCTCCAAATCTGTGCAAGCAGCCATTGTGACATTACAAGATACCATCACTAAATCTATGAATTTGGTACTTGCTCGTACCACCCCTCAAAATCCTTTGGATTTACCGCCTCAAACCCCATCCGACCAATATTGGTCACCTAAGGAATCAGTCGCAGAACTGGCTAGGGGTTTTAAGGGACCCGGAAAGTCCAAATCCCAAAAACGTCACCGGTCTGTAGGTCCTTATGCTAAACCTATCAGATATCCGACTGAACATATACCATCTAAATCTCTATGATTCTGCCCCTATACGGGGACCTAATCCACCTGATAATTCATCCTCTACCCTTGAAGAGGCTCATTCCTCTAAAGGGAAAAGAGTGGATTTTAGATCTAAACCAGACTCCTACAGAGACTCCACATCTGATAAATCCGATCATTCGGACATAGAAGATGTGGATGACATTCTATATATATCTGAGGAAGGTGGCTCAGCCAATGACTACCCTGTTTTACAGGAAGACACCAATACAGGTGATACCAATGACCCCTTTTTCGATCCCTCTTTGATATATCATCCTCGTTCGGGGGAATGGTTACCCGAACCTAAGGTAGCCGAATATTTGGCCATGTGGGTATTTAAATCCCTAGATAAGGCTTCTAGAAGCAAATTGAAATCAGAGTGTCCTCGGCCATCCCTCCCACATAATTCCTCGGCCACCCGAGTTGGATCCCTTACTCAATAAATTTTTATTTAAAACAGGAAAGAATCCAAAAAAGGGGATCGACCGCATCTTCAAAGCTTGCCAGGACAAATTCATGGACTTATTAGGTCCATTGACTAAAATCCTAAATTTAGCTGAAATAGCTACAAATTCTAACTCTCCAGTGGATACAGAAACATTAAAGGGATGGGCTCAAAGAGCGATATGCTTATTCAGCAATGCCAATGCTGCCCTCTCTACTGAGAGGAAAAGATCTATATTGATGAAGATCGACCCACAACTAACTAATTTGGCCTCTACAGAGCCTCCTAACCCTAGTAAGGGTTTATTATTCGGAGATGAGTTCATCAAAGGGAATGAACAAATACGTAGGATTGTTCTCATCTTTAAGTAAAGCACAGGTCTCAATGAAAAAGGTCTTCTCTCAGAAGATTTTTGGAAAGGCTGGAAGAGGTAGGGGCCGCTCTTCCAGCCGTCCAACCCAATATAGACCCCATTACAGAACCCCATATAATCCACCACAACCCTCCTTCACTGCACCCACCCCAACACCATTTTTCCCATACAAGGGCAGACCTTGGAGATCCCGAGGACAACAAGGTTATCCATGATCCAGACCTGCTCCAGGTAAGACCTCCCCTGAATTCTTCCCCTCATATCCCATTAGGAGGGAGACTCCTACATTTTACAACAAATTGAAGTATGATTACATCAGACACTTGGATTTTAAACACGGTCAGGGGATATCAAATAGAATTTGTTTCTCCTTCAATTCAAATGTCTCTTCCTCATCCGATCCAATTCTCCATGACAGACAGGAGCCTTATAGATTTAGAAGTCAAAGAACTTCTATCAAAAAATGCAATCATCCCGATTCCCTATCATTCTGCGGGTTATCTGAGCAATCTCTTTTTAGTTAAAAAGAAAGACGGCGGTCACAGACCGGTCATCAATTTGAAATCCCTCATCAACATGGTTATATACCGCCATTTCAAAATGGAGGGAATTCACCTCCTAAGGGACATTCTATTGAAAGACGATTGGCTCGCAAAAATAGATCTGAAAGATGCCTACCTTACAGTCCCTATCCATCCTTCCTCCCAAACTTACCTTCAATTCCTATGGAACAACCAAAGGTGGCAATTCACTTGCCTCCCATTCGGCCTATCATCAGCACCTTGGTGCTTCACAAAGCTTCTCAAACCAGTGCATTACTCAGAGGTCGCGGGGTTCGCCTTATAATATACCTCGACGACATCCTCCTTATGGCCCAGTCCAAAGATCTTCTATCACTTCATATGGGTTCGAATAGGTCTCTCTTAACCCAATTGGGTTTCCTCATAAACTCCAAAAAGTAAATCCTTGTCCCGTCACAGGAAATCGAATTTTTGGGTTTCATGATCAACACCCAATCAACTACTCTGAGTCTTCCATCCAGGAAATTGAAGACTATCAGAAAAGAGATTCGTCAAATTCTTCGCAAGGATTTGATATCCTTGAGAACGATAGCCCGCATAGTGGGTCTCCTTGCAGCCTCCATTCAGGCTATTTTTCTGGCTCCCCTCCACTACAGGGCTCTTCAACGACTAAAAATTCACCATCTGAGAGAAGGTCTAGGTTACTCAGACGAAATCCGTCTGTCTTTCGAAGCCAGAGAGGAACTTCTCTGGTGGCTATCTCACGTAGAATGCTGGAACGGAAAAGCGATTTTTAATCCGAACCCGGATTTAATTATAGAATCCGACGCGAGTCTTTCTGGATGGGGTGCTCATTGCGGTCCCCTCTCGACCGGAGGGAAGTGGTCTCCCTCAGAATCTACTCTACATATAAATTGTCTAGAGCTCCTGGCAGGTTTCTTTGATTTAAAGAGCTTTGCAAAGAATTCTTCCAATTGCTGCATCCTCCTTCGTATGGACAACATATCTGCTGTCCAATACATCAATCATCTGGGCGGTACGAATTCCAAAATGCTTGCAGACTTTGTCAAAGATTTTGGGCATTTTTGCTTGGACAAAAATATTGTCCTGAAGGCAGAATATCTACAAGGGATTTCCAATTCCATAGCGGATTGGTATTCTCGTTATTTTACGGACAACAGCGATTGGAGACTTCATCCTCCAATTTTTCGCATAATCAATTCTCTATGGGGTCCGTTGCACCTGGATCTTTTTGCATCACGCCTGAACACTCAACTTCCACAATTTTTCAGTTGGCGTCCGGATCCGGAATCCCTGGGAGTGGAAGCTTTCCTCCAATCTTGGCCACGGGAGGTACTCTATGCCTTTCCACCCTTCAACCTTATCCCCCGGGTACTATTCCAAATAATGATCCAGAAAATCACCTTGGTACTAATCACCCCTTTATGGCCAACTCAATCCTGGTATCCTCAGATTTTGAGCCTCCTTATCGACTTTCCTCGCATCCTACCGTCTCTCCCTCATCTTCTCTTAGATCCTCAAGGGAATTTTCATCCTTTGATCTTGTCCAACCAACTACCTCTCATAGCTTGGTTAATATCGGGTCAACCAGACCTGGTCTCCAATTTTCTCAATCAACTAGAGATATCTTATCAGATGCCTGGGCACCGGGTACCAGAAAGGCTTACAGATCAGCCTGGGGATTATGGATTCGTTGGTGCGATCAACGGGATGTGGATCCCTTACATGCATCTATTGCCGATATCTTGAATTTCCTTTCCTTTTGACGAAGGTAAGGCTTATAGAACAACAATAAATCTTTACCGTTCTGCTATTTCGTGAAATCATCCTCCTATTGACTTTATCCCTATTGGCTAGCATCCTTTAGTATGTAAATTACTTAAGGGTATTCGATTCAGACGCCCACCTTTACCCAAGTATTCAACAACTTGGGATGTTAATCTTATCCACAACATGTTCACTAACTGGGAAGATAATGATACCCTTTCTCTCAAACTTTTATCTTTCAAATTAACGGTTCTCCTTTGTCTAATCTCCATTAAACGCATTTCTGATGTTCGGGCCTTAGACATTACCCATAGACAATTCACTCCTGAAGGAGTTCTTTTTTCTATTTTTCATTGTACTAAAACCAATCTTCAATCCGTTTTCTATCCTTCATTCCCATTTCATGATAAACTATGTGTTGTTCGTTGTCTACGGGCTTACGAATCTAAAACGGAACCTCTAAGACTTTCTTCTTCATCTCAGTTACTTATTTCTTTTTGCAAACCCCATGCTCCAGTCTCCTCATCTACTCTCGCTAGATGGGTCAGACAGACCATGCACATGGCTGGCATTGACATTACCAAATTTGGCGCTCACTCTACCAGAGGAGCAGTGTCAACTAGGATTTTTCAATCAGGAGCATCCCTTTCGGATTTATTACAATCTGCCAATTGGTCTTCTGAATCTACTTTTAAAACTTTTTATTTCAGACCTGAATCTCATGTTTCTATGGTTTTATTATAATATTTTCATGATTTTTCATACTTTATGTATTTTTCTTGATAATGGTTATGATTACCTATTTATATCTAGCTTTAAACTAGCATAATAGGAGCGTTTTGTCTTGCCTTAAAATTGGGAATTTTCCTATCCATTGTGACGGAAAAGTTGGATTTTAATAAAGACAAAACGCGAGTATTATCCCCCCCCTGTTTATGATAAACCCATCCCTATAACTATGTTGTTCTTATTTTCCAACAGTTTAACAATGATTCGTCAATAATTTTCATCTTCAAATTCCTCCTCATTTGAAAAGAAGCTTAAGATCTACGCCTGGAATACCTTTAATCATCCACCTTGTTTCTCCAAAAGTTTATTTCTGTTCATCGCTTCAGATTGTTCTTCGTGTTCAAGTTATATTCTTATTCATATTTTACAGTTCACAGCAAAGAAGAGGAAGATGCCTGTGGGCCAATTACCTTTATTACCTGGGCTGTGGACTGATTGGATAATCCATATAGCATACTAGTTTACATCCTAGGATTCATGTTTGCTTGCATGACATATGTAAAAAATGTTTTTTCTTTTTTCTATATACAATATATGGTTGCTGCTGTGTCAGTAAAGAAGTATAGTTAAGCATAATACTCGCGTTTTGTCTTTATTAAAATCCAAATTTTCCGTCACAATGGATAGGAAAATTCCCAATTACCCACCATGATGCCTAGTTCTCTCTTATTGCTGCCACTGTTATAGAACTATCCTTCACATTTTTTGGTTTACCTGATCCTGGCCCCTTTAGAAGGAAGATATGGAGAAATACCTTTAATGTCAAGTTTGCCTCATTGCCTTTCACACTCACGACTTTTCGTGTCATTCATCTCTGCACTATTTTCATGAAAACCTGCCAAGTATCTATGCGGTGTCACCTCCAATATACAGGGAGAACTTTCCTTCCAGCTTGATGGCGACGTCTTGGCTTCCTTTCCATGAAACTCTGGCACTGAAACAGAAGACTTGCAGTGTGCTGAAGATCTGAATTGTCATATTATCAACATGATTTGTTTCTCAAAATCCTGAAGCATTGGTTAAAGGAGTACTTTGTCCCTAGACATCTTATCCCCTATTCAAAGGATAGGGGTTAAGATGTCCGATCGTGGGGGTCCCACCGCTGGGACCCCCCCATCTCCGTGCAGCACTCGGCATTCTAAGCAGTATGGGTTCCCGCAGCAGGGTTCGTGACACAACACCCCCTCCATTCATGTCTATGGAAAGGGGCATGACAGCATCACGCCATTTTCCATAGACATGAATGGAGTGGGCGTGGCGTGGCAACACAACCCCTGCCGCTGGAACCCAGCATTCTAAACATACTGTTAAGGGTGCATTCACACCACGTTTTTGCAATACAGTTCCGTATCAGGTTTTTGATGAAAAATGGATTCCTCAAAACCTGACTAAACTGTATCAAAACGTGTGTACAAATTTCAACCCGAATACAGTTACAAACCGTATACGATTTGAAAAATTATGTCCGGTTGCATCCGTTTTGTAAGAAAAAAAGTATACGTTTTTAACTTTTCACTCCATTTTGAATAAAGTTTCACTTGTTTGATTGAAATTCCAAGAAAAAAACTCTGCGAAGTCAAAAACCGTATACAGTTCCCATTGACTCCCATGTTATAAAAAAACGTTTACGGTTTAATACAGTTTTTCACCTGGACCAAAAACCGTGGTAGGCTACGGTTTGGGTACGGGAGAAAAACTGACAAAACCGTACAAGATGCAAAACGGACACAACCTGATGCATCTTTTGGCATACGGTTTTCAATGGAGAGTCAATGCATACGGTTTTCAATACGGTTCCATACGGTTTTCACATAGAAAACGTATACGGGAACTGTATTGCAAAAACATGGTGTGAATGCACCCTTTGAAAGCCGGATGCTGCACAGAGATTGCTAGAGGTCCCAGCTGTGGGACCCCCGCAATCAGACATCTTATCCCCTATGTCTAGAGGCGGAATACCCCTTTATCCTTTAAGATTGCTCTGAATACAGAAGAATACTAGAACAGCGATCTTTTCTATATTGTAACTATTTTTTGTCTCTCTTACCCATGAAATCCAATTCTGAGTTACATAAAATAAAAAAATAAAAAAAGCTAAATAAAGCATAGAAAAAAAAATATTAAAAAGATAAGCAAGCAAGCTGGATGAACATCCTCTAAGTCCATCATATTTTCCAGGGGTAATAGCCAAACCTATGCTGCTCTGGACAGTTCCTGACACGGACACAGGTGTCAGCAGAGAGCACTGTGGACAACACAAAAAAGAAATTCAAAAAGTATAGAATTTCTTCTGTAGCACACAGCTGCTAAAAAGTATTGGAAGGGTTAAGATTTTTTAATAGAAGTCATTTACAAATCTGTTTAACTTTCTGGCACAAGTTGATTTAAAAAAAAAATGTTTTACACCGGAGTACCCCTTTAAGGGGGTTATTCACTCTGACCAGGTAGGGCTACAGATATTAAGGTCAATAGGCTTCAAATCAATCTATCTGCCTTAGAGGGTGATACATCTGCGGGATTCGTGGCCAGCTTGGATGTCTATAAGGGCTTTGATTCTGTTGAATGGTGTTATCTGCGTGCCCTCCAATTTGGACCTCGCTTTGGGAATTGGATTCGGTTGTCGTATGATCAGCCTAGGGCCCGAATCCGCACTAATCTTGGAGGTGTCTGATTCTTTCCCTCTAGGCAGGGCTGCCCCTTGTCACCATTCCCGTTTGCTCAGGCGGTGGAGCCATTAGCGGCGATCCGGGTCTCTGGATCTATTCATGGTATTCAGATGGGGTCCTTGGAGAAGGGCTCTATGTAAGCTGATGATACCTTAGTCTATCTAGCCAATGCTGATTTATTGAATTAGTGACTTTATTTGACCTTCTTGACACCTTTGTCTCCTTTTCGGGGTTACGTGTTAATTGGGCCAAATTCTCTTTGATGCCTTTATCTAGGAGCGTGGTTCTCCCACCTTCTCTTCCTCAGGGCTTCCGGTTGGTGGAGGGTTTTCGTTATTTGGGGGGGAGGAGGTATCTGTCTCACAGGGTTCTTTTATGGACCTTAATCTAGTTTCCTTGTTGACGCTTACTGCCACCAGACTGCAGGGTTTGTCCTCTCTGCCCCTATCGTTAGCAGGGGCAGATCTCTCTTTCATCTGTCTCCTACTGTTCCTCCTAAATGGTTTTTTAAACAACTGAATGCTACTCTGAGATCCTTCATCTGGCAGGATAGACTCCTCGATACAGTCAGGCTCTTCTCCAGGTGCCAAAGCTACAAGTTGGTCTTGCAGCTCCAAATATGTATGGTTATTTTCTTGCTTCACAGCTGGTGTACGCGGCATGGTGGATCGACCTGGATATCTCTAATTCAGCAACGGCGCTGGCAGGGACACTCATGGGGTCCTATGAGTCCTTGACTAATACGCTATACAGGTATTCCTCAGGTCCGGTCAGTGGTCTCAGCTTGCTTTTCACTGCCGGTGGTGTCTCCCTGAGCATCCCTGTGGGGTAACCCAAATTTAGCACACCTTCAGGGGTTGGAGGCGGCCGGATTCTTGAGCTCACAGGGAGTCAAGTTTGCTATGCACCTATTTGAGGAGGGCGTATTTCCTTCCTTTTCTGATATGCAGACAATTTAATATCCCTAGGAGTGCCTATTTTAGGTATCTTCAACTTAGACATCAGATTCATGCACAGTTTGGCTTCTTGGAGGCAGCTCCTGCTTTCTCTGATATTGAACTGCTGCTGGGTACCACCGACCTTGCCAAGCCGCTTACGCAGACGTATGGGTTGCTTCAAACTGTGGAACTAGATCCCTTTGCTTTGGCTTATCCAAAATGGATGGAGAATATACCAGGCCTGTCGGAAGAACAGTGGAAGGAGGTGGTGCTGTCCTACTATAGTTAGTGCCTATGACCTCCTTATTAAGTTTTGTCTCATTCTCCGCCTGTATTATACGCCCGTCCGCTTGCTTCACATGGGGATTTTGCCTTCTGATGGTTGCTATTGATGTACAGGGTGGGCCATTTATATGGATACACCTTAATAAAATGGGAATGGTCGGTGATATTAACTTCCTGTTTGTGACACATTAGTTTATGTAAGGGGGGAAACTTTTCAAGATGGGTGGTAACCATGGCGGCCATTTTGAAGTCGGCCATTTTGAATCCAACTTTTCTTTTTTCAATAGGAAGAGGGTCATGTGACACATCAAACTTATTGGGAATTTCACAAGAAAAACAATGATGTGCTTTGTTTTAACGTAACTTTATTCTTTCATGAGTTATTTAAAATGTGTTCAATGTGCTGCCCATTGTGTTGGATTGTCAATGCAATCCTCTTCTCCCATTCTTCACACACTGATAGCAACACCGCAGGAGAAATGCTAGCACAGGCTTCCAGTATCCGTAGTTTCAGGTGCTGCACATCTCGTATCTTCACAGAATAGACAATTGCCTTCAGATGACCCCAAAGATAAAAAGTCTAAGGGAGTCATATCAGGAGACCTAGGGGGCCATTCAACTGGCCCACGACGACCAATCCACTTTCCAGGAAACTGTTAGTCTAGAAATGCTCAGACCTGACACCCATAATGTGGTGGTGCACCATCTTGCTGGAAAAACTCAGGGAACGTGCCAGCTTCAGTGCATAAGGAGGGAAACATCATCATGTAGCAATTTCCATATCCAGTGTCCTTGAGGTTTCCATTGATGAAGAATGGCCCCACTATCTTTGTACCCCATATACCACACCATACCATAAATTTTTGTGTTCCAACAGTCTTGGAGGGATCTATCCAATGTGGGTTAGTGTCAGACCAATAGCGGTGGTTTTGTTTGTTAACTTCACCATTCACATAAAAGTTTCCTCATCACTGAACAAAATCTTCTGCGGGCGCTTTAAATCAATGAACTGCAGCGGCTTTTGCGGTGCCATAGACCGCTGCCGCCACCCCCTTCTCTCCCCCTGCCTGTCCGGGGGTCCTGAGTCCTATCACCGCCACCGCCCATCCCCCCCCCCCCACCGCTGCACTGCTCCGCGCCCCCTACCGCCCCGGGCCGCGTCACCCCCCCCCACCGCACTGCCCCCATTGCCTCCCCCATCCCCGGTTTTATAATTACCTGTTCCCGGGGTCCACTCTACATCTGGCTCCGGTGGCGTCCTCCTGAGCTGTCACTGTGCGCACTGACGATGATGTCACGTCACTCGTCATTGCGCACAGCGTAACGCAGGACGCAGCAGGAGCCAGAAGCAGCGTTGACTCCGGGCCCCGGGAACAGGCGGTGCAGTGGGGGGTGCGACAAGGTGCAGGGAGGTGGTCGCGGTGCGGGGCATTATCGGCAATTCCGATAATGCCCAAAATCGTGATTATCGGGCAACAATATCGGCCAAACCGATAATCGGTCGATCCCTAGTTAAAACCAAGCACATAATTGTTTTTCTTGTGAAATTCCCAATAAGTTTGATGTGTCACATGACCCTCTTCCTATTGAAAAAACAAAAAGTTGGATTCAAAATGGCTGACTTCAAAATGGCCACCACCCATCTTGAAAAGTTTCCCCCCTCACATATACTAATGTGCCAAACAGGAAGTTAATATTCCCATTCCCATTTTATTAAGGTGTATCCATATAAATGGCCCACCCTGTAGTATTGACAGGGGCTCACTTTTACATGCTGTGTGGGAATGCCTGTGTGTGGTTCCCTTCTGGAGGAAGGTACTGCAATTAATGGCAGATCACCTTGAGTTTCCGTATGTTTATGCCCCAGAGGTGTGTCTGTTGGGTGTTATTAATGGGTTGGAGTCTGGTACTCATAGGTGCCTCTTAGTCTGTTTTCTTCTTTTCTGTGCTCCTCATCATGGACTGGAAAGATACTGTTACTCCCCCGCTTTCCCGTTGGGTGGCCTTGGTTAATAAGTATGTCCCCCTGTTTTGTGCCTTGTACATTAGTCGAGGTTGTCCACAAAAGTTTGATAAGGTGTGGTCACCTTGGTTGCGGCTGGAGGCTTTGGCTGATCCTCCGTTAGGTCTGGGTCACAGACTTAGAGGGCTCATTCTTGCAAGTTGTCATAGAGGAGTGGAGGAGGGTGGGGGCCCCGGTGTTGTGAGTGAGTTTATGGTTGTGTGTTTGTGTGCTGGGCTTGTTCTTACTGGGAGCTACATGGGCTGGGACTATTCCTGAGGGGTATTGTAAGAACGACATGGGACTCTTCTGTTACAATTTATTATATGAACTTTCCCTGTCTGTTCCCATTCACTTGTTCCTGGAACTTTCTATCCTGGCCTTGCGGTTGCTCCTGTGGGGTTCCTATCTGTATTGTTTTGTTTGTTACTATTCTTAAAAATTAATAAATAAAACTTTTAAAAAAAACTTACTATTACCTTTAGGGTACGCCCACATGTACACAGATTTGATGCACAGGATTTTCTGTTGCAGATTTCAATGTAAACTAAATGACTGAGCACAGCTTCTAATCTGCAGTTACAAATCCTGCGCATCAAATCTGCGCAGCAGAAAATAACGTGCGAACGTACCCTTAAGCTCAAAGTACACAATAGATTGTACTGTGGTTTTTTAGTCCTGTAAGTCTATAGGGACTCTGTTAAGGTGTATACAGCATATCTTTATGGAGGCATAACCCCTTAAAGGGGTATTCTGCCCCTAGACATTTTATCCCCTATCCAAAGGATAGGGGATAAGATGTCAGATCGCCGCGGTGCCGCTGCTGGGGACCCCCGGGATCCCCGCTGCGGCACCGCACTATCATTACAGCACAGAGCGAGTTCGCTCTGTGTGTAATGACGGGCGATACGGGGGACGGAGCAGCGTGACGTCATGGCTCCGCCCCTCATGACATCACGGCCCGTCCCCTTAATGCAAGTCTATGGGAGGGGGCGTGATGACCGCCACGCCCCCTCCCATAGACTTGTATTGAAAGGGACGGGCCATGACATCACGAGGGGCGGAGCCGTGAAGTAACGATGCTCTGGCCCCTGTACCGCCCATCATTACGTGCAGAGCGAACTCGCTCTGTGCTGTAATGATAGGGCGGTGCCGCAGTGGGGATCCCGGGGGTCCCCAGCAGCGGCACCGCGGCCATCTGACATCTTATCCCCTATCCTTTGAATAGGGGATAAAATGTCTGGGGGCGGAATACCCCTTTAAGAACATTTTTTTTTCATTCAAGTCTTATTCCCATTTGGACATTTTTGGGATTTCCACAGGATATGCCATAAATATCTGATAGGTGCGAGTGCCAGAGGTAGAATCTGTATCTATCTCAAGAACAAGGTTTCCCAGTCCAGTCTACTCACAGCAGCAGATGGTGGTCGGGAGCCACAAAACAGCCAAACCTAATTTGGGGAGTTACGGACACAGTGTAGCTTGTGGTGCTATGCAAAGCCTCAGAGTTATGCAAGCTGCATTATTCTTTATCCAGTGGTAGTACCCATTTAAATCACAATTGGGGTGGGGGAGGGCGGAGTAATTGTATATAGACTATATTTTTGCTCTAAATATGTTGCAGTTACTTTTTTGCGACTTTTTACATGTGTCGGATTGTGGGGGTCCAACCACCGGAACCCTCCGCGATCTCCTGTGCGGGTGGGACATTGCTTCGGCTGGTGACTGGCTGAGCGGGCCTTCATACAGAAGATCACAGTCTCAGTGATCACAGTCTCATCCTGTGGCTAGGGATAAGTGTCAGCTTCCTGCATGCCCCTTTTGGGGTGCATATTCATTTTTTGGAGGGTGAACAGGAAAAAAAGAAGACAACCTCGTAATAGTTTTTTCAGGTTTTGTTTTTCCAGCATTCACTGTTTGGTATAAGTGACATATTCCGATTACGGCAATGGCGCGTTTATATAGCTTATGCACCATCTGTGAGAAGGCTTGCATTTTGGCAGGACAGGCTGTAGTTTTCATTGGTATCCCTCTGGGGTACATATTAGGGATCGACCGATTATTGGTTTGGCTGATATTCACGATTTTGGACGTTATCGGTATAAGCAATTACCTTGCCAATAATGCCCCTAAGCACTGCCCCCCGCACCGCAACCCCCCCACCGCCACGGCCAGAGACCGCCGCTGCCCCATTGCCTCCCCCATCCCCGGTTTTATAATTACCTGTTCCCGGGGTCCACGCTACTTTTGGTTCCTGCGGCATCAGGACGCCACCGGACCCCAGGACAGGCAGGGGGAGAGAAGCGGGTGGCGGCGGCGGTCTCTGGCTCCGCAAAAGCCGCTACAGTTCATTGATTTAAAGCACCCGCTTTAAATCAATGATTTGAAGCCGCTTCTTCGGGGTCGGGGGGGGGGTGGAGAAATAGCCGATAACTTATACCTATATTCCGGTATAAGTTATCGGCTATCGGCCTGGAAGGCCACAGATTTTCGGTATCGGCCCTTAACCCCTTAAGGACACATGACGTACTGGAACGTCATGTGTCCACTCCCGATCTATAACGCGGGGCCACGGCGTGGCCCCGCGTCATAGCGGTTCGGGCCCGGCCTCTAACAACGGCCGGGACCCGTGGCTAATAGCGCGCGGCATTGATCGCTGTGCCGCGCGCTATTAACCCTTTAGACGCGGCGTTCAAAGTTGAACGCCGCGTCTAAAGTGAAACCGAAAGCATGCCGGCTAGCTCAGTGGGCTGTTCGGGATAGCCGCGGTGAAATCGCGGCATCCCGAACAGCTGACAGGACAGCAGGAGGGCCCCTACCTGCCTCCTCGCTGTCCGATCGCCGAATGACAGCTCAGTGCCTGAGATCCAGGCATGAGCAGTCATGCGGCAGAATCATCGATCACTGGTTTCTTATGAGAAACCAGTGATCAATGTAAAAGATCAGTGTGTGCAGTGTTATAGGTCCCTATGGGACCTATAACACTGCAAAAAAAAAGTGCAAAAAAAAAGTGAATAAACATCATTTAACCCCTTCCCTATTAAAAGTTTGAATCACCCCCCTTTTCCCATAAAAGAAAAAACACAGTGTAAATAAAAATAAAAATAAACATAAATGGTATTGCCGCGTGCGGAAATGTCCGAATTATAAAAATATATCGTTAATTAAACCGCACGGTCAATGGCGTGCGCGCAAAAAAATTCCAAAGTCCAAAATAGTGCATTTTTGGTCACTTTTTATATCATGAAAAAATGAATAAAAAGCGATCAATAAGTCCTATCAATGCAAAAATGGTACCGTTAAAAACTTCAGATCACGGCGCAAAAAATGAGCCCTCATACCGCCCCATACACGGAAAAATAAAAAAGTTATAGGGGTCAGAAGATGACAATTTTAAACGTATAAATTTTTCTGCATGAAGTTATGATTTTTTCCAGAAGTGCGACAAATTCAAACCTGTATAAGTAGGGTATCATTTTAATCATATGGACCTACAGAATAAAGATAAGGTGTCATTTTTACCGAAAAATGTACTACGTAGAAACGGAAGCCCCCAAAAGTTACAAAATGGCGTTTTTTTTTTCAATTTTGTCTCACAATGATTTTTTTTCCCGTTTCACCGTAGATTTTTGGGCACAATGACTGACGTCATTACAAAGTAGAATTGGTGGTGCAAAAAATAAGCCATCATATGGATTTTTAGGTGCAAAATTGAAAGAGTTATGATTTTTTAAAGGCAAGGAGCAAAAAACGAAAATGCAAAAACGGAAAAAACCCCGGTCCTTAAGGGGTTAAAAAAAAACAAAAAACGATATTCGTCGATCCCTAGTACATATGCTCGATATTAGATCCTGGCTGTCACAAAAACCTGTTGGCAAGGCTAGTCTTTCTCCCCGCTCTGTCTAACCTCTAAGGCTAGGTTCACACTCCGGAATCTCCGGGCAGAAAATTTCCGCTAGGCGCTAGGACCGTGCGGACACTGCAGTCTCCAATAGACTGCAAAGTATTCCGCCAGTATTTCCGCCTGAAGAATGAGCAACGCCATTCTTCAGGCGGAAATTTCCAAGTGGATTTTCCGTACACAAATTCCGAAGTGTGAATTTGTGGACGGAAAACCATCAACTACACTATACATTTTAGTAAGCAGAATTTCTGCCCGCAATTTCAAAGCGGAATTGCAGGCGGAAATTCCGTAGTGTGAACCTAGCCTTAGACGCTGTGACTGTAGTAACAAAGGGGTTAAAAAGCCAGGTTGATAGTTCTCTCCGCTGCAGTGGTGTCAGCCATAATATACATAAGATGTAACAAAATGATGGGTATCCTGCAAGGAGATCTGCAGGGGTCCATGTAATGCAGGATGTGGGGAGTCTCCCACAATTGGGGGTCCTGACCATAAAGACATAACCGTACAGTGGAGAGACAACCTCTAGAAGTGTTTCCCAACCAGTGGCCCTCCAGCTGTTGCAAAACTACAACTTCCAGCATGCCCGGACAGCCGAAGGCTGTCCGGGCATGCTGGGAGTTGTAGTTTTGCAATAGCTGGAGAGACACTGGTTGGCAAACCCTGCTGTATACAGTATGACATACAGGTTGCGCTATGTATAGTGTCCCAGCCGAAGGCTGTCCAGGCATGCTGGGAGTTGTAGTTTTGCAACAGCCGGAGAGACACTGGTTGGCAAACCCTGCTTTATACAGTATGACATACAGGTTGCGCTATGTATAGTGTCCCAGCCGAAGGCTGTCCGGGCATGCTGGGAGTTGTAGTTTTGCAACAGCTGGAGAGACACTGGTTGGGAAACCCTGCTGTATACAGTATGACATACAGGTTGCGCTATGAATAGTGTCCCAGCCGAAGGCTGTCCGGGCATGCTGGGAGTTGTAGTTTTGCAACAGCTGGAGAGACACTGGTTGGGAAACCCTGCTGTATACAGTATGACATACAGGTTGCGCTATGAATAGTGTCCCAGCCGAAGGCTGTCCAGGCATGCTGGGAGTTGTAGTTTTGCAACAGCTGGAGAGACACTGGTTGGGAAACCCTGCTGTATACAGTATGACATACAGGTTGCGCTATGAATAGTGTCCCAGCCGAAGGCTGTCCAGGCATGCTGGGAGTTGTAGTTTTGCAACAGCTGGAGAGACACTGGTTGGGAAACCCTGCTGTATACAGTGTGACATACAGGTTGCGCTATGTATAGTGTCCCAGCCGAAGGATGTCCGGGCATGCTGGGAGTTGTAGTTTTTAAACAGCTGGAGAGACACTGGTTGGCAAACCCTGCTGTATACAGTATGACATACAGGTTGCGCTATGTATAGTGTCCCAGCCGAAGGCTGTCCAGGCATGCTGGGAGTTGTAGTTTTGAAACAGCTGGAGAGACACTGGTTGGGAAACCCTGCTGTATACAGTATGACATACAGGTTGCGCTATGTATAGTGTCCCAGCAATAAGTGTCAATCATGTACAGTAGTGACGTCATAGACATGCACAGAGAACACATGACATCACTGCCTAGTGACATCATAGTGCAGCTCCTCACCTGGCCCGGGGGATATCCATGGCGCTGGAGAGCAGTCCCTGCAGGGGGTCTGGGCAGGACGTCCTGGTGAAGGCAGCGGGCAGGATGCCATAGGTGAACGAGTTGAGGCGGCCCCGGCTGACAGAAGTGATGGGCACACTGGTAAACGCGTCCTCCGCCTCTGCCAGCTCCAGTCCCGAGCCCTGCACGTCCTCCTCCTCGTCGTCCTCCTCCCGCAGCACCCCCGCCGAACACACCGGCACAAGTTGCGGGGAGGCCCAGCTGGCTCTGGTGTGCGGGACGTGCCTGGGGGTGACAGGTAGCGGGGCGCCCGTCTCCATCCACTGCGGATTCTGCGCTCCGTTCTCTGCACCTGCCTCGCTCTGTGCCTGCAGGGGGCGCCCGTCCAGAGAAATGTTGGTGAGGAAGGAGAGGGCAGCCTGTCTCCTGCGGGGGTCCATAAGCTGCTGTCTCCTCATGGGCTCCAGGCTGTGGGCACCTGGGGACTGCATGGCACCTCCTATCATTAGCCCGTTACTGCAGTTGGCAGCCGCCATGGCGCATGTGTGGTCAGCGCTGAGTGCACCATGCGAGCGGCGCTGCGGGACGGCCGGGCGGGCGCAGGTTATCGCTGGAGCGGGGCGGGATCAGTGTCACAGGCGCCTTCCTCCTGTGGAGTGTGCGCTGCAAGGGGCTGCCGCTTCCTTCAAGTGCTCCTCTCCGGACTCCTCAGCGCCTGTCATCTCTACAGAGCTGCATAGGGCACACTAAGGGTGGATTTACCATCAGGCGCCAGGGCCTGTGTCTAGGGCAGCAGTGTTGAGGAGGGCAGCACTCAATAATAAGAAAAACAAAATTATAAGAAA